>NW_021703778.1:58287786-58808074 GCF_005190385.1 Monodon monoceros | reverse complement strand
AGAGGGAGAGGGAGAGGGAGAGGGAGAGAGAGAGAGAGCTTATTTTTAAAAATATTGGCTGATAACTTCCCTGATCTGGGGAAGGGAACAGACTTACAGATCTATGAATGCCAGAGTGTTCCAAATAAAGAGGATTTGGAGAGACCCATTTAAGGCATATTATAATTAAACTGCCAAAGGATAAAGAAAAGGAAAGAATCTTAAAAGCAGCAAGAGAAAAGCAACTTGTTTCGTGCAACAAGTTGTATATGTACCCCCATAAGACCATCAGTGGGTTTTTTAGCAGGGACTTTGCAGGACAGAAGTGGGCGACAGAATATTTTCAAAGTAGAAGAAAGAAAAAAAGAAAGGAAGAAGGAAAAGGAAGGAAGGAAGGAAAGAAGGAAGAAAGAAAGAAGGAAAGAAAGAAGGAAAGAAAGAAGGAGAAAAAGAAGGAAAGAAAGAAGGAAAGGAAAGGAAGAAAATGTTGCCAATGGAGAATATTCTGGCAAAAATATCCTTCAGATTTGGAGAGAGAGTTTTCCAGACAAACAAAAGCTAAAGGAGTTTATCACCACTGGACTGGCCTTACAAAACATATTGAAGTGTTCTTCAAGCTGGAATTAAGTGATCCTAATTAGTAACGAGAAACATAAGAAGGCATAAAACTCACTGGTAAAAGTAACTATATAGTTCAACTCAGAATACTGTAAAGTTATAACATTGATGGGTAAGTCACTTATAATTCTACTATAAGGATTAAAAGACCAAAGTATTAATAATAACCTCAATAATTTGTTAATGGTTACACAACATAAAAAGATAAATTGTGACAAAAATGTGGGTGGGGGAGTGTAAAAATGTAGAGCTTCAAAGTTATGTTATCAGCTTAAAATAGCCTTATATTTTATGTAAGCATCATGGTAACCACAAAGCAAAAACCTATCGTAGATGCACAGAAGAGAAATGACTTTAAGAATACCACTACAGAAAATCATTAAATCGCAAAGGAAGAAACCAAGAGAGGATCAAAAGAACAAAGCAGTTACAAAACAACCAGAAAAACAACAAAATAGCAATATCAAGTCCATTTCTAACAATCGTTACATGTAAATGGGCTATATTCTCATAAAAGACAAAGTAGCTGAATGGATAAAACAAACAAAACCAAAACCAAAACAAAAGATGAAAAAAATCCAAGACCCACCTGTATGCTGCCTACAAGAAACTCACTTCAGGGAATTCCCTGGTGGTCCAGTGGTTAGGATGCCATGCTCTCACTGATGAGGGCATGGATTCACTCCCTGGTCGGGGAACTAACACCTCACAAGCTGTGCAGCACAGCCCAAACAAACAAACAAAACAAAACACACACACACACACACAAAAACAACAAAAAACAAACAAAACCTCACTTCAGCTTTAAGGATACACATAGACTGAAAGTGAAAGGATTAGAAAAGATATTCCAAACAAATAGAAATCAAAAGAAGGCAAGGTAGCTAAATTTACATTAGACAAAACAGACTTTAAGTCAAAGACTAACAGGTAACAAAGAAGGTCATCATATAATGATAGAGGGTTCAATTTATCAGTAGAACAAAACATCAGTAAATATTTATGCAGCTAACAAAGGAGCACCTAAATATATAAATTCAGTGTTAACATACATGAAAGGAGTAATATATAAGCAGCACAATAATAGTAGGGGAGTTCAATATCCCACTTTCATTAAAGGATACATCATCCAGACAGAAAATCAATAAGGAAACACAGGCCTTAAATGACACATTAGACTAGATGGACTTAATTGATATTTACAGAGCATTCCATCAAACAGCAGCAGAATACACATTCTTTTCAAGCGCACGTGAAATATTCCCCAGGATAGATTATGTTAGGCCACAAAGCAAGCCCCAATAAATTTAAGATTGAAATCATATAAATAAACACTGACAACGAAAGATCAGAAAGAGAAATTAAGGGAACAATCCCATTTCCCATCACATCAAAAAGAATGAAATACCTAGGTATAAACCTACCTAAGGAAGCAAAAGACCTGTAGGAGCGCACATGGGCAGCAGCAGGCAGTAATTGCTCCCTCTGCTATCCCAGGAGTGCACGGCCTGTCGCCGCCAGTGAGAGACACAGGAGCAGGCGCCAAGCACTGCTCCTGCTGTCCTGGGAGTGCGTGGGCCGCTGCCATGGCTGGGAGACCTGTGAGTGGGTGCCAATCGCTGCCCCTGCCGTACTGGGAGAGCGCACAGGCCGCCGCACCTGCACACCACCTATCAATGGGATAATGGCCAGCACACACTGAGGAAAGAGGCAGCAAGCATCCACACTAAAAGCAGCCCCTTGATTCTGGACAAGATGGGAGAGTAGAAGGACTTCAGCTCACCTCTCCTTATGAAAACACTAAAATCACAGCTCGCTCCTGAACAACCATCAACAAAAAAGACTGGAACCTACCAAAAAAGATATTTTACATCCAAAGACAAAGAAGAAGTCACGACGAGACAGCAGGGGGCGCTTTTGCAATATAATCAAATCCTATACCTGCTGAGTGGGCAACCCACAAACTGGAAAATAATTATATTGCAGATGTTCTCCCACAGCAGTGAGAGTTCTGAGCCCCATGTAAGGCTCCCCAGCCTGAGGATCTGGCACTGGGAGGAGGAACCCTGAGAGCATTTGGCTTTGTAGTCCAGTGGGGCTTGAATGCAGGAGCTCCACAGGACTGGGGGAAACAGAGACTCCACTCTCAGAGGGCACACACAAGATTTCATGTGCACTGGGACACAGCACAAAGCAGTGGCTACATAGGAGCCTCTGCCAGACATAACTGTGTGTCTTGGAGGGTCTCCTGGGGAGACAGGGGTTGGCTGTGGCTCACTGTGGGGGGAAGGACACTGGTGGCTTGGCCCCAGGGAATATCAATCATCATGAGCTCTCCTGGAGGTCACCATTTTGGCACTGAGACCTGGCCCAAGTCAGTAGTCTGCAGACTCCACTGCTGGGACGCCTGAGCCCAAACAGCAAGGAAGCGGGGGCACACAGCCCCACCCATCATCATACAGGCTGCCTAAAGATGTACTTCGCTAACAGCCACCTCTAAACACATCACTTGACATAGCCCTGTCCATCAGAGGGACAAGACCCAGATCCACCCACCAGTGGGCAAGCACACGGGTCCCTCCCACCAGGAAGTTTACACAAGCCCCTGGACCAACCTCACCCACCAGGGGGCAGACAGCAGAAGCAAGAGGAACTACGATCCTGCAGCCTGTGGAAAGGAGATCACAAACACAGAAAGTTAGATAAAATGAGATGGCAGAGAAACATGTTCCAGATGAAGGAACAAGGTAAAAACCCAGAAGAACAATTAAGTGAAGTGGTGACAATCTACTTGAAAAAGAATTCAGACTAATGATAGTAAAGATATCTAAGATCTCAGAAAAAGAATGGAGAGACAGACTGAGAAGATAAGAAATGTTTACCAAAGAGCTAGAAGAACAGAGAGGAACAATACAATAACTGAAATGAAAACTACACTAGAAGGAATCAATAGCAGAATAAATGAGGCAGAAGAACAAATAAGTGAGCTGGAAGAGAGTGGTGGAAATCACTGTTGCAGAACAGAAGAAAAAAGAATGGAAAGAAATGAGGATAGTCTCAGAGACCTCTGGGACAACACTGAATGCACCAATGCATTCTAGGGGTCCCAGAAGGAGAAGAGAGGGAGAAAGGGCCCGAGAAAATATTTGAAGATTATAGCCAAAAACATCCCTAACATGGGAAAGGAAACACTTGCTCAAGTCCAGGAAGTGTAGAGAGTCCCATACAGCAGAAACCCAAGGAGGAACATGCCGAGACACATATAAATCAAACTCACAAAAACTAAAGACAAAGAGAAAATCTTAAAAGCAACAAGGGAAAACCAACAAATAACATACAAGGGAATCCCCATAAGGTTATCAGCTGATTTTTCAGCAGAGACTCTGCAGGCCAGAGGGGAGTGGCATGATATAGATAGATACATATTGATATTTATTTATTTTTGGCACATAACAGATTTTATTGAGTCAGTTTGTTATTTACATACTCATAAGGGATTTTAAAAAGAAGTTAAATGGAAGATGTTCTCAACAGACAGAAATAAGATATTCAAATCTACTGTTCCAGTTTATAGCTCACATATAAATAAAATAAACATGATCTGAAAATAGTTGCACAGTGTGTGCTTCAAAGCCAGCCAATGAAAAGCAACATCTCCCTTTTTCTATGGCTGATGGCACTCCAAAGACACTACCTTTTCTTTTTTTTTCTTTTTTAAGGAGACTGACCTCTCAGTTACACTGGTGTTTAGCACCATTGCTGGTTCTCCCAGGTCCGCAGTGTAACTTTTATTTGCAGAATGCCATTGTGGTTCAAGGCACGGCCTTCCAGTGGGCTTACTACTCCCAGCAGCACAGGGCTGCAGAAAGTGCCTTCACTCTGAGTGAAATTACAGCTTCCCATGCTCGAGCTCTGAGCACAGCCTCAAAGTCAATCCCTATCACACTGCAAGGGTGGGCATGAGAAATCCCACTTTTCAAGAGCTTAGAGGGCAGGAAGGATTTGGGACTCCATGCATGCCTTTCTGTGCTTTTTAGAGGTTCACACACCACATGCACCTGGCCTGTGTCTGGAGAGGGTTGTGGCAGAGCCCAAGCCCAGCCCTGAGCCCAGAAGAATAACAAAGGAGACTTGCCCACCTTTGCTCCTGGGGGCAGCACATGCCCAGTTGCCAGCCCATGCCCAGTTGCCAGCCCCACCCTTCTTTGGCAGTGTGCCCTTCCCCCACAACATGGCCCCCATGGCTGGGCGAAACCGTGGCCATGCCACAAAATGGCACCTGTGTCACAAGATGACAGCTGGGCCAGGCCCCAAGTGGGCACTGGAGGGGAAATTAAAGGTGCTGCAGAGAAATTAAAGGTGCCATGGATCCCATCCCTAGTGCAGCAATGCAAGCCTGAGCTTCCTCTTGATGGTGGTCAGGGCCCCCAGCCCTCCTTGGGCACAGGCACACCTCCGTGGCCACGTGGAGACACCCTGGCCTTCCCATACCACCCCACCCAGCAGCACCATCCTCTGCCCTCTCAAGTCCAAAGACTTGGCAACTTTGTGCCTGGGCTGCCTTTTCCCTTCCAAACAGCCCCCTCTTCAGGAGGCTCTTACTTAAGGGCATACAAACTGGAAAGAACTGAGCATGGCACACCTGCTAGGTGACACTTGTCTGCCAAGGACACCCTTTTGGTTGGACGGGGGGAGGGAGCACCCCTTTCCTAGGGTCTCCACACTCGCAGCTTAACTCCAGGCCACCAAAGTAAAGATAGGAAAGGGGAATCAAAGAGTCCCCTGATGAGGAGAAATTAAGGAAAAGGCGCCAAAGTCCCATAGCAGGCCTTCAGCAGCCATGTTGAATTCCAACGCTCTGAGTCCACACCCAAGAGAGCAGTGAAGAGCCACCAGTGGCCCACTGCATGCAGGCACTTTAGAGCATGGATGTCAGCTTTCACTCCACCACGCAAACATCCAGTGAGTGTCTTAGGATTTTCATCGTTCCCTCCTGCTCTCTCCCTTCTCCCTGTGGTGAGGGGTATCAGGGGGTGGGCACAGGCAGAAGGAGCAGCTGCTGTCATCCCCATGCTTCTTCCTCAGGCATGAGGGTCTTGGTGGGCTTGGGCTTTGCTTTGGTCATGGCTTGATGGATGGAGGCAGGGCAGTGGCAGTGTGCTTTGGATTTTTTGCTTTTCCTTCTCCTAAATGCTTGCTTCCCTGCACTCTCTATCCCCCAGCTTCCCTTGAGCTCTGACTTTCCAGAAACTTCTCAGGGAAACTCAGCAAAAATCTGCAGGCTCTGACACCACCTCTCTCCTGGAGCATGCACGATGCACTCACATGATATGTTTAAAGTGATGAAAGGGAAGAACCTACAACCAAGAATACTCTACCCAGCAAGGGTCTCAGTCAGATTTGACCGAGGAATCAAAAGATTTACAGACAAGCAAAAGGTAATAGAATTCAGCACCACAAAACCAACTTTACAACAAATGCTAAAGGAACTTTTCTAGGCAGAACAGAAAAAGCCACAAGTAGAAAAAAGAAAATTACAAATGGGAAAGGTCACTGGTAAAGGCAAACATACAGTAAAGTTAGGAAATTATCCACACACAAATATGATATCAAAACCAGGAATCATGAGAAGAAGAGAGTACAAATGCAGGATATTGGAAATGCATTTGAAATTAAGAGACCAGCAATTTAAAACAATCTTGTTTATATATAGACTGCTATATCAAAACCTCATGGGAACTGCAAACCAAAAATATGTAATAGATTCACACACACAAGAAAAAGCAATCCAAAGATGGTCATCAAATCACAAGAGAAGCTGAAAGGAAGAAAAAATAGCCACAAAAACAAACCCCAAACAATTAACAAAATAGAAATAGAACTTACATGTTGATAATTACCTTAAATGTAAATGGATTAAATACTCCAACCAAAAGACATAAACTGGCTGAATGAATACAAAAATAAGACCCATATATATGCTGTCTACAAAAGACCCACTTCAGATCTAAGGACACATACAGACTGAAAGTGAGGGGATGGAAAAAGGTATTCCATGCAAATGGAAATCCAAAGAAAACTGGAAGAGCAACACTCAGACAAAATAGAGTTAGAAATAAAGACTGTTACAAGAGACAAGGAAGGACACTACATAATGATCAAAGGGTAAATCCAAGAAGACATAATAATTATAAACATATATACACCCAACATAGGAGCATCTCAATATATAAGGCAAATGCTAACAGCCCTAAAAGGGGACATCAACAGTAACACAATAATAGTGGGGGAATTTTACACCCCACTTACATCAATGGACAGATCATCCAGGAAGAAATTCAATAAGGAAACAGTCCTTAAATGACACATTAGATCAGATGGACTTAATTGATATTTACAGAACATTCCATCCAAAAGCAGTAGAATACACATTCTTCTCAAGTGCACATGGAACATTCTCCAGGATTGATCATATGGTGGGCCACAAAGCAAACCTCAGTAAATTTAAGAAAACTAAAATCATATCAAGGGTCTTTTCCAACCACAGTGTTATGAGATTAGAAATCAACTACAAGAAAAAAAAAACCTAAAAAACACAAACACGTGGATACTAAAAAATATGCTACTAAACAAGCAATGGCTCACCAAGGAAATCAAAGAAGAAATAAAAAAATACCTGGAGACAAATGACAATGAAAACATGACAATCCAAAACGTATGGGATGCAACAAAAGCAGTTCTAAGAGGGAAGTTTATATCAATACAATCTTACATCAGGAAACAAGAAAAATCTCAAATAAACAACCTAACCTTACACCTAAAGCAATTAGAGAAAGAAGAACGAACAAAACCCAAAGTTAGTAGAAAGAAAGAAAACATAAAGATGAGAGCAGAAATACATGAAATAGAAATGAAGAAAATAATAGAAAAGATGAAACTAAAAGCTGGTTCTTTGATAACATAAACAAAATTGATCAACCTTTAGCCAGACTTATCAAGAAAAAAAGGGAGAGGGCCCAAATCAATAAAATTAGGAACAAAAAAGGAGAAGTTACAACACAACAGAAATACACAGGATCATGAGAGACTACTACAAGCAACTATATGCCAACAAAATGGAATACCTAGAAGAAATGGGCCAATTTTTAGAAAGGTACAATCTTCCAAAACTGAACCAGGGGGAAATAGAAAACATGAACAGACCAATCACAAGTACTGAAATTGAAACTGTGATTTTAAAACTCCCAACAAACAAAAGTCCAGGACCAGATGGCTTCACAGGTGAATTCTATCAAACATTTAGAGAAGAGTTAACACCTATCCTTCTCAAACTATTCCAAAAAATTGCAGAGGGAGGAACACTCCCAAACTCATTCTACTGAGGCCACCATCACCCTGATACCAAAAGGAGACAAAAATACCACAGAAAATGAAAATTACAGGCTAGGACTTCCCTGGTGGTGCAGTGGTTAAGAATCTGCCTGCCAATGCAGGGGACATGGTTTCGAGCCCTGGTCCAGGAAGATCCCACGTGCCGCAGAGCAACTAAGCCTGTTCACCACAACTACTGAAGCCCATGCACCTAGAGCCTGTGCTCTGTAACAAGAGAAGCCACTGCAATGAGAAGCCCACTCACCGTGACGAAGAGTAGCCCCTGCTTGCTGCAACTAGAGAAAGCCCGTGTGCAACAAAGAAGACCCAACGCAGCCAAAAATAAATAAGTAAATAAATAAGAAAATTACAGGCTAATATCAGTGATGAACATAGATGCAAAAATCCTCAACAAAATACTAGCAAACCTAATCCAACAACACATTAAAAGGATCATAAACCAAGATCAAGTGGGATTTATCCCAGGGATGCAAAGATTCTTCAATATCCGCAAATCAAGCAGTGTTGTACACAACAAATTGAAGAATAAAAGCCATATGATCATCTCAATAGATACAGAAAAAGCTTTTGACAAAATTCAACACCCATTTATGATAAAAGCTCTCTAGGAAGTGGGCATAGACAGAACCTACCTCAAGATAATAAAGGCCATATATGACAAACACCACAGCAAACATCATTCTTAATGGTGAAAAACTGAAAGCATTTCCTCTAAGATCAGGAACGAGACAGGCTGTCCATTCTCACCACTTTTATTCAACATAATTTTGGAAGTCTTAGCCATGGCAATCAAAGAAGAAAATGAAATAAAAAGAATCCAAATTGGAAAAGAAGTAAAATTGTCACTGTTTGCAGATGACATGATACTATCCATAGAAAATCCTAAAAATGCTATTAAAAAACTACTAGAGCTCATCAATGAATTCAGTAAGGTTTCAGGATACAAAATTAATACACAGAAATCTCTTGCATTCCTATACAATCACAGTGGAAGTTCAGAAAGAGAAATTAAGGAAACAATCCCATTCACCATTGCATCAAAAAGAATAAAATACCTGGGAGGTATTTTACCTAACCTACCTAACAAGGCAAAAGGAAACTATAAGACATTGATGAAAGAAATCAAAGACAACACAAACAAATGGAAAGATATACCATGATATCGGATTGGAAGAATGAATATTGTCAAAATGACTGTACTACCCAAGGCAATCTACAGATTCAATGCAATCCCTATCAAATTACCAATGGCAGACTGAGCTGGAGGAATCAAACATCCTGATTTCAGTCTATGCTACAAAGCTACAGTAACCAAAACAGTATAGTACTGGCACAAAACAGAAATATAGATCAATGGAACAGGATAGAAAACCCAGAGATGAACCCACACACCTTTGGTCAATTAATCTATGACAAAGGAGGCAAGAATATACAATGAAGAAATGACAGTCTTTTTAATAAGTGGTGCTGTGAAAACTGGACAGCTACATGTAAAATAATGAAATTAGAACATTCCCTAACACCATATACAAAAAAAACTCAAAATGGATTGAAGACTTAAATGTAAGACAGGATGTTATAAAACTCTTAGAGGAAAACATAGGCAGAACACTCTGACATAAATCGAAGCAAGATCTTCTTTGATCCACCACCTAGAGTAATGAAAATCAAAACAAAAATAAACAAATGGGAACTAATTAAACCTAAAGGCTTTTGCACAGCAAAGGAAACCATAAACAAAGTGAAAAGACAATCCACAGAATGGGGGAAAATATTTGCAAACTAAGCCGCCAACAATGGATTAATCTCCAAAACATACAAACAGCTCATGCAGCCCTATATATATAAAAAAATTAAAAATAAAAAATGGGCAGAAGATCTAAATAGACATTCCTCCAAATAAGACATACAGATGGCTAAAAAGCACATGAAAAGCTGATCAGCATTGCTTATTAGAGAAATTCAAAAACTACAATGAGGTATCACCTCACACAGGTCAGAATGGATATCATTACAAAGTTCACAAACAATAAATGCTGGAAACATGGATCGTCCTCGAGATTGTCATACTAAGTGAAGTAAGTCAGACAGAGAAAGTGAAATATGATATCACTTATATGTGGAATAAAAAAAATGATACAAACGAACTTATTTACAAAACAGTTACTGGGGGGAAGGGTGGGGGGAAGCGATAGTTAGGGAGTTTGGGATTGACATGTACACACTCTTATATTTAAAATGGATAACCAAAAAGGACCTACTATATAGCACAGGGAACTCTGCTCAATATAATGTAACAACCCAAATGGAAAAAGAATTTGAAAAAGAAGAGATACATGTATATATATAACTGAATCACTTTGCTATACACCTGAAACTAACACAACATTGTTAATCAACTATATTCCAATATATTAAAAAAAACAACAAGAAATGCTGGAGAGGGTGTGGAGAAAAGGGAAACCTCCTACACTGTTGGTGGGAATGTAAATTGGTACAATCACTATGGAGAACAGTATGGAGGTTCCTTAAAAAACTAAAGCAATCCTGGGCATATATCCAGAGAAAACTGTAATTTGAAAGGATACATGCACCCTAATGTTCATTGCAGCACTATTTACAATAGACAAGACACGGAAGCAACCTAAATGTCCATTGACAGAGGAATGGATAAAGAAGATGAGGTACATACATACAATGGAATATTACTCAGCCATAAAATAGAATGAAATAATGCTATTTGCAGCAAACATGGTTGGACTTAGAGATTATTATACTAAGGGAAGTAAGTCAGAGAAACACAAATATCATATGATATCACTTATATATAGACTCTAAAAAAAAAATGATACAAATGAACTTATTTACAAAACAGACATAGACTCACAGACATGGAAAACAAACTTATTGTTACCAAAGGGGAAACATGCGGTGGGGGCACAGATAAATTAGGAGATTGGGATTAACATACACACACTACTATAGATAAAATAGGCAATCAATAAGGACCTACTTTATAGCACAGGGAACTCTACTCAGTATTCTGGAATAACCTATATGGGAAAGAATCTGAAAAAGGATATATGTATATGTATAACTGAATCACTTAGCTGTACACCCGAAAGTAACAACAATGTAAACCAACTACAGTCCAATATAAAATAAAAATTAAATTAAAAAAAGAAATCATATCAAGCTTCCTTTCCATCCACAATGGTATGAAATTAGGAATCAATTACAAGAAGAATCTGGAAAAAAAAAAAACCCCACAAGTATAAAGAAATTAAACAACATGCTCCAGAACAAATGGGTCAAAGAAAACAAAGGGAAATATGAAAAATATTTTTAGATGAAGTAAAAATGGAAAGACAACATACCAAAACTTATGAGATGCAGCAAAAGCAGTTCAAAGAGGAAAGTTTATACAGTTTACCCTTGAACAACACACGTTTGAACGGCATGGGTCCACTTAATACCTACAATTTTTTTCCAAAATTGTTGGCTCTCTGTATCCATGGGGTCCACATTTGTGGACTCAACTAACTGTGGATTGAGTACTATGTTTACAACCCACGGTTGGTTGAATCCTTTGATGCAGAATATGCAGATACAGAGGGCTGACCATGGGACTTGGGCATCTGCTCATTTTGTTATCCTCGGTCTTGGAGCCAATATCCCATTGATACTGAGGGATGACTATAGTATTAAATGCCTGCATTAAGAGAAAGCAAGATCTCAAACAACCCAATCTTACATGTAAAGGAATTAGAAAAAGGATAAACTAAGCCAAAAGTTAGAAGGAAGAAATAACAAAGCTCAGAGTTGAAATAAATAAATTAGAGATTAAAAAGACAATAGAAAAGATCAATGAAACTAAGACCTGGTTTTTAAAAAGATAAACAAAATAGACAAACATTTAACTAGACTGACTAAAAAAGGATGGGATTTAAAATTATAATTGCAAGAGGAGACATGACAACTGATATAACAAACACAGAGAATCATAAGGCAGCAAAAGCAAAAATCAACAAGTAGGTCTACATCAAACTGAAAAGCTTCTGCACAGCAAAGAAAACCATCAATAAAATGAAAAGGCAACCTACCAAATGGCAGAAAATATTTTCACATCATATGTGCAATAAAGGGTTAACATCCAAAGTATATAAAGAACTCATACAACTCAGTAGAAAAAACCTAAATAATCATATTAAAAAATGTGCAGAGGATCTAACTAGACATTTCTTTAAAGATAACATACAAATGCACAACGGGTACATGAAAAGGTGCTCATTACTACTCATCCTGGAAATGCAAATCAAAATCACAATGAGATACCACTTCACACCTGTTAAAATGGCTACTACCAAAAAGACAAGAGATGCGGGGCTTCCCTGGTGGCGCAGTGGTTGAGAGTTCGCCTGCTGATGCAGGGGACACGGGTTCGTGCCCCGATCCGGGAGGATCCCACATGCCGCGGAGCGGCTGGGCCCGTGAGCCATGGCCGCTGGGCTTGCGCGTCCGGAGCCTGTGCTCCACAACGGGAGAGGCCAACAACAGTGAGAGGCCCGCGTACGGCAAAAAAAAAAAAAAAAAGAGAGATGGAGACCAAGATGGCAGAGTAGGAGAATGCTGGTCTCACCTTCTCTCACGAGCACATCAGAACTACAACTGCATATAGAGCAACTCTCACTGAAATTGACCCAGGAGCTAGCAGAACAGTTCTACAAGCAAGGCTGTAAAGAAAGATCCACATGTACTCGGGTAGGAAGGGAGGAAATGCAAAATAGGTGGCACTGGTACCCCTAGTGGGGGACAAAGAAGAAGAGAGGGTTATCACAGGCTCAGGGATCCTCCCTGGGGAGTGTGGGGTTTGAACCACGTATTAGTCACCCCAGCCCTGGGATACGACACTGGGCAGATGAGCCCCTTTGCTGTTTTGAAAATCAGTGTGGTTTACTGGAAGAGTGTATGAAACTGAGACTCTGATCTTGAAAAGCACATGCATTAATTTGCTTACTGCTAGTCATAGCATGAAGGGAATCAGACTGAAAATTGCCTGGGGCTCTGGTAGGCTTGCCAAGGCTGTCCCAGCACACCCCCACCCAGCCCATACCAGGCACTTGCTCCAGCCCCTCTTGCGATGGTGCTGCTCTCCACTAGGGTGGAGGCTGCTGTTCCCAAAAGAGTGAGCACACCTAGAGGGAATGGAGCCCGCTTGGACACAGCTCTGTCTCTGGCAGGAGTGAAGACAGCCATTTCCAGCTTGCACATTCTGCCCATGTTGAGGAGTGAAACTAGCTCCAGGGTGGAGACCAACGTTGCCAACAGGAGTGAAACAAGCTCAGTAGTGTGGCACTAACCCCTCCATCCCTGACCCACCCTCTAACAAAGGTGTGAACATGGGGAAAAAGTGAAACCAGCACAGAAGTACAACCCCAGGCCCTCAGGCCCCAGTCACATCCCAAATCAAGGCAGAGATTGTCATCATTCCTGAAAGAAACCCAACTTCCTCAGGGGTCCTGCTCCAGCCCCTTGGCCCCCGACCCTGCCCCTGATAGGATGGTGATGGCCATCGAGCATAGGTGAAACCTCAGCTTGCACCGGGCTCTGGTGTTAGCCAATCCAACTCCAGCCCCCACCTCCCACCAAAGTAGTGGCTGCCAGCACATCCTGGGGTGAAAGATGCAGCTCATGCTCATTTCAGATCTACCTCTCTCACCAAGCCACTGGGCAAAGGCAGATGGCATACACATGCTCTCACAGAAGGACATGCCTTCAAGACCAGGAGAAGTAACCCTTTCACATAATTTCACAGAGATAAAGTTAAACAAAATGAAAAGACAGAGGAGTAATGTTTCAAATGAAAGAACAAGGAAATAACCTTTAAAAAAAACCCCTGAGAAAACAGATAAATAATTTACCTGATAGAGTTCAAAGCAATAGTAATGAGAATGCTAACTGACCTGGGGAAAGAAATGTACAAAAGGACCACTCAGAGCTGAAAAATACAGTAACTGAAATGAAAAACACACTAGAGGGAATTAACAGAAGATTAGGTGATACAGAAGAGCACATAAGCAATCTGAAAGATTAAATAATGGAAATCACCCAATCTGCACAGTAAAAAGAAACAAATTAAAAAAAATTAGAACAGTTTAAGGAACCTCTGGGACAACATAAAACATACTAACCTTCATGTTATAGGGGTCCCAAAAGGAGAAGGAGAGGAAAAGGTGTAGAATATTATTTGATGAAATTATGGCTGAAAGCTTCCCAAACACGGAGAAGGAAACAATCCAAGTACAGGAAGCACAGAGTCAAACAAGATGAATCCAAAGAGATTCACATCAAGATATATCATAATTAAATGTCAAAAGTTAAAGAGAGAATTCTATATCCAGTAAGAGAAAAACAGAGTAACATTCAAAGGAACCCCCATGAGGCTATCAGCTGATATTTTAAGAGAACTTTGCAAGCCAGAAGGGACGGGCATGGTATATTTAAAGTGCTGAAAGGAAAAAAACCTATAACCTTGGATACTGTAGCCAGCAAGCCTATCATTCAGAATGCAAAGAGAAGCAAAGAGCTTATGAGACAAACAAAAACTAAAAGAATTCATCACCACTAAACAGACCTTACAAGAAGTGTTAAAGGGTCTTCTTTAAGTGAAAAAGAAAAGGCTACAATAAGAAATAAGAAATTATAGGAAGGGAAAAATCGGACTGTTTAAGGCAAATATATACTAGTGGCAGTGGATCAACCATTTAAATAAGATAGTATGATGGTTAAAAGACAAAAATTGTAAAATCAACTATAGCTAAAATAAAGTTAACAGATATACATGAAGATGTAAAATATGATATCAAAAATATAAAACTTGGGGTGGGGAGCAAAAGATGTAGAGCTTTTAGAATGTGTTTAACCTTAAATGGCTATTAGTTTAAAGCCAGTTGATATAGTACTGGTCAATGTATATGAACTCCATGGTAACCACAAATCAAAAATCTACAATGATTTGGTAAAGTAGCAGGATACAAAATTAATGCACAGAAATCTCTGGCATTCCTATACACTAATGATGAAAAATCTGAAAGTGAAATCAAGAAAACACTCCCATTTACCATTGCAACAAAAAGAATAAAATATCTAGGAATACACCTACCTAAGGAGACAAAAGACCTGTATGCAGAAAATTATAAGACACTGATGAAAGAAATTAAAGATGATACAAATAAATGGAGAGATATACCATGTTCTTGGATTGGAAGAATCAACATTGTGAAAATGACTCTACTACCCAAAGCAATCTACAGATTCAATGCAATCCCTATCAAACTACCACTGGCATTTTTCACAGAACTAGAACAGAAAATTTCACAATTTGTATGGAAACACAAAAGACCCCGAAGAGCCAAAGCAATCTTGAGAACGAAAAACAGAGCTGGAGGAATCAGGCTCCCTGACTTCAGATTATACTACAAAGCTACAGTAATCAAGACAGTATGGTACTGGCACAAAAACAGAAAGATAGATCAGTGCAACAGGATAGAAAGCCCAGAGATAAACCCACACACATATGGTCACCTTATCTTTCATAAAGGAGGCAGGAATGTACAGTAGAGAAAGGACAGCCTCTTCAATAAGTGGTGCTGGGAAAACTGGACAGGTACATGTAAAAGTATGAGATTAGATCACTCCCTAACACCATACAAAAAAATAAGCTCAAAATGGATTAAAGACCTAAATGTAAGGCCAGAAACTATCAAACTCTTAGAGGAAAGCAGGCAGAACACTCTATGACATAAATCACAGCAAGATCCTTTTTGACCCACCTCCTAGAGAAATGGAAATAAAAACAAAAATAAACAAATGGGACCTAATGAAACTTCAAAGCTTTTGCACAGCAAAGGAAACCATAAACAAGACCAAAAGACAGCCCTCAGAATGGGAGAAAATACTTGCAAATGAAGCAACTGACAAAGGATTAATCTCCAAAATTTATAAGCAGCTCATGCAGCTTAATAACAAAAACACAAACAACTGAATCCAAAAATGGGCAGAAGACCTAAATAGACATTTCTCCAAAGAAGATATACAGACTGCCAACAAACACACGAAAAAATGCTCAACATCACTAATCATTAGAGAAATGCAAATCAAAACTACAATGAGATATCATCTCACACCAGTCAGAATGGCCATCATCAAAAAATCTTGAAACAATGCTGGAGAGGGTGTGGAGAAAAGGGAACCCTCTTGCACTGTTGGTGGGAATGTAAATTGATACAGCCACTGTGGAGAACAGTATGGAGTTTCCTTAAAAAACTACAAATAGAACTACCATACGACCCAGCAATCCCACTACTGGGCATATACCCTGAGAAAACCATAATTCAAAAAGAGTCATGTACCAAAATGTTCATTGCAGCTCTATTTACAATAGCCAGGACATGGAAACAACCTAAGTGTCCATCATCGGATGAATGGATAAAGAAGATATGGCACTTATATACAATGGAATATTACTCAGCCATAAAAAGAAACGAAATTGAGCTATTTGTAATGAGGTGGATAGACCTAGAGTCTGCCATACAGAGTGAAGTAAGTCAGAAAGAGAGAGACAAATACCGTATGCTAACACATATATATGGAATTTAAGGAAAAAAATGTCATGAAGAACCTAGGGGTAAGACAGGAATAAAGACACAGACCTACTAGAGAATGGACTTGAGGATATGGGGAGGCGGAAGGGTAATCTGTGACAAATCAAGAGAGAGGCATGGACATATATACACTACCAAACGTAAAGTAGGTAGCTAGTGGGAAGCATACGCATAGCACAGGGAGATCAGCTCGGTGCTTTGTGACCACCTGGAGGGGTGGGATGGGGGGATGGGAGGGAGGGAGATGCAAGAGGGAAGAGATATGGGAACATATGTATATATATAACTGATTCATTTTGTTGTAAAGCAGAAACTAACACACCATTGTAAAGCAATTATACTCCAATAAAGATGTTTAAAAAAAATCTACAATGGCTATACAAAAACTATAAAGAAAGGAAACAAACATATCACTAAAGAAAATCATCAAGCCACAAGCGAAGAGACTAAAAGAAGAACAGAGAAGAACTAGAAAAACAACCAAAAAGCAAATAACAAAATGGCAATAAGTACCTACCTATCAACAATCTCTTAAATGTCAATGGACTGAATGCTCCCATCAAAAGATATAGGGTGGACCCATCAGAACAAGATGGCAGAGTAGAAGGACCCAGAGCTCACCTTTCCTACAAAGACATCAAAAATAAATCTACATGTGGAACAATTCTCAGAGAATACCTACTGAAAGCTGGCAGAAGATCTCATACAACCAAAGCTTCAATAAAGATCCCCATGTAACTGGGTAGGACGAAATGAAAGAGGAAAGGTTCCCTCACCATGCGGACTTCCTTCACCAGCTGGGAGGTACGCCAGGACAGATAGGGAGTTTCAGAGGTTCTAGAAGAGAGTGCAGGAGCTGCCGTGTGGGAAAAAAAGGTAGAGAGAGACCAACATAGACCGTCCTGGCCACCTCGCTGCACTTCCCAGCCCAAGATGTGTGCCTGCTGGTGTACTCAGTGGCTGGGTGCTGAAACTTGGGCTACCCTGGACAGCCCTGGGGAGAGGACTAGGTTTGAATGCACAGAGACAGGCCAAAGAGCCTGAAGTGTGGTCTGGTCCACAGCTGGTGGGATGGAGTGTAGGTCCACCATAGGAGCCTCACTGTCAACGTGTGAAGAGAGGGGCATGGGGCTGCCCCAGCAGTCTCATCGTCAGTGCACTCACAGCAGGGCATGGCTCTAGCTGCTGCAGACATTGGGAGTGTGCAATCACCAGCAGGGTTTGGGAGCATGCATGCACCACTGGAGGGTCATCCAAGCCAATCATTGGTGCTTCTGCAGTGGAGACAGGTCCACTGCCAGCAGCAGTGGGCTTTGTGGGTGCACACACACAAGTGGAGGTGGGGCTGAAATCTAATCCAATTACTGGGGCTCCCACAGGAGGTGTGGGAGCCTAGCTTTGGCAGATTTTTTTTGCCAGTGGTTTTGTGAGTGCAGTGCCTGAGGGATGTCCAAGCTGATTACCAGTGCTCTCTTAAGGGAACAATGGCCAACACACCCTGAGGAAATATGTGGTGGGCATCTATACCAAAAACAGCCCTCACACCAAAAATATTGTCTCGTGCAGCCTACACAGGGAGGCTCCCACATAAAACAGATCTTCAAGACCACAGTAGATAACTGTTTCTCCTTAATTCATAGAGTCAGAGAAATAAGTGAAAAAGCAGAGGTGCTACTCCCAACTAACAAGAGAAACTCCCTGAACAATGAAACAGACCTCTCCAGTCTACCAGACCCCAAGTTCAAAAATGAGGTAATAAAAATACTAAAGAAATTAAGAAAGATTATTGATAGAAATGCAGATGACTGTAACAAGGAACTAGAAACTGTAAAGAGGAGCCAATCAAAATTACACAACTCAATTGCTGAGATAAAAACCAAGCTAAAGGCAATGAGTAGCAGACTAAATAAGGCAGAAGAATGAACAAGTGATCTGTAAGTCATCCAATCAGAACATCAGAAAGAAAGACAATCAGAAAAAAATAATGAACGCAACATATGAGATGTATAGGATAATATAAAGCATGCTAATCTGCATGTAATAGGGATCCCAGAAGGAGAAGAAAGAGAAAAGGGGATCAAAAAGGTATTTGAAGAAATTATGTCTGAAAACTCCCCAAACCTAAACAAGGAAACATACCCAGGTACAGGAAGCACAGAGGGTCCCAATCAAGATGAACCCCAAAAGACCTACACCAAGACATATCAATGAAAATGGCAAAAGTTAAAGATAAAGAGAAGATTCTAAAGGCAGCAAGAGAAGAAGAAACAGTCAGTTACAAGGGAACCCCCATAAGCTGATTTCTCTACAGAAACTTTGCAGGCCAGAAGGGAGTGGCAAAATATATTCAAAGTCCTAAAAGACCACCTAAAAAGAAAATTACAGGCCAATATCTTTGATGAATACAGATGCAAAAATTCTTAACAAAATTTTAGCAAACCAAATCCAACAACACATAAAAAAGATCATACACCGTGACCAAGTGGCATTCATCCCAAGTTCACAAGGATGGTTCAACATACACCAATCAATAAATGTGATACACCACATCAACAAAAAAAGACAAAAACCACATAATCGTTTCAATAGATGCAGAAAAAGCATTTGACAAAATTTAACATCCATTCATGATAAAAACCTTCACCAAAGTGGGTATAGAGGGAACATATTGAACATAGTAAGAGGTATTTATGACAAACCCACAGCCAATATAACACTCAAGGGTGAAAAGCTGAAAGCCTTCCTGCTAAATTCTGGAACAAGACAAGGATGCCCACTCTCACCACTTCTGTTCAACATAGTATTGGAAGTCCTAGGTACAGCAGTCAGACAAGAAATAAAATGTATCCAAACTGGAAGGGAAGAGGTAAAATTGTCATTATATGCAGATAATAGGATACTATATATAGAAAACCCCAAAGAATCCACACAAAAACTACTAGAACTGATAAATGAACTCAGCAAGGTAGCAGGATACAAGATTAACATACAGAAATCAGTTGCATTTCTTTACACTAACAATGAAATATTAGAAAGGGAATGTAAAAAAAAAAATTAACTTGCACCAAAAAACGCAAAACAAAACTTAGGAATAAACCTGACCGAGGAGGTGAAAGACTTATATGCTGAGAAGTATAAAACATTAAAAAGGAAATTAAAGATGATTCAAAGAAATGGAAAGATATCCCATGCTCTTGGACTGGAAGAATTAATATTCCTATTAGTATGCTATTTAGCCATACTACCTAATGCAATACACAAATTTAATGTGATCCCTATCAAATTACCCATGACATTTTTCACAGAATTAGAATAATTCTAAAATTTATATGGACCCATAAAAGACCCAGAATTGCCAAAGCAATCCTGAGGAAAAAGAACAAAGCAGAAGGCATAACTCTCCCAGACTTCAGACAATGCTACAAAGCTATAGTAATCAAAACAGCATGGTATTGGCACAAAAACAAACATATGGATCAATGGAACAGAATAGAGAGCCCAAAACTAAACCCACACATCTATGGTCTATTAATCTTCAACAAAGGAGGTAAAAATATAAAATGGGGAAAAGTCTCTTCAGTAAGTGGTGCTGGCAAGTTAGCTGCATGTAAATCAATGAATTTAGAACACACTCTCACACTACACACAAAAATAAACTCAAAATGGCTTAAAGACTTAAATATAAGACATGACACCATAAAACTCCTAGAAGAGAACATAGGCAAAACATTCTCTGACATAAATCATACCAATGTTTTCTTAGGTCAGCCTCCCGAGGCAATAGAAATAAAAGCAAAAATAAACAGATAGGACATAATCAAACTTAAAAAGCTTTTGCACAGCAAAGGAACCATAAACAAAATGAAAAGACAACCTATGGAATGGGAGAAAATATTTACGAACAATGAGACCAACAAGGGCTTAATTTCCAAAATATACAAACAGCTCATCCAACTCAATCACAACAGAAACAACCCAATTGAAAAATGGGCAGAAGACCTAAATAGACATTTCTCTAAAGAAGCCATGGCCAACAGGCACACGAAGAGATGCTCAACATTGCTAATTATTAGACAAAGGCAAATCAAAACTTCAATGAGGTACCACCTCACACTAGTCAGAATGACCATCATTAAAAAGTCTACAAATAACAAATGCTGGAGAGGGTGTGGAGAAAAGGGAACTCTCCTACACTGTTGGTGGGAAAGCAAGCAGATGCAGCCACTATGGGAATTAGTGTGAAAGTACCTCAGAAAACTAAAAATAGAATTACCATATGATCCAACAATCCCATTCCTGGGCATATACCTGGACAAAGATATAAATCAAAAAGATACATGCACCTCTATGTTCACAGCAGCACTATTCACAATAACCAAAATATGGAAACAACCTAAATGTCCATCAACAGACGAATGGATAAAGAAGATGTGGTGTATACACAAACACACACACAATGGAATACTACTCAGCCACAAAAAACCCCAAAATAATGCCATTTGCAGCAATATGGATGCAACTACAGATTATCACATTAAGTGAAGTCAGAAAGAGAAACACCAATACCATATGATATCACTTATATGTGGAATCTAAAGTATGGCACAAATGAACCTATCTACAAAACAGAAACAGACTCACAGACAGAGAACAGCATAGTGGTTACCAAGGGGGAGGGATGGATTGGGAGTTTGGGATTAGCAGATGTAAACTATTAAATATAGGATGGACAAGCAACAGGGTCCCACTGTATAGCGTAGAGAACTTATATTCAATATCCTGTGATGAACCATAATGGAAAAGAATATTAAAAAAAGAATGATTATATGTGTATAACTGAGTCACTTTGCAGTACAGCAGAGGTTGGCACAGCATTGTAAATCAACTATACTTCAATAAAAAAAAAAAAAGAAACAGAAAAGAATGATACAGCCGTTGAAGATATGACATAAACCGGTTAGAACCAACTATGCCCAAGATGGCAGAAAATTCAACTTCTGGTAGACCTTCAGCCTCATTATATGCTCATTATAAACTTTAACATACTAAATGACAACTACAGATACCATGACAGTTCCCAGGCTGACCAAAAAAGGCCAAAAGGTGGGTGGTGGCCCAACTCCTGGAAGTCCCTGACTCTTCTCCAAAATAGTTGGAATAATCCTCCTACTCTTTAGTGCATGAAATTAGCCAGCACATAAAAACTAACCACCCCCTTAGCCCGGGGCCACTTTCACCTTCTGAGTCAACCATATTCTACCTATGGAATGTATCTCTCTCTCAGTATACCTGCTTTCACTTAAAAAACAAAGTCTACAAATAACAAATCCTGAAGAGGGTGTAGAGAAAAGGGAACCCTCCTGCACTGTTGGTGGGAGTGTAAATTGTTGTAGCCACTATGGAAAACTGTATGGAGGTTCCTCAGAAAACTAAAAATAGAATTACCATATGATCCAGCAATCCCACTCCTGGGCATATATCTAGACAAAACTCTAATCTGAAAAGATATATGCACCCCTATGTTTATAGCAGCACTATTCACAATAGCCGAGACGTGGTAACAACCTAAATGTCCATCAAAAGATGAATGGATATAGATGATGTGGTATAAATATACAGTAGAATACTACTCAGCCATAAAAAAACACCAACATAATGCCATTTGCAGCAACATGGATGCAACTAGAGATTATCATAATAAGTGAAGTCAGAAAGAAAAAGATAAATGTCATAGGATATCACTTATATGTGGAATCTAAAATATGGCACAAATGAACCTACCTACAAAACAGAAACAGGCTCACAGACATAGAGAACAAACTTGTAGTTCCCAAGGGGAAGGGGGAGTAGAGGAGGGATACATTGGGAGTTTAGGATTAGTAGATACAAACGATTACATATAGAATGCATGGGCAACAAAGTCTTATTTTATAGCACAGGCAACTGTATTCAGTGTCCTGGAATAAACCATAATGGAAAAGAATATAAAAAAAGAATGTATATATATATATGTATAACTGAGTCACTTTGCTGTACAGCAGAAATTAACACAACATTGTAAATCAACTATACTTCAATTACAAAAAAATACAAAAACCAAAGTCCTGAAACAGAAAAACCTGCAACCTAGGATACTCAACCCAGCAATATCATGATTTAGAATAGAGGGAGAGATAAAGAATTTCTCAGACAAGCAAAAACTAAAAGAAATACTGAAAAGTCTTCTCTAAATAAAAAAGAAAAATCTACAGTAAAGGGAAAATCACACTAGGAAAGGCCATATATAAATATGGCCTTTCCTAGTGTGATTTTATATATATATAAAGTAGATAAATAAGCCCATATATTGATTAAAAAAACAAAAAACCTCTGTGAAAGCGATTATAACTACAATGAACAGCAAAGGATAAACATGAGAATGCAAAATAGGACATCAAAATCACAAAATGTTGGGGGAGTAAGAAAGTGTAGATTTTTTAAGACTGTGTTTGACCTTACATGGCTACAAGTCAACAGCAAGCAGATATAGTTATGGGTTAACATACTTGAAAATCAGGGTGATTACAAATCAAAAACATACAATAGATTCAGAAAACCTAAAAAGCATAATACAAGAGAAAACCAAAAAACAACAAAAGGGAAAACAAAAAGAAGAAGAAAGGAACAAAAACGAAATACAAAATCAACTGGAAAACAAGGTTTAAAATTGCAATAAATACATACCTATCAATAATTACTTTAAATGTCAATGAAGTAACTGCTCCAATCAAAAGACATAGAGTGGCACACTGGATAAGAAAACAAGAACCTACAATAGGCTGCCAACAAGAGACCTACTTTAGGGCAAAGTATGCACACAGATTGAAAGTGAGGGCATGGAAAAAAATATTTCACACAAATGGAAATGACCAGAAAGTGTGGGTAGCAATAGTCATATCAGACACAATAGACTTTAAAACAAAGGCCATCAAGAAAGACAAAGAAGGACACTATATAATGATAAAAGGATCAATACAAGAAGAGGATATTACACTCATTAACATATATGCAAACAATACTGGAGCATCTAAATACATAAAATACTAACAGACATAATTGGAGAAATTGATGAGAATACAATAATAGTAGGAGACTTTAACTCCCATTGACATCAATTGACAGATCTAGACAGAAAAATCAGTAAGGCAACAGAGATTCCAAATGACAAAATAGAACTGTTATCTACAGGACATTACATGGCCCCCCTCCAAAAAAAAGCCCAAACAGAATACACATTCCTCTCAAGTGCATTCATTTCAAGGAACATTCTCTAGGATAGACTGCATACTAGGACAGAAAATAAGTCTCAACAAATTTGAGAAGATAGAAATTATTTCAAGTATCTTTTCTGACCCAAACAGCATGAAACTAGAAATCAACCACAGAAAGAGAAATGAGAAAAAAAATGATTACATGGAGACTAAACAACATACTCCCCAAAAAGCTAATGGGTCAATGATGAAATCAAAGATGAAATTAAAAAACTACCTTCAGACAAAGGACAATGAAAACACAACCATACAAAATCTATGGTATGCAGCAAAAGCAGTCCTAAGAGCAAAGTTCATAGCAATACAGGTCTTCCTCAAAAAAGAAAAAGCCCAAATAAATAAACCTAGCCTACCAACTTAAAGAATTAGAAAAAGAAGAAGAAACAAAACCTAAAGTCAGCAGAAGGCAGGAAATAAAGATCAGACAGGACATAAATAAAATTGAGATAAAAAACAATAGAAAAAGTTAATAAAACCAAAGGTTTTTTTTTTTTTTTTTTGCGGTACGCAGGCCTCTCACTGTTGTGGCCTCTCCCGTTGCAGAGCACAGGCTCCGGATGCGCAGGCTCAGCAGCCATGACTCATGGGCCCAGCCGCTCTGCGGCATGTGGGATCCTCTCTGACTGGGGCACAACCCATGTCCCTTGCATCGACAGGCAGACTCTCAACCACTGCGCCACCAGGGAAGCCCCCAAAGTTGTTTCTGAAAGGATTTACAAAATCTAGAAACCTCTGGCCGGGCTCACCAAAAAGAAAAGAGAGGACCCAAATAAACGAAATAAGGAATGAAAGGGGAGAAATAACTGATAATGCAGAAATACAAAAAATCGTAAGAAAATACTATGAACACTTATATGCCAACGAAATGGATAACCTAGATATGGACAAGTTTCTAGAAACATACAGCCTGCCAAAACTGAATCAAGAAGAAACATAAAGTTTGAACAGACTGTTCACTAGAGGTGGTCTAGACTCTGTAATAAAAAAAAAAAAGTCCCTGCAAACAAAGTTCAGGACCAGATGGCTTCACTGGGGAATTCTACCAAACATAGAGAGAACTTACACTTATCCTTCTCAAACTCTTCCAAAAGATTGAAGAGGAGGAAACACTCCCAAAGTCACTCTATGAAGCCACAATCACCCTGATAACAAAACCAAAGGCAGAATCAAAAAAGAAAATTACAGGCCAAAATCTATGATGAATATAGATGCAAAAATCCTTAAGAAAATATTAGCAAACAAATTCAATAACACATAAAAAGGATCATACACCACGACCAAGTTGGATTTATTTCAGGGTCAGAAGGATGGTTTAACATACACAAATCAATCAGTGTGATACACATCAACAAAGGTAAAGATAAAAGCCACATGGTCATCTCAATAGATGCAGAAAAAGCATTTGATAAAATTCACCACCATTCATGATAAAAAATCTTCACCAAAGTGGGTATACAGAGAACATATCGCAACATAATAAAAGCCATTTATGACAAACCCACAGCCAACATAATACTCAATGGTGGAGAGCTGAAAGCCTTCCAGCTCAATTGTGGAACCAGACAAGGATGCCCGCTCTCACCACTTCTATTCAACATAGTATTGGAAGTCCTAGATACAGCAATCAGACAAGAAAAAGAAGTAAAATGTACCCAAACTGGAAGAGAAGAGGTAAAATTGTCATTATATGCAGATAATAGGATACTATATATAGAAAACCCCAAAGAATCCACACAAAAACTACTAGAACTGATAAATGAACCCAGCAAGGTAGCAGGATACAAGATTAACATACAGAAGTCGGTTGCATTTCTTTACACTAAGGTATCAGAAAGAGAAAGTAAATATAAATCCTGTTGGGCTTCCCTGGTGGTGCAGTGGTTAAGAGTCTGCCTGCTGATGCAGGGGACACAGGTTTGTGTCCCGGTCCGGGAAGATCCCACATGCCGCAGAGCAGCTGGGCCTGTGAGCCACGGCCGCTGAGCCTGCGCGTCTGGAGCCTGTGCTCCGCAATGGGAGAGGCCACAACAGTGAGAGGCCCGTGTACTGCAAAAAAAAAACAAAAAAACAAAACAAAAAAAATCAATCCTGTTTAAAATCGCACCAAAAAAAAAAATACCTAGGAATAAACCTAACCAAGGAGGTCAAAGACTTTTATGCTGAGAACTATAAAACATTGATAAAGGAAATTAAAGATGATTCAAAGAAATGGAAAGATATCCCATTCTCTTGGATCGGAAGCATTAATATTGTTAAAATGACCATACTACCCAAAGTGTTATGCAAATTTAATGCAATCCCTATCAAATTACCTATGACATTTTTCACAGAACTAGAACAAATAATTCTAAAATTTATATGGAACCACAAATGACCCAGAATTGCCCAAGCAATCCTGAGGAAAAACAACAAAGCAGAAGGCATAACCTTGTCAGACTTCAGACAACACTAAAAAGCTATAGTAATCAAACCAGTGTAGTATTAGCACAAAAACAGACATATAGATCAATGGAACAGAATAGAGAGCCCAGAAATAAACCCACACACTTACCATCAATTAATCTTCAACAAAGGAGGCAAGAATATGCAATGAAGAAAAGACAGTATTTTTTAAATTAAAAAAAATTTTAGGGCTTCCCTGGTGGTGCAGTGGTTGAGAGTCCACCTGCTGATGCAGGGGACATGGGTTCATGCCCTGGTCTGGGAAAATCCCACATGCCATGGAGCGGCTGGGCCTGTGAGCCATGGCTGCTGAGGCTGCGCGTCCGAAGCCTGTGCTCCGCAACGGGAGAGGCCACAACAGTGAGAGGCCCGTGTACTGCCAAAAAAAAAAAAAAAAAAAAATTGTATACAGCAGGTTCTTATTAGTTATCTATTTTATATATATTAGTGTATATATGCCAATTCCAATCTCCCAATTCATCCCACCACCACCCACCCTCCTGCTTTCCCTCCTTGGTGTCCATACTTTTGTTCTCGAGAAAAGACAGTATCTTTATCAAGTGGTGTTGGGAAAGCTGGATAGCTGCATGTAAATCAATTAAGTTAGAACACTCCCTCACACCATACACAAAAATAAACTCAAAATGGCTTAAAGAATTAAAGACATGACACCATAAAACGCCTAGAAGGGAACACAGGTGAAACATTCTCTGACATAAATTGTAGCAATATTTTCTTAGGTCAGTCTCCCAAAGCAATAGAAATAAAAGCAAAAATAAACAAATGGGACTTAAAATATTTTTCACAGCAAGGGAAACCATAAACAAAACAAAAAGACAACCTATGGAATGGGACAAAATATTTGCAAACAATGCAACTGACAAAGGCTTAATTTCCAAAATATATAAACAGCTCCTACAACTCAATATCAAAAAAAACAAACCACCGAATCAAAAAATGGTTGGATGACCTTAATAGACATTTCTCTAAAGAAGCATGGCCAACAGGAACATGAAGAGATGCTCAGCAACACTATTAGAGAAATGCAAATCAAAAATATAATGAGGTATCACCTCACACCAGTCAGAGTGGCCATCATCAGAAAGTCTACAAATAACAAATGCTGGAGAGGGTGTGGAGAAAAGGGACCCCTCCTATACTGTTGTTGGGAATGTAAATTAATGTTGGGAATGTAAATTAATGTAATGTAAATTAATGCAGTAAATTAATGAAGAAAAATGGAGGTACTTCAGAAAACTAAAAATAGTTTTACCATATGATCCAGCAATCCCATTTCTGGGCATATATTTGGAAAAGATGAAAACTCTAACTCAAGAGGATACATGCACCCCACTGTTCATAGCAGCACTATTTACAATAGCCAGGACACGGAAGCAACTTAAATGTCCATTGACAAATGAGTGGATAGAGAAGACGTGGTACATATATACAATGGAGTATTACTCAGCCACAAAAATGAATGAAATAATGCCATTTGTAGCAACATGGATGGACATAGAGATTATCATATTAAGTGAGTCAGGCAGAGAAAGACAAGTATCATATGGTATCACTTATATGTGGAATCTAAAATAAATAGTACAAATGAACTTATTTACAAAACAGAAACAGACTCACAGACATGGAAAACACACTTATGGTTACCAAAGGGGAAAGGGGAAAAGGGGGGAGGGATAAATTAGGAGTATGGGATTAACAGATATACACTACTATATATAAAATAGATAACAAGGAAGTACTGTATAGCACCGGGAACTATATTCAATATTCTGTAATAACTAATAATGAAAAAGAATCTGAAAAAGGATGTGTGTGTGTGTATATATATGTATATATGGAACTGAATTACTTTGCTGTACACCTGAAACTAACACAATATTGTAAATAAACTATACTTCACTTAAAAAAAGATATAGCTTGGGTAATTGAGAAAAAAAGAAAAAACAAGATCCATCCTTATGCTGCCTACAATAGACTCACTTCAGAGGTAAAGACACACAAACTTAAAGTGAGGTGATGGAAAAAGGTATTCTGGGCATACTGAAATGACAAGAAAGCTGGGGTATCAATATTCATGTCAGTCAAAGTAGACTTTAAAACAAAGTCTATAACATAAGACAAAGAGGTAAATTATGTAATGATAAAAGATCAATACATGAAGTGGCTATAACGTTCCTATACATATGCACATAATATAAGCACACCTAAATACATAAAGCAAATATTAACAGACATAAAGGGAGAAACTGACAACACAAAAATAGCAGGGGGTTTCCCTGGTGGCACAGTGGTTGAGAATCTGTCTGCCAATGTCTGGGAAGATCCAACATGCCACGGAGCAACTAGGCCCGTGAGCCACAGCTACTGAGCCTGCTCATCTGGAGCCTGCGCTCCGCAACAAGACAAGCCACGACAGTGAGAGGCCTGTGCACCGCGAAGAAGAGTGGCCCCCGTTTACCACAACTGGAGAAAGCCCTCGCACAGAAATGAAGACCCAACACAGCCAAAAAAAAAAATAATAAAAAAAACCAGCAGGGAGTTTTAACACCCCAGTTACATCAACGGACAGATCATCCAGAGAGAAAATCAAAAAGGAAACACTGGCCTTAAATGATACATTTGACCAGATGGACTTAGTAGATACCTACTGGACAGTCCATCCAAAAACAGCAGAATACACATTCTTTTCAAGCGCACATGGAAAGTTCTCCAGAACAGATCACATACTAGGCCACAAAGCAAGTCTCAAAATTTAAAAGGATAGAAATTATAGCAAGCAAGTTTTCTGACCACAGTGGTATGAAACTAGTAATCAATTGCAGGAAGAAAAATAGGAAAAACACAAACACTTGGAGACTGAACACCATGCTACTAAAAAAAAAAATAAATCATTGAAGAAATTAAGGAGGAAATCAGAAAATACCTTGAAACACATGAAAATAAAAACACAACTTTCCAAACTCTATGGGATGCAACAGAAGCAGTTCCAAGAAGGAAGTTTATAGTGATGCAGGCCTGCCACAAGAAACAAGAAAAATCTCAAACAATCAACCTAACCTACCACCTAAGGAATCAGAGAAACAAGAACAAAGTCCAAAGTCACCAGGAGGGACATATTAAAGGTCAGAGAGGAATTAAATCAAATAGAGACCAGAAAAACAATGAGAACAAGAATAAAAACAACAATAGAAAAGATCAAAAACACCAAGAGCTATTTTTTTAAAAAAGGTAAACAAAATTGATAAACCTTTAGCCAGGTTCATAACAAAAGAAGATCCAAATAAACAAAATATAAAAGAGGAGAAATTACAACTCATACCACAGAGATTCAAAAAATTTTGAAGAAAGCACTATGAACTGTTATATGCCAAAAAATTGGACAAACTAGAAGGAATGGATAAATTCCCAGAAACATACAATCTTTCAAAACTGAATCAGGAAGAAGTGGATAACATTAACAGGCCAACTACCAGTAATGAAATTGAATTTGTAATAAAAAAATTCCCCAAAAGCATTCAGGACTGGGTGGCTTCACAGGTGAATTCTATCAAACATATAAAGAAGAGGCACTATTTAACCTTTTCAAAATATTCCAAAAAATTGAAAAGAGGGGAACACTCTCAAATTAATTCTATGAGGCCACCATTAGCCTGACACCCAAACCAGACCAAGACAGTACAAAGAAAATTACAAGCCAGTATCTGATGAATACATAGATGCAAAAATCCTTAACAAAATATTAGCAAACCAAATTCAACAATACATAAAAAGGATCATACACCATGATTAATTGGGATTTATTTGAGGGTTGCAAGGATGATTCAATATCCACAAATAAATCAATATGATACACCACATTAACAAAACAGAGGATCAAAATCACACGATCATCTCAATAGATGCAGAAAGCACTTGACATAATTTACCACCCATTCACGATAAAAACTCTCAATTAAAGGGAGTGTAGAGGGAACATATCTCAACATAATAAAGGCCATCTATGACAAACCCACAGCTAACATTGTACTCAATGGTGAAAAACTGAAAAATTTTCCTTTAACATCAGAAACAAGGATGTCCACTCTTGCCTTTTCTATTCACATAGTATTGGCCACAGCAATCAGATGAGAAAAAGAAACTGAAGGCATTCAGATTGGAAGGGAAAAAGCAAAACTGTCACAATTTGCAGATGACATGACACTATACGCATAAAACCCTAAAGTCTCCACTAAAAAAATATTAGAATAAATGAATTCAGTGGAATTGTAGGACATAAGATTAATACACAGTAATCTGTTCTTTTCTCTACACTAATAATTAACTATGAGAAAGAGAAACTAAGAAAACAATCCTGTTTAAAATTGCATCAAAAATAATAAAATGACTTGGAATAAACTTAACCACAGAGATTAAGACCTTTACTTTGAAAACTATAAAACATTGATGGAGGAAATTGAAGATGATACAAAGTAATGAAAAAATATCATGTGTTCAGCGATTGGAAGAATTAATATTGTTCAAGTGTCCATATGACCCAAGGCAATCTACAGATTTAACACAATCCCTATCAAAATACTCATGACATTTTCCACAGAACTAGAACAAATAAGCCTAAAATTCCTATTTATCTACAAAATACCCTAAATAGCCAAAACAATCTTAAGAAAAAAGAACAAAGCTGCAGTTATCATGTGCCCTGATTTCAAACTACACTACAAAGCTACAGTAATCAAAACATTATGGTACTGGCTCAGAAACAGACACATAGATCAATGGAACAGAGAGATCAGAACTAAACCCACACATATATGGTAAGTTAAACTACAACAAAAAGGAAAAAATATACAATGGGGAAAATACAGTCTCTCTTCAATAAATGGTGCTGGGAAAATTGGACAGCCACACATAAATGAATAAAATTAGAAAAATTTCCCACACCATGTACAAAAATAAACCCAAAATTGTAAAGACCTAAATATAAGACCAGAAATCATAAAAATCCTGGAAGGAAACATACGTAGTACACTCTGACATAATTCTTAGAATTTTTTTGATCTGTCTCTTCAGGCAAGGGAAACAAAAGCAAAAATAAACAAATTAGATCTAGTTAAACTTAAAAGCTTTTTCTCAGCAAAGAAAACCATGAACAAAATGAAAAAACAACCTACTGAATGAGAGAAGATATTTTCAAATGATATAACTGATAAGGGGTTTACATCCAAAATATATTTAGAATCTCATACAATTCACTATCAAAAAACAACCCGATTTAAAAAATGGGTGAAGACCTGAATAGATCTCTTTCCAAAGAAGATGTAGAGATGGCCAAGAGGCGCATGAAAAGATGCTCAACATCACTAATTACGGAAATGCAAATCAAAACCACAATGAGATATCACCTCATACCTGTCAGAAAAGGCTAAAATCAACAAGACCACAAATAACAAATTTTGGCAAGGATGTGGAGAAAAGGGAACATTCATTCACTGTTGGTGGGAATATAAATTGGTATAGCCACTATGAAAAACAGTATGGAGGTTCCTCAAAATATTAAGAATAGAACTACCATATGATCTAACCATTCCACTCTGGGTATATATCTGAAGAATAAAAACACACTAATTTAAAAGGATATATGCACCCCCCCCATGTTCATAGCAGCACTGTTTATAATAGCCAAGATACAGAAACGACCTAAGTGTCCATCAACAGATGACTGGGTAAAGAAGATTGATATTATATATATATAACATATATACAATATATATAACATATATACTATATATAACATATATACAATATATTATACGTATAACATATATACAATATATTATACATATATAATATATAATACTCCATTGGAATATTAGTCATAAAGAATGAAGATTTTCCACTTGCAACAATATGGATGGATCTGGATGTTATTATCACTAGTGAAGTTAAGTCAGACAGAGAAAAATAAATACTGTATGTTTTTACTTATATGTGGAATCTAAAAAACAAAAAAATGAAGGTCACAAAACATAGACAGATACATAGAACAAATGAGTGTTTATCAGAGGGCAGAGGGGTGGGGAGAGCAGCAAGACAGGGGAAGTGGATTGAGAGGTACAAAATACTACATATAAAATAAGATATAAGGAAGTAATATACAGCACAGGGAATATAACCAATATTTTATGACAACTTTAAATGGAATATAATCTATAAAAATATCTAATCACTATGTTGTACACCTGAATATAACATTAGTTATATTATAAATAAAGCATAAATAAATTATACTTCAATAAAAAACAAATAAAAGAGATAATACATAAATTCTGGTTTGGTTGTGGAGAAAATCCAACATTTGTATACTGTTGGTTGTAATTAAAAAATTAAAAATAGAACTACTACATGACCCAGCAATCCCACTTCTTGGTATATATCAAAAGGGAACAAAACCATTATGGCAAAGAGGTATCTGTACACTTCCATGTTCGTTGCACATTATTTACAGTAGCCAAGACATAGAAGCAATCTAAGTCTGCTGACCATAAATGTGTAAAGAAAATGTCAATACACACACATACACACACACAAAGAGGAATATTATTCAGCCATAAAAAGAAGGAAATCTTTCCTGTAGTGATATGTGCATGGATCTTGGGGGCATTATGCTGAATGAAATAAGCCAAATAGACAAATACTGCATGGTATCACTTATATGTAGAATTGAAAAAAGAGGTGAAACTCATAGAAACAGTATGAAAGTGATTGCTGGGGGCAGGGGAATGGAGGAAATAGGGAGAGGTTGGTAGAAGGGGACAAACTTTCCGCTATAAGAGGATCTAATGTAAAACATGGTGACTATAGTGTCTTAACACTGTATTGTGTAATTGAAATTTGCTAAGGGTAAAACTTAAGTGTCTCAGTCACACACACAAATGGTAAATATGTGAGGCAATGGATGTGTTAAATAACTTGATGTGAGGAATCCCTTCATAATGTATGTTTATGTAGATTAAATCATCAGGTTGTATACTTCAAATATATTATAATTTTATTTGTCAATTTTAACCAAGGAAAGCTGAAAAATGCTATCAGATGATCCTAATGTGTTCCCAAGGTTGAGGACTAACATCAATAACATCTAGAATTTCTTAGTTTAGGCAATCAATGCAAAGTTGTTTTCAAATAGTGCCTTTTCAAGAGGAATTTTACCAAACACTCTAATTTGTTTCATGTTATCAAGTGGCTTTCCAAAATAATGGAAACATTTTTAGCATGATGTGTGTATAACTTCAACAGCAGTTATGTAATTTTCCAAGTACCTCATGACTCCACTATGGTAGTTAACTGGATAGTTGTGGCTTGCAGGCTCTAGAGAGCAGGCTCAGTGGTTGTGGCGCGTGAGCTTAGTTGCTCCGTGGCATGTGGGATCTTCCCGGACCAAGGCTCAAACCCGTGTCCCCTGCATTGGCAGGTGGATTCTTAACCACTGCACCACCAGGGAAGCCCTTTAATTCTTACAATTATGAATGGCCTGGCTAGGACTCCTTGAATCCTACATGAGGCTCTCATCATATTTTTATCTTCCACTTGTGTTTCTTCCACGAAGTAGCTTATCACACAAAACAAAACTTACCTACCTTTAAAGAGACGTTAAGACAATGTATGAGTGGAACAAGTTGGGCATTTTGTTTAAGAGACATGTATTGTACCATCTGTAGGTGGACGGAGCCAAAGGATGGAATATTACTTGAAGCATTTTTCTCATACCCTTGTTATAATCAAATTTGTATTTTCTCAATCACTTTGGGGTTCGGGGTCCACTAATTAGATATAAACAGGTACAAAGTGTTAGCGCAGATGAACTATTCAAACTCATTTTGGAATGTTTCCATCACAAAACATAAACGTTTAGTCAAAGTGGGATCTTCCAAATTTATTAGTCTTGATTTACAATAATATTCAAAGACACCACTTTATCTTTATTCTTTTCTTCTCAGTAAGGAGGCTGTAAAGTCATGAGGCAGTGAATAGGTATTATCTTCGAAAGAAACAACAGAGCTAGGGAGACTCACTAAATAATTCATCATTTCCCTACCTCCACCAAAATCTCTTCATTCCAACTGCAAACTTGAAACTGAAGTGTTCAGGTCTTGGACTTTTAATCTGCCTCTTAATACACTTCCTTCTTCTCTGAAGTCAAAGTCCATTTATAACCTATTTATTACTTCAGAATCAACCTTAAACGTACTCTTTTTGGATAAGCTTCAAAATTAGCAGTTTGCAAGGAGTTTGAAATTTTCACTGCCATCTTTCACGTATCCATTCATCTATTTAATGGATACTGAGCTGCAACTATGTGCCAGGCACAACTCTAGACAATGTGTGGATATTGTAGCATATACAAAATAGAGAAATAAATCCCTGAACTCACGGTGCAGTGTGGGAGAGAATGTCCCAGGTAAAGGCTGACACCAATCTCAAACAGAAAATAATGCAAGGGTATGTCAAAAGTTTTAAAATAAGAGGACATTAAAAAACAAACAAAAAAACCAAACCAAAAAAAAAAACCCATCTTGACCCAGAAATCTTAATATAATCTAAGAAATAATTTTGTGCCACCATATGCATGTACAAAGATCTTCATATTTTAGCACAACACTGAAAACAAGGACTGGTTAAATAAATTAAGGACAGTTTACTAAATTATAGCACATCATGTAGTAGAATATTCTGAAGCCATTAAAAAAGATGCCACAGAAATGTTTCTTATTACACAGAAAGATGCTTATAATATATTGTTAAGTGAAAGTTGAGGGTTTCAGAAACAGACTCACAATTACAAAGAACACACTAGTGGGGAGAGGGAAAGGGGGAGGTGCAAGATAGGGGTAAGGGTATAAGAACTACAAACTACTATATATAAATTAAATAAGCAACAAGGATCTATTGTATAGCACAGGGAGATACAGCCATTATTCTGTAATAACTTTAAATGGAGTATAATCTATAAAAGTATTCAATCACTGTGTTGTACACCTGAAACCAATAAAAGATTGTAAATCAACTATACTTCAATAAAAAATTGGGGGGCTTTTGAAATTGTATGATGTGACTCCACTTAAACAGTGGTTTTCAGCTGGATACTATTTTGCCTTTCAGGGGACATGTGTCAATGTTTAGAGACATTTTTGGCTGCTACACTGAGGTGATGCATCTCATGACTAGAGGTCAGGGGTAAGACAGTCCCCCACAACAAAGAATTATTTGGTCCAACATGTCAGTAGTGAAGTTGAGAAACCCTGCTCTTAAATAATTACATACAACATTGAAAGGAAACATACATTTTGGATAAATAGGGTCATGGATGTTTTTTCATGTTATTTTTCTTTGTGTGTTTATCTGCATTTTGTTTTAAATGAGCAAGTATTGACTTTGTAATTAGAAACAAAAAGAAACTATTATAAATGTGGTGCTAAATCTTGGACTCATTATCTCAGCCCAGGAATGTTTTTTTTATTAAAAAGTTCAGGCATTTCTGTCTTTTTCTACTGCTCTTCTGGCCTGTACACACCTGATTGCTGGTATCTGTGATGCCTCCATTTCTCTGATGGACATGGTTTACTCCTATCACATGGGTTGAGGGACTTGCCTGCTTAGTAATGAGCTATATCCACCAAGGAAGTCATCTGATCACGCTTAGAATATCATGTTCTTAGACATCCATGAGTTCTATTCTGAGGCAGTCAGAGGACTGTTTCATCCCTCATCACCAAAGTGCACAGTGAATGCTTCAGCTGCTGAGAACTCTACTTTGGCAGGTCCAATCCAGGCTTATCTCCCGAAAAGCTGGGGTCTAGTTAAGTCTTTTTTGGTTGAAATATTGTAGCTACCACTTTTTAAGCCACCATGGGCTTAAAAAGTTTAGCCATAAAATACCTTTAATGAGCCCCCAAATTTTATCTGCAGGGGATCCAGGGCCAGTGGCATTATGCTGGTTTCTAGAAGTCTACTGTGGTCTCTGCAGAGATTCTCAGGTGACCACCTGGGATTTTTATTACTTTAAATGTGCATCTTTTATTCATCAGAGAATTAACTGTCTCCATTCTTTGATTAAAAGTCACATTCCCTTGAGCTTCTCTGTATCCCAGTATCTGTCTCCACTTGTCAAATCCCAACTTTGCTTCAAGACCCATCTCAGATATCTGCTCTTACATAAAGCTTTTCATGACCAGTGCTACTGGAAATATTTTCTCCATCCACTTTCCCCTAACTATGTGTTATGACTTTTTGGGGGGTATTTATCTCATGTAGTATTATAGATAGTAATAATCTTACTAAAAACAATCTTCTTGAAAGGCAGGGTCTCTTTATTTCCTTTCTTATATACACCAAAGCACATAATAGATACCTGTTAAATATCTGTTGAATGGAAGATGAACATAGTGTCCACAGAATGTTTCAGTGCCAGACCCTTTGCAAAAATGTGTTACAGTTGCTGTTCCCCTAGATGAATCTCATCTCTACTATGGTAACAAGTTTAGCTTAAGAGGTCTTTCTTTTTTTTTTTTTTTTTTTTTTGCGGTACGCGGGCCTCTCACTGTTGTGGCCTCTCCCGTAGCGGAGCACAGGCTCCGGACGCGCAGGCTCAGCGGCCATGGCTCACGGGCCCAGCCGCTCCGCGGCGTGTGGGATCTTCCTGGACCGGGGCACGAACCCGTGTCCCCTGCATCGGCAGGCGGACTTTCAACCACTGCGCCACCAGGGAAGCCCTAAGAGGTCTTTCTGAGTAATCTGTTTGATTTTGAGGAGGAGTATTGAGAGAAATTACATAACTACCATGAAGTGCTGGTGCCCAGCTAGAGAGTTTACTGGTCCTAAAACATTCATCCATCCATTCAACAAATATATAATGAACACCTACTACATACCAAGCACTGTTCTGAGCACTGGAGATACAGAAGTGAATAAAACAAAGTAGAAAAAAAAGTCACATTACCTTGGTAGGACAAATATCGTTGAGTGGGCAAGGCAGATCACACGTTTTCTCTTTCATTGGACTCCTCGTTTTTCTAACTACAGCCTGCATATCCTGTGCTAGGAGAGCTTCTTCAAATTAATTTACTGCCATTCTTGTAACATACCCGTTTATTGGGGTCCACGATGTGTGCACTCCATTTGATCTCATCAAATGTTTTCCCTGAAATAAAGAGTACAATTATCTCATTAGCGAATGGTTTCTGTAGGTAAGCACCAGTTTATGATGATTCCATCCACACTTGCATCACACTAATTTATTTCCCATTTAATCAGTGTTTAAACTGAACTAAGATCAGGCAGAACAAAACACACAGTTTTGCATAATTATAGTAGAGCAAATGGAAACAGTCATAGGATTTTAGCGTTAGAAACCTTATTGTAGAAGCACAGATGGATTAGGAGATGTTGATAAAAATATGTCCAGGAATAAATCCTCTATAAGCACTATATTAAATTCCCAATGCCTGCATGATAATTAACTTTGCATTAATTACTTTAAGTTTTCTTCTGCTGTCTACAGCTCTGAGTAGAAATCCTGCAGATTGAACAAACTGTCAAGGCACATCTTGTCATGTTCCATTAAGTGAAATCATTAGATAGTTCAGAAAGGCATTTCTTTCCAGACTTGCCTAGGTGGTAAGTTCAGTATTTATAGCTGTTCCTCTCATCTTCTCTAACCTTTTCTAAGCCAGTGTTGTGGAAGTACGGGTTTGCCTTGTGGGAAGATGCGCTACCTTAGAAAACAGATGTGAGATGGAAGCTTGTCTAGATTAAGAATTGCACTTGCTGGTTTTATTTCCTCAAAACTACTGAGGCTGAACAAAGTGTTCTTCAGGCAAGGGACTTCCTGAGCTGTAGTCATTTGTTAACTGCCTAAGTCTTTGTCTTAAATATTTTTTCCTCCTCCTCAATAAATCATTCCAAATACTGTTGAAGTCTTACTTTGCACACTGGCACCCAACTTCCCTCCTTCCATCGCCAGAGAACCACTCTTCGAAAGTGGATGTATATCTTTCCAGGCACGTCTTCATAACCGCATGTCATTAGTGTATATCCACAAATAATGTATTACAGAATTTTACATGTATATAAACTTTAAAAAAATGATCTCATACCGAAGGTATCCTATAATACATTTTATCATTAATCTTTTTTTAGTTATATCTGTGTCATGGACACATGTAGATCTAGTTTGTTCATTTAAATGATGTGTTATATTCCATCATGGGAATATATGGGAATATACCACAATTTGTTATGCATTGCCCTAGTGAGGGAAATTTAAACAAATGCTTAATTTTTCACTATTGTAAACAATCAATTAGTGAAGATCCTTTTATCTACCGTTTCGCTGAGATTTTGAGAACGTCTGACTATAAAGCCTGTGCTCTCCCCACCATATCAAATTGACTCTCGAGTGATATCCTTCTATTATAGTTCACTTAGATTTGGTAGAACCCATTAGTTAAATATTAAAACTTGGTAATACCATTTTATCTCCAGATGGGAACCACTTTACTAATTTAATCAGACATGAAGAGTAGATTTAATGTCTAAGGCTAAGACGTAGAATACTGAAGTCACTAGCCACATGTGGTTACCTGAGCAGTTGAAATGTGGCTAGTGCAAATTCAGATGTACTCCAAGTGTATAATATGTACCAGATTTTGATGAAAAACAGAATGAAAAATCTCATTAACACATTTTTGGTATTGTAATGATAATATTTTAGATATATTAGGTTAAACTAAATATTTTATTAAAATTAATTTCATCTATTCTCTTTGTTAATATGGCCTCTAGAAAATTTAGTTACAGATATGGCGATCGGAGAGTGCTCACAAGGGATTAGACTGAAATGATGGAGTCTGTACTTCTGGGCGCCAGGTGGGGGCAGCAGAGAGTTGCGAGAATCAGGATTCCAAACAGGGTAACACCAGGCAAACTTGCTGTGCTAGTAAGCTGAGAGGCTCAGAAAGGCAGAATGTCAGTGAAGGGGTTAAATAGGGCTACAGTCAGTATAGATCCAGGGATAGATCCTGGATCCTGATTGGGAGGGATTGAAGCCAGGACCATCTACGGGAGAGAGTCCTGCTTAAAAAAAAATGAAAGTTCTGATATAGCATGGCTTTGAAGTCACACGATGCTGTTCGAACCCTCACTGTGAACTCAGGCAAGTTATTTGACCTCTGTAAGACTCAGTTTTCACATACGTAAATTGAGGATGATAGTATTTATTTTTTCAGTTGATGCATATTAAGAGCTTGTCACATATACTGAATGTTTGCTATTATATTTTGAGTCATTGGGAAAGCATCAGAAGTGGTCTGTTCCCTTTTGAAGTAGTAGATATAGGCTACAGTTCTTACCATGCACAGGTTTAACGTGACCCATACAAAGCTTAACATGAAGTTCTCTCAGCTGAGAAGTGATACATTGGAGTTCTTACTATCTTATCTCCTGCCAAGCTAGAGCCTTAAATTTATATCCTTTCCTGGCTCTAAGATGGGGTAATGAATGCATTTGTTCGTCACAGAAGTTTCCAAGTCTTGTGTTAAGTAAGCATTAGGGATGCAGAACTTCGCAAAATGTGGTTAAAATGTTTACAGTTAAGTCAAAGAGATAGAAGGTTTGTCACCTACCGATGATACAATGTGATGGGAGTCAAAGTTGAGTTATGAGGAAAATTATGAATTCCATGGGGAGGATGCAGAGGGCTTCAGTGATGATGCTGAAAAGTAGAGGACATTATTGAGGTACTTGTCATTCTGTCCTGTTTCCCCAATCTCCTGAGGTCCAATGTCCTTCATCTCTGCCAATGATCTCCATCACCTACCAGCAAAGTGTCACCCTAGAGTGCATCACCAACAGAAACTGCCCCATTTTCTAAGATCTGAGCTCTGATTTTCTCAGTAGTGCCCAACCTCCTGTCTCACCCTCCTAACTCCGTTCATAGGTGGTCTCTCAAGTGGGATGTGACCATTCAGGGACTTTGTAAGATAATTCAAAGGGGTTCAGAAAGAAAACATTAAAACTTTTATTTATATTTAGCTTTTAATCATCCTTTTACGACGTATATATTTTGTGTATTCTTTAATTACATGGTATGTTAGTACAGCAACGCAAGTATGTAATAAACACATGCATATATGTGTGTTTTGAGAGTCAGCACAATTTTTTAGTGCTGAGGTACATGTAATCACAGAACTCTGCAGCCAACTGCCTTAATGTACTATTCAGAACTTGTGGTTTCTAGTGGACGAAACCCAACTCATACTAGCTTATGGAGAGAGGGTACTTACTGAAAAGATCGTCTATGTTGCTAGCCTAGGTATGTGAGGTCTAGGTCACAACGATATTGTCGGCGAGCCCTCACTCTGCCTTCTCAGCTCTTTGTATTGGGCAAGATGGCAAATGGAGTCCTGAACTCATACTTTTCCAACTTAACACCCAGGGGCAAAAGACTCTTTGGCGGTAGCAGAAAAGTCCCAGGGGAGACTGACTGATCTGGTTGGATTCCATGTCCATATCTGAACCAATCACTCAGTCCAGGGAATGGAATATTCTGGCCACCTGGATTAGATCAGGTTCTTGGGGAAAGGGGGTGATATGGATAAATCCTATGGGAACCATATGGCAAAGGTGTCCCCTAGGAAAGAGGAAGGGAACACAGGGAAGCGGGCAGACAGGACACATAGCAGCCTAGGTGAGTGTGGGACTTACTACCCCAGGACAAACAGGTCAGGATAGAAAAGGTCCCATCCAAAGATGTTACGATCCATAATCCAATGAGTAATTTTTCCTAAACTTTAAGTGGGCATGAGAAACAGAAGTAAGCTGCTGGGCTTATTCACAGGCCAAGGAGAGTTTTATGTTAAATATGCAAAAAGGAACACTACCGAGTTTAGGTGAACGTGATCTCTGATACCCCCAAATGAAAGAGGCTAAGATGTAATTTCTCTTTAGGACTTCTGAGGCAGGAGATAGACGGGCCCCAGGCTGAGCAGCTGGAGTTCATCCCCTGTGGACACATACTCCATAATAGCAGGATAATAGGAGAGTCTGAGCCCTGCCCAGATAAATAGAGACCCCGTATTTCTCATTCTTGAAGTCAAGGAGACTTTCTTGACTATGCATGCACAGAAAAGCCTCCTTGAAGCTCAAAAGGTAGGGGGCGCCACCCCATAGTAGGTGATGTCAACCTACCCATAGGCCTCTTCGCTGGAATCTGTCTTGGCTAAGAGATGCACGCACAAGTGGGAGGACCCCAAGATATACCAAATATGGACTCAGAACCAGGCAAAGCCAAATGATTGGCCAAAGGAAACCCGGAAATAATGCCCCATGTAAGTGATTTAACGTACCATGAGAGCATGACTCTGAGTCCACCTGTCTGTCTATCCACACATACTCTTTTTCCTCCTAATAAACACTTAACTTGTTTCACTACTTCCGTCTTTGTGGGAATTCATTTCCGCAAAGCCAAAGGGCCAGGGCCTTGTCACTGACCACTGGTCTAGTGGCTAGGATTCAGCGCTCTCACTGCCATGGCCCGACCTCAATATGTGGCCGGAAACCGAAATCCTGCTTCAAGCTGCTGCAGGCCGAGACCACCTGAGATCACTTCCAGTGTACTTTCTCTGAGTGTATCCTGTGTTGTACATCAAGTTAGAGGCTTTGGGGTCAGAGTGGCCTTGCTTTTCATCTTGACTCTGCCACACGCTAGCTGTGCATACGTGGTCCAGTTTACCAGACCCTCCGAATCGCACTTCTATCATCTGTACCTCCCTGGCAGAGCTGTGGTGAAGATGAAATGAGACTACCTAGCACAGTTCCTAGTGCTTGATAAATAGGAACTATTATGGTGATGCTGCTGATGCTTTTGTTTTCCTTTTCAACCAGTTTGGCCAAATTCCTATGGTGAAGGATGCAGGGCTGATTCATCTTTGGAAACCCCACCGAGTCCCCAGAGAGCCTGGCATAGTAAATGTTCAGTAAATACTTGCATGATCAATGAAGGAGTGACTGTAGCCTATTCTGTTTCAAATCATCCCCAAGGTGCTCTATTGTGAAATGCTGCTCAGACTTCCAGCTCTGCCAAAGGACAAATTATTCTTTGACCAAGAAAATTACTTCTTAGTACTTTCCCTGCAGCCTCCTGAAATGTGGGCCAATATTACGGCAGGGAAACTTTTCAGAGTACTGAGACTCCTGCATTGGCCTTATGAGCAAGTATTAGAATTTTTCATGGCTTATTCTATTGCTTTGTAAAATATTTTGATCTATATTCCCACACGGACCACACAAGACCTGAATGAGCTGTTCTCATTAACCTCAGCAAAGACCCTTCCCCGCTATGGACGGGACGAAAAGGCTGGCATGGCTTGGGATGGTCTGGGCTGCTTGAAGACGTAACTTGGGAACAAAGGTTATGAGTTTTCTCGGGCCAGCTTTGGACTACTGTGACTCTCAGCGTGGAGGAAGTTGCCATGGAAAATAGTTATTTAAAAAGACAGGCTGTTCTTTTGGGAAGTAGTGATCAAGAGAAAGGGGTATACCTTTGCCTACATGCTGCTGCAGAAATCATTTTTGACAGCTTTTATCTGCCCAAGAACCTGGTAGACTGGAGCTTTTTCCAACAGTGGAAAAAAGGGGTAACTTTCCCAAAATGCTATCAGAAATTCCAGCCTCAGAAAGTTATTATGGAGTCATCCAGGCTCTCATCTCAAACCCCAAATTGCATGCTTACTGAAGACAGAGCAATGATACTGGAAGGGCTGGCGAACTGCCCAGAGAACACTCCTGTCACCTTGGTTTTGAGAGTAAGACAGACAGATGAAGTTGGTGATTTCAGGGCTAATTACCGACTTCAACCAAAGTCATTCTGGACTTTTTGTTCAAAGATCAGAAAGATTCTACTTGGAACAAGGAAGCTCCTTGATCTAGTCCTTAAAGATGTAGTCCATCAGTCCAGGCACTGAGCAAAAAATGGAAAAGACCGAATTGAAACCATGAAGCTGATGGGCAGTATTCAAAAGTACAATTCAGGAGTGATGTCATAAAAATGGTGGCATAGGGGACCCTAGCCTTTGCTCCCCAACAAAGATTAACAGTTAGACAGCCATCCATGAACAAAAATAGCTCTGACAGCGCTCTGGAATCCACTTAAACTTTAGCAACGCAGTTGAACAAAACCCCTGAGAATAACAGCTCAAAAAGGGAAAGAAGACAGCTTCATCATTTGTGTGCCTCATCCCATCCCCAAGCTAGAACTGCTCAGCACCAAAAGTGAACTTCCCAGGTAGGGAGGGCTCCCATCCCTTGGAAGAGTTGCAGGGGTGAGCTACCAGTTTCCCCAGCCTTTCAGGGCACTGCGTGAATGTCCTCCACCAGTTTCACCCCACTCCAACTGGCAAAGCTGAGGCATACAGAGATGGCTAGGAACAAAGAAGAGAAGCAGGGGCTACCAGGAGCAACCACACAGCGGAAGTGATCGTGTCTCCCAGTGACCTGATCTGCAGACAGACCTGGCAGCTCTCCCCACTAAAGGAACCAAGGGCCAGCAGAGCTGCCTGGGACCCCCTGCAGATTTCACCAGCTTTTGCCCTACAGGTATTCACACATTCACTGATGCCAGCTGCCTGAGTCCTTGTCTATTCCCAACCCCTCCCCCCAGCCCCCTCTGGAGCCCAGGATCTGTATTGGCAGCCAGCCCAGGCCGGTGCAGCTATACAAGTGCAAGACATCAGCCTAGATTCCTGCAGCTGATCCCCCCTGCTGTGTGTATACTCAGGGAGAGCCCCTTCAGTAGTGTGCTGGCCTTACACTCATCACTGGGCTTCAATGCAGTGCATGTGCCCAAGGGGACACTATCCAGCCATGGGAGATAGTCCTCCCTCCCACACCCCCCCAAAAACTCACAATACACTTGTGGACCTGGAGAAGCCCTTTTCTTCTGTCACTCGCTTGCACTGCACTCACCTGCAGCTAGCGCTTCCAGCTGTGCACCTGCCTAGCCTTGGCCTGGCCCCCATTGCCGGCCACCACTGCTCTGCACCAGCAGTGAGATGCCGCAGCCAAGGCATGCATAACGATAGCCAGGGCACCTGCACCTGCCAGCATGCCCGTAGTTGGCTGCAGCCTTTTCTGTCTGCTCTGGCTCCCACCACTACATGTGTATGTCTGTGACCAGCCCCTGACACTACACAGGCACTTGCAGCTGGCCCCTGCAGCTGAGGGTATGCACACCACCAGCTCCAGCTACCTCTGCTGCCTGTCCTGGTCCTTAGCTCCTGGACTTGGAGGCACTGCTAAGGACCCTGATAGCTATTGTAGCCACTGTGGACACCCACAATGCTCACCAAACTATGTGGCTGTTGGTGCTCTGGAACCCAGGAGGCTGAGTAGAAGATTTATCACAGTCCCCTGGACCCAGTGCTGCTATACCCCTCCCCTAACACGTGGTACCCTGCACACTGGACCTGGGGTCACTACATGCTCCAGCATGTCCCTACCTGCAGGTAAAAGTCTTCCCGTACCAAAGTTAGTCCATAAAGTCTGGAAGACGTGACTGCTTCTTCAAATGTGCACACACCTATACAAGGCTACAGGGATCACAAAGAACCAGGGAAATAGGACTCCACCAAAAGATTACAGTAAACCTCCAGAGCTGACCCCCAGCCCCCAAAGGGAGATCCAGGAATTTCCTAATAAACAATCCAAAATAATTGTTCTAAAGATGCTCAGAGAGCTACAGGAGAACACAAGTAATTTAAGGGTATCAGGAAAACAGTACAAGAACAAAATGAGAAGTTCAACAAAGAGAAAACATTAAAAAACAAATGGAAATTTTGGAGCTGAAGAATGACTGAACTGAAAAATCAATAGAAAGCTTCAACATTAGACTTGACAAAGCAGGAAAGAATAATTGAGCTTGAAGACAGATTAGTTGAAAATATTCAATCAAAGGAGCAAAAGGAAAAAAGAAAACAAACAGTAAAAAGGACTGGATCAAAATAGCAGTGTAGGAGGATCCTGAACTCACCTGTTGCCATGGACACACCACATCTACAGCTATATAGAGAATAATTCCCTACCTATGAAAGAAATCCAAAAAGTAACTGAACAACTCCTACACATCAGGTGAGTAAGAAAAAACTCACATCAAAATGGGTAGGAGAGACTGACACAATCTTGCCATGAATCCCACCCCTGTCACAGTGACTCACAATAAGGAGGGAACTCACAACTCTGAGATTCTCTCTGAGGAGTGAAGGGTTTGAAATTGCCACCCCAACTTTTAAGACCTGCAGCTGAGAGATTGGGCCCCCGAACATCTAGTTTTGAAAGCCAACAGGGCTTGTATGCACAAAAGCCACAAGACTAAGAACTGGTCTTAAAGGCTTGGGCAGGGCACTCCCAAAGCCCCAAGTGCCAAGCGCATACCTCCCCTAACTCTGCTGCTGGATCCTGGTGTGTGCTCCTGAATGCCTCTGTGAGAGCAAGCTCCAGTAGGGAGGGAGAATGCTTAGGAAACAGGTCATGGATGGTTGGTAGAGGAGAAGCCAAAAATGAGCTATAGGGCTTCGCTGGTGGTGCAGTGGTTGAGAGTCCGTCTGCCGATGCAGGGGACGCGGGTTCGTGTCCCACAGTCCGGAAAGATCCCACATACCGCGGAGCGGCTGGGCCTGTGAGCCATGGCCGCTGAGCCTGTGCGTCCAGAGCCTGTGCTCCGCAACGGGAGAGGCCGCAGCAGTGAGAGGCCCGCGTACCGCGCAAAAAAAAAAAAAAAAAGAGCTATAGCACCACCCTGTGGAATACAAAAGACAAGTTTCAAATGGCCAGCCTGGTGAATATTAAGAACCAAAGAAAGTATAAAAGCTTAGTTAATGTGTCTGCTACTTCAAAGGTAAAAGAAGTGAATAACTGCAAACAACATGAAAAATCAAGGAAATATATTATCACAAAAAGAAATACAGTATCACAAAAAGAAAATAGTAATTCTTCTGTAACCATACTCAAAAGCACGGAATATTGTGGTCTAAATGATGAATTCAAAATAGCTGTTGTGAAAAAATTCAACAAGTTACAAGAAAATTCAGAAAGGCTGTTCAATGAAATAATGAATAAAATTAATGGAAAGGAGTTCTTTATTAAAGAGAATGAAAATATAAAAAAGAACCAAGTGAATTCTGGAGCTGAAAAATTCAATAACTGAGATTAAGAGTGCAATACAGAGCATCTGTAGCAGGGCAGAGCAGATGACAGAAAGCAGTAGTAACTTGGAGTGTACGAATATAAAGATAGTTCCCTTTCATCTTCTAACTTTACTAAGATTTAAAAAGAGTGAAGAAGGCCTACAAGAGCTATCAATTTCCATCAGAAGGGCAAACATTTGAATAACTGGAGTCTGGAAGAGAAGAGGAGGGGGCAGAGAGTTTAAAGAAATAATAGTGAGAACTTCCCAAACCTGAGGAAGGAGATGGACATACAAGTCATGAAAAAGACAGAAAACTATCCCATTCACATTAGCATCAAAAACAATAAAATACCTAAGAACAAATTTATCCAAGGAGGTGAAAGATCTGTACAGTGAAAACTACAAGACTTTGCTGAAATAAAAGATACAAACAAATGAAGGGACATCCCATGTTCATGGATTGTAAGAGTTAATACTGTTAACATGTCCATGCTACCCAAAACCATCTGTAGATTCAACACAATCCCTATCATAATTACAATGACATTTTTCACAGAAATAGTAAATGTTTTAAAATTTGTATGGAGCCACAAAAGCTGCCAAATAGCCAAAGCAATCCTGAGAAAGAACCAGAGGCATCACACTTCCTGATTTCAAACTACACTACAAAGCTACAGGAATAAAAGTATGGAGTTGGCATAGACACATAGACCAATGGAAGAGAATAGAGCGCCTAGAATTAACCACCCACCCCAACAAATATTTGATAAGGGAGCAAGGAACACCCAGCGCAGGGAAGACAGTCTTCAACAAATGGTGTTGGAAAACTAGATAACCAAATGCAGAAAAATGAAATTAGACGTTATCTTACATCACTCAAAATTTACTTGAGAGAAATGGGTGAAGGGGATCAAAAGGTAAAAATGAACACCACCCTCTGAACACCTCCCTACATGAGTCATCTGTGGGCTGCTTATTTTGTTTCCCAGAGCTTAATTCCAAAGCTGCATTTCTTCCCCCCCCACCCTCCTTTCCTCCTTCCCTTACCATATCAATAGTTAAAAAACTACTTGGGAACACAGTGGATAAGGAAGGAAGGGAAGGTAGGGGGAGTGATATTCTATCATCAAGGAAGCTGCAAAAAAAGATATACTGTGGTCAAAGAAGGAGAAGACAACAAGAATAAAGATAGACACACATTCTGTTCCAGTTGTATTTCCTTTCCTTATCCCTAAAACGATTCTAACAGAAATTGGGCTCTGTCTTTTCCCTTTCTCAACTCCTATCCTGGCAAAGACTGTAAGGTTATTTTGCTGGTACAGCTCCTGAGGTTAGGTAAAGATCCAGAGAAAGCAACAAGACTCCAGCATTCCATTTTTGACCTTAGTCTTGATGTAGAACTACCTCTTTCACATGTGTGCTATTTGCTAATTGTGAGATCTGTTACAGTATGGAGAAAAGAAAAGATTAACTTGAAATGGATCAAAGCATTAAACTTAAGACCTGAAACCATAACACTCCTAAAAAAAAAAAAGCAGGAAAGGAGCTCCTCAATACCAGTCTTGGTAAAGACTGTTTGGACATGACACTGAAAGCACAAACAGAAGAAAAAAGTGAAAGTATGTCAAACTTAAACACTTCTGCACAGCAAAATAAACAATTGTCAAAATTAAAAGGCAACCTACAAAACTGGAGAGAATTTTTGCAAATCATGCATTGGACAAGGGGTTAATATCCAAAATTTGTAAAGAACTTATACAACTGAATAGCAAAAATCCAGTCCATGAAAGAATGGGCAGAGAAACTGAATAGACATTTTTCCAAAGATGATATACAGATGACCAACCGGTACATGAAAAGATGCTCAACATCACTAATCATCAGGGAAATGCAAACCAAAACCACAGTGAGCTATCACCTTACATCTGTCAGAATGGCTATTATCCATAGACAAGAAATAAGTGTCGGCAAGGATGTGGAGAAAAGGGAACCTTTGTGCACAGTTGGTGGGAATGTAAACTGGTGCAGTCACTGTAGAAAACGGTATGGAGTTTCCTCAAAAAATTAAAAATAGAACTACTATATGATCCAGCAACACCACTTCTGGGTATATATCAAAAGGAAATGAAACCATTAGGTCAAAAAGATATCTACACTTCTCTGTCCATTGTAGCACTATTGACAATACCCAAGATATGGAAAAACCTGTCCATCAGTGGATGAATAAATGAAGATGTGATATATACATACACACATACAACATAATGGAATGTACTTCAGCCATTAGAAAGAAGGAAATCCTGCCGTATGTGACAACATGGATGGAACTTGAGGGCGTTATGCTAAATTAAATGTCAGACATAGAAAGATAAATACTGTAATGACATCACTTACGTGTGGAATTTAAAAGTCCAAGCTCAGAGAAACAGAATGATAGTTACCTAGGGCTGGGGAAAATGGGAAGGTGTTGGTCAGAGAGTACCAACTTCCAGTTATAAGATGAATATATTCTGGGGAATCTCACATACAGCATGATGATCCTAGTTAATCATTTTATATTGTATACTTGAAAGTTGCTAAGAGAATAACCTTAAATATTCTGACAACAATAAATAAATGATTACATGATGCTATGGTGGTAATCATTTGGCTAAACATAAACAAATTGACATGTTGTACATTTTAGACTTGCACAATATTGTCAGTTGTATCTCGATAAAGCTGGGAACCCTCCTCCACCAAACCCAAAGAAAAAAAGTACAATTCAAATCATGTTTTGTTCAATGGGTGGGGGATGGAAAGATTCTACTGGAAATATTAGACATTCCTTAGGTCTGAACTGCAGGATAGGAATTATGTTTGAATTTGGCAACTTATATTTGCTCCATTGCTGGGGAAGATAATAAATAATAGGGCTTGCATGTATTGGGCAGAAAATAAGGGCTGGAAGCTCCTGATCTCAGCTGAGGAATGGTAGGCAGTGGAGGCTATGATTTAGGGCTGTAAGTACAGTGGAAAGGCTGCACATCTCTCTGGCTGATCTTACCATGCCAGTTTGGACAGATGTGGAAGACAATACAAGTGGAGCTCTGAGGCTGCTGAGGCTACTGTTAACCATGGGCTCAGTCTACCAGTTGGGACGATCTGTGTCCAAGGCAGTGATGAAAGCTGGACAGACAATATTCTTACCAGTAAGAGAAGCTAAGGAGGTTAGGATCGATTCTGGTCAAGGTCTCTAATGGAAGTAAAAAAGGAATGGCTGGGCTTCCCTGGTGGTGCAGTGGTTTAGAGTCCGCCTGCCAATGCAGGGGACACGGGTTCGTGCCCCGGTCCGGAAGGATCCCACGTGCCGCGGAGCGGCTGGGCCCGTGAGCCATGGCCGCTGAGCCTGCGCGTCCGGAGCCTGTGCTCCGCAACGGAAGAGGCCACAACAGTGAGAGGCCTGCGTAACAAAAAAAAAAAAAAAAAAAAAAAGGCATGGCTTACTTTTTCTTCTGTCCTCTTTTTTCCCCCCATCTCTACTTTTAGTTCTATCAGGGAAAGGCAGTGGCCTTTCATACATGGGTTAAAATTACTCAGATATTGATTTGAATGGAAAAACTATGTGAAAGAAAATAGTGAAATAAACCTATTTATAAGGATGATTTGGGATATTTCCCATCAATGAAGTATCAGGAAACAACTTCAGATTATACGCATAGAAATGGGGCAAGTATGATTTAGGTTATGGAAATCTTTGGAAGTGTCTCTCCACTACCATGAGATTTCACTCAGAGATGATAATCTGGTATTTGTACAGAGCTCTAAACTTTTCATAGCATTTTCATACACTTCTTTCACTTGAGGTGCATGACAATCCTGTATGGTTTGTAGAACACATATTATTCCTCTGTGACAGATAACTAAACTGAGACTCACAAAGGCCCAACAGACTAGCTCAGGATCACATATCCAGTTAAAGGCAGAGCTATGCCTAGAAGTGGACTCTCAATACTGTTTGCTCTGTTTTCTCTAGTTCTGTTTTAGCACGACCTGCAAATGATATGTTATGCTTTGACCTGGACCAGTTTTTAGATGACTCAGACGTTCAGAAAATGTGCTGGATCTTCCTTGGTGGGTGATTCCAGCATATTATGGTGTTTAGAGGAACAGCTAGGGGCTAACAGTGGGAGCAGAGTGGCTGCTGCTTCTTTCTTAGGGGAAGAACGGGACAGTTTAAACTGACTTGAAGGTGAAAACTGCCTCTTGAAAAATCTTTGTTTTGTAAAAAGAGAGACCATTTGGTTGCAGCCTTGTGCAGGGATAATTATGGCTTGAATCAGCTGAACTTTTGGTGGATACATTTATTTCCACAAAATTATACTTGGAGAGTTTTAAATGACCACAGTTTCTCAAAATATCGGCAAGTAGAAAACGAACAAATCAAATCCCAATTTTCTGGATCTAATATTGCAATGATGGTTTTTAGTCAAATAAAAATATATTTACTCGGAACATAGGGCTTCCCTGGTGGCGCAGTGGTTGAGAGTCCGCCTGCCGATGCAGGGTCATGGGTTCATGCCCCGGTCCGGAAAGATCCCACATGCCGTGGAGCGGCTAGGCCCGGTGAGCCATGGCCGCTGAGCCTGCACGTCCGGAGCCTGTGCTCCGCAACGGGAGAGGCCACAACAGTGAGAGGCCCACGTACCCCCAACAACAAAAATATATATGTATTATATACATATTTACTCAGAACATAAGTACACATAAGGAGAATTGGCAAAGACAGCTATATTAGAATTAATTTTTTATGTTTCCTTTACTGTTATTTATTTTCTGTATCAAAAGATATTCACTAGGTACTCTTTCCTGTGAAAGTAGGTAGGGCAAGTATTCCTGTTTTTCAGAGGGCACTTATTTTGCTTTCCATTTTTCAGGCTACCTTAGAGTTGAAAATTCATGTCTTCAGCTAGGGGCCAAATTTGCCATAAGGGCAATCAATGTTTCACATCCAAGAAGGAACATTTATTTATAGTGATCACTGCCATGGGCCTTGGGGAAGTGTTTAAGATAAAATATTCATGACTCTGTCCTTTTCCTCAAGACAAGAGCTGGTTCTCATTAGCTAATCCTCCAACAACACAGGCAAGGGACTGGACCCTCACTGCCTCAGTCATTTGATCTGAACTAGGTTTCAGATTTTCTCACCTGTTCATGACTTTATGGAGAAGCTTGAAAGACTTCTCTTACTTGGCTTGATTCTCAGAGTGGTCTGGACTCTGCTTATGAGTTGACCTGGTGGGGACATTGGTCACAAGGATCTGAAGTATTCCTCTGGATCAACCGAATTATACATGGTATATACTGGGAGTGGCAGAAAGCATCTTAACAGGGAAACAGGTAGCAGGAAAAAAAAAGAAAAGGTTAAAGAAATGAAGTAAGCACAGTGATTTTTCAATGTTGAGACTGATTCTTACAGGTCAGAATTTCAACATGGCACTATTGACATTTTGGGCTAAATAGTTCTTTGTTGTGGGGATACCCTGTGCATTGTAGGATGTTTAGCAGCAACCCTGGCCTGTACCCATACGTGCCAGTAGTACTCCTCCCCACTTGTGACATCGAAACATGTCCCCAGACATGGCCAAACATCGCCTAGAGAGCAAAGTTGCTCCCTGTTGAGAACCACTGTTATAGGCTAGCATACCTGTAGTTGATGACTAGTAGGTTGTGATATAATCAGCCTTAGGTTTGCTCTTTAGATGCTTCTGGGAGCATGACCGAGTTGAAGGAGCATGGGCTTTGCAGTCAATCAAACCTGAGCTTAGATCCCAGTTCTGTCACTTACTTGTCATGTGACACTGGGTAATTTAATCTCAGACTCTTCACCTGTAGTGCTAACAGTGCCTATCTCCCTGGGCCATGTGACAAATACTCTCAGCATTGTGCCAGGAACAGTCAGGGCTCACTAGATGTTAGTCTCCATTCTTCCCCCCTTTCTTCTTTTCCCTTCTCCCAAGGTGGGCTGTGAAAGCAGGGAAACCAAGGGACTGAGGAGGTGGAAGTTCTGGTCCATATTCTATGCCCTTACCTAGTATCAGTCTTCTTGGGAGCTCCATAAACTTTAAGAAGGTGAACATTCGAGGTTTAGCCATAAGGAACACCTAAAAGCTTTGCAACTGGAGATGTCTAGGAATATGTATGTGTTTATACATATATACAACACACTGCTCAAGTCATTTGCTGTGTGCCTTTGGGCCACATCTCCACTGGCATCCTGAAAAGCGATCCACTTTGGGGAACTGAGGCAACAAAAGATATATCCTCAGACCATTCTACAGATCTGTGGAGTGACTGGGCTGATGGTCACACTTCCTTAGGGACCTGACCCTACAATCCTGAAAACTTACCAGCTCTGACCACTACTGTCAACCTATAGCAAGTATACAGCTCTAAATCTGGACCCGGCCCACCAGTGTGGACATAGTGCTTTTGCTGCACAACACAGGTGGGAGGTTCTGAGCTGTGGATGGCTGAAGGAAAGGCAGCGTGTTAGACACTGCACGGGGAGGGGTGAGGCTGTCAGCATGAGAAGTGTGGGAAAAGGAACATCGCGACACTGTCTCAAACGAAACAGGACTGAAGGGCTTGCTGGGAAGCTCCACAAATAGAACCACACTGCATATGGGAACCAGAGATAGGATCAGGAGACATCAGGTGGGGAGATAGTGGACTGTGTACCAGTCTGTTTGCCTTCTCAGCATTTTTCGCCGCTTAATAGCAGTCTGCAAATCACTGCCTATTTCCTCAGTTTCTACCTCTATAAAGCTTACTCTGCCTGCTTCTAAGGATGTTGTTAACATCAAACGAGGCAACACACATAAACGCACAATTGAAGCCCTGAGCATGGCAGGTGTTACTTTTCTATAGGAGGCCCAAAACAGTTAAGAAACAGCACCTGTTGCCAGTATCACAGTAACGGTGACTAATGTAGTACACATGGGCCAGGAGATTTACATGAATCATTGGTATCTCTACAACGCTGTGAATTTGAATTTTTATTCCCATTTCACCAGTAAAGTTAAGTGATTTGTTAGAGGAACTCAGTCCTGCCTATTTCCAGAGATTGTACTCTTCTCACTACCTTACGTGCCTCCCCTAAAGTCTTCGTACATTCATAGGCTGTCAGTACGGTAAGACTGAAGTATGACTCTTATTTTATTTTTATTTTTTTGTGGTACGCGAGCCTCTCACCGCCGTGGCCTCTCCCGTTGCGGAGCAAGGCTCCGGATGCGCAGGCTCAGCGGCCATGGCTCACGGGCCCAGCCGCACCGCGGCATGTGGGATCTTCCCGGACCGGGACACGAACCCGTGTCCCCTGCATCGGCAGGCGGACTCTCAACCACTGAGCCACCAGGAAAGCCCTGACTCTTATTTTTAAGCTTTCCTTTCTTCATAACTACTCAGTCCAGTAATTTGCCACCTTAGAAATGTACACAAGCTTTGATCTAGTAAAGCTGTTATAAAAGCTTCAGTCTGGAGACTGGCCTTCCCATTTTCCTCAGTATGTGAGTTCTAGCCAAGCAGGATTCCGGCAACCTTGCCATGGCCCTGGGAGCAACTTAGAAAGCCACCTGTGCAGAGAGTCCCCATTACACACTGAAAACCACAGCAGTTGTAACAAGGCTAAGGATTAGGGATAGTGGGAGGATGACGTCTTTTTTTTTTTTTTTTTTTCCTTACGCGGGCCTCTCACTGTTGTGGCCTCTCCCGTTGCGGAGCACAGGCTCCGGACGTGCAGGCTCAGCGGCCATGGTTCACAGCCCCAGTCGCTCCGCGGCATGGGGGATCCTCCCGGACCGGGGCACGCACCCGCGTCCTCTGCATCGGCCGGCGGACTCCCAACCACTGCGTTAGCAGGGAAGCCCGGATAACGTCTTTAATCTCTGTATTATCGTTCTATCATTGCTATAGCAAATCACCACAAATTTAGCCACTTAAATCAATACAAACATATTATTTTACAGTTCTGTAAGTCAGAAGTCTGACGTGAGTCTCACTAGACTAAGGTCAAGGTATCAGCAGGGCTACATTCCTTTCTGGAGGCTCTAGAGAAAAGTCTGTTTTCTTACTTTTTTCAGCTTCTAAAGACGGCCCTCACTCCCGGGTTCACAAATCTCGTCCTCCATCTTCAAAGCTAACAACTCTCCGACCGGCTTTCCACCATCACGCCTCTCTCTGACTGACGCAGGCAGCGTCGGCGTTCTCCTTATAAGGGTTCAGGTGATTAGATTGGTTCCACCTGGGTAATTCATTCTCCCCTCCCCTTCTCAAAGTCCTTAACCTTAAGCATATTTGCAAAGTCCCCGTTGCCACATAAGGTAGCATACTCACAAATTCTGAGGATTAAGATGTGGACATCTTTGGGGTATTATTTTGCCTACCACAGTCCCCATTCAGATTACAAGTACAGGAGGCATAAACAGGTTTGGGAACAAACACAACTGACTCTTAGTAAACATACAGCTAACTTATCAGTGGAAGCAGAAGCGTGCGCGTGTACTAGGGAGCGGCTGACTAGCCCACAAAATGAGACTGTTCAGTATGCATTGTCATCTCTGTTTTATAGACAGAGCTGGTTAACATGGTGAAAAGTTAAACGGGAGTCAATTAATAGAATTTCTACTGCCATTTGTTCGGCAGGGCAGGTTTGGGAAGCTGAGTTTGATAGTGTTGTCAGGAGCTTGAGTGCCGGTGTTTTAGCCTCGAGGGAAAAAACAATTAAAAAACGATCCCTTGACGCCACATAGGAGTGAAGTGAGAGCACCTGCTGGCCTTCAGGGCTGGGCACCTATTGATTTTGAGGTGAGAAGCTGGGTGGTTGTTGAAAGAGACTGATAATGGGGCTGAAGAGGAACAGGGATAAACAGATCTTTACAAATTTGAACTTGGCTCAATAATTCTTCTCTATGAAGATGTCTTTTTCCCTGTCCTCAGCCAGAGGTTTTAACATTTTCTGAGTTCCAAATTCTCCATGTATACGTCTCACTTGCAGCTCTCATAACATGGAGTTATAATTACTTAGTTTTATGCTCAGACTGGGTGCCCCTTGAGGACAGACCCTGTATCTGATTTACTGTTGCATACCATGATCTGGTTCAGCGTCTGTTACAGAGTGAGGGAGCGGGGGCGTGCAAAATCTAGAGGATTTACACCCACAGTTACCGGTCAGGGTCATACATAGTCTTCCAAAGAAGTAGAGGGTCCCGCTTAATGCCTCATGAGAGGCTAGAAATGGTGCTTGGCAATGGAGGTTTAAATTAGGATCAGCTTTTGGGACTTCCTGGTGGTCCAGTGGTTAAGACTCCACATTTCCACTGCAGGGGGCATGGGTTCAATCCCTTGTGGGGCGAACCAAGATGCCGCGTGGAGCAGCCAGAAACAGAAAAAAAGAAAAAAATTAGGATCAGCTTTTATTGTTGGCGGGGAAAGGGCTGTCTTCCAGATCATTCTGTAGGGGATTGTAGGGTTCTGCTGCACTGGCTGGTTTTCATTCTGTCTTTGACTGGTTTAAAAGCAGATTCAAGTTGACTAGTGCAGCAGAAACTGATAGAGCTAATTGCCCTGGAGGCGGCCAGCAAGATTACTGTGTGATGATGCAGTTGTGTAATCCTTCTAGGCATAGGATTGCTAGTTGTGGTGATTTGCAATGATCACGTAAGGCAGTGAAACACCTAATGCCCCCTTTCTCTTCAAATACGTTTAATGAAGTAGACATGGCATCATATTAGTAGAATTAAACAGAGTTGCTTTAAAATGTGTGTTTACTGTTTTTGGCTCAGTTATTTCAGCGTCTGTTCCTGCCAAATTATTTTGCCAGTGGTGCAAACCAGCTCAGACTATTGTTCATAGAGCTGGGATGGTCTACAGTTGTGGTGTATGGATGGTAACCTTGTCACAATTGCAGGTTTGATACTAGATTTCATTTCTTCTACCACTTTAAGTTTAGAAGTGGTCTAAACTCATTGTGGAAGTCCTTTGGAAATAGTCCACATATGTTTTGTGTGGTCAGTAGGCGTGGTCTCTGCTGAATGGTACAGAAATTGGTGGAAAGTACCATGTAGTTTTATCACAGTTCTTGGTCTGATTGCTCTTGTCCTCAATTCATTTGAATATTTCTCTCAGACTGGTTAATGCCACTTCATCTATTTCATCTTGGCCTGTGGTGTTTGATTTGTATACATTCTCAGAATAGTTTGGCCTCATGGTAGTTCTGAGTCAAATGCAGCAGGAAAGGATGAACAATAGCTTTACTTTTGCAACTTACTTTCTTAATCAACATTTATGAGTGAAAAAGTAGAAGAAACCATGAGTGACTCCCTGAAGTTTGTCCTGAGGCTAAACCTATCAATCCTTTGGAGAGAGCCAAATCTGAGAATTACCTGCAGCAGCAAAATCCTACAAAAGGTGAGGCAGTTGTTATGTGTATTGGTCAAGGTTCTCCAGAGAAACAGAACCAATAGGATGAATTTAGATATTTACACATTTATACATTTATCTATCTATCTAATCTATAAAGAGGTTTATTGTAAGGAATTGGCTCATGCAGTTATAGAGGCTGAGAAGTCCCTAGATCTTCAGTTGGCAAACTGGAGACACAGGAGATGCTGTGCAGTTCCAGTCCCAGAGATGGCAGGCTCGACATGAAACACCAGTCTGAGCCTGAAGTTTGGAAAAGACCGATGTCCCAGATCATTAAATCAGGAGGGAGGAGTTCCTGCTTATTCAAAATTTTTTTGTTTTATCCGGTCTTCATTTGATTGGATGAGGCCCCACCCACATTAGAGAGGGCAATTTGCTTTATTTAGTCTATCAATTCAAATGGTAATCTTATCCAGAAACACCCTCAAAGACATACCAAGAATAATGTTTGACCAAATGTCTGGGCACCTTTTGGTCCAGTCAAGTTGACGTAAAATTAATCTATATGGTATGCAAGAAAGTGTTCCTTCAAGAATCCCCTGATTCTGCCAGAATTTGGTTCTACAAAAGTTAAGAGCCTCAGGTGACACAGATTCTTTTTCAGAATGGAAAATAAGCATAGATCTCTACTTATCCATGCGTCAATTTTAACTGGATAACAGAAGATACCTGATGATCAGACATTCAGTCAAGAAAAATAGGGGTGACAACTTTAAGATACAGCTACAGCAAATTTAAGTTTGCTTTTTAAGATAAGAAGGCAGCTGTCAGATACCACTTCTAGGATAGTAGTGTGAGGAATTCTGTGGACCCATTCCTCAGTGAAATAAGTATACCTACTGAAAACCATAAAATAAAGCCAAACTATTTTAAAGCCTGGAAAATTTCCAAAGGGCATGCAGTAAATGAAGAAACATTTATTCAAGAAAATATCTGAAACAGAGTAAGATTAGTGAGAGTCTGTGACACTTGAGCCATGATCAGCTCCCCTCACCATCAGCTTTATGGAAGCACTACTTCTGGTGGGTGTGACTAAGAAGATGGGGCTCCCTCTCCTCTCAGCTTCTGATCAGGGGATGTGGTATTTACCAGGAGGGGCAGGTCTCCAGCCCTTTTCATCCCCTCAATCTCTGAGTTGAAGAGGCTAATTTACTGGTGAGAGAGACTGAGAAGTCAGGTGGCTCCCTTCATCCACCCAGCCCTCACTCATTGGGCAGATCTACCCCAGGTGGGACAGGATGAGCGTATTTGTCCCCAGTTTCCCTGTCCTGGCTCACTTGTAGAGCAGAGGTTCCAAGCCAGGAGAGGGAAGTCAAGAAGGCCAGAGGCTACCACACCTGCCCAGTGCCTGGAGAAGGAGCTCAGAAATTTTGCCCAAGAGGCAAAAGATATATCTGAAGCTCTCCACAACGGGACTGAATTTATTTGAAAAAGAATGTGGGGAAGTTTAAACCTGGGATGCTCTCCAAAATATGAACGTTTTGATGGTAAGCAAATAAGAGGAGGCTGGTAGCTCTTACAAATTAAAAGCAACAAACTAAATCACAGACAAGTTATTTTAGCAGTGAGAACTGGAGAGAGACCACTAAGAAGATCCTTCTTCAGGTCAGAACAAACCTCAAAAACTGGTCTCAAAAATGACTACTGTCTGAATTTAATTGGATGAGATTGCGGAGCAATTTATGCCCAAAGCATTGTTGAAAACAATAGCCCTATGGGCTAGTGGAGCCTAATGATTGGGTGTGATACCAAGTGAGGCAGACATCTTAACAGAGAGACCCTCAAAGACAGCTCTGCTAAAACCACTTTCATCCAAAAGGCTTCATCTCTGGTGAGGTATTGGACTTCACTAAAATAGTGTCCAAGTGTCCAAACACGTAAAAAGGCAAACATGCACAAAAAAGAAAAATCCCCAGAGATGGGGGATGAAATCAATATCCAGAGTTTCTAAAATGTCCAGTTTTCAACAAAAAATTATGAGAGATGCGAAGAAACAGTGTGACCTATGCACAGGGAAAAAGGTAGGCAATAGAAACTGGCTGTGGGAGGGCTCAGACGTCAGATTTAATAGACAAAGACTTCAAATCAGCCATTATAAATACGTTCAAAGAACTAAAGGAAATCATTCTTATAGAAGTAAAGGAAAGTATGAAGACAGTTTCATCAAATAGAGAATATCAATAAAAAGATATGAATTATAACAAAGAATCAGGACTTCCCAGGCAGTCCAGTGGTTAAGACTCTGTGCTCCCAATGCAGGGGAAGATCCTGCATGCCCCACGGTGCAGCCAAAAAGAAAAAGAATCAAATTGAAATTCTGGAGTTGAAAGCACAACAACTGAAATGAAAAATTCACCAGAAGCGCTTGACAGTAGTTTTGAACTGGAAGAAGAAAGAATCATCACACTTAAAGATAGCTCGATAGAGATTATATAATATGAAGAACAGAGAGAAAAAAGAATAAGGAAAAATGAAGAGAGCCTCAGAAAGATCTGGGAAAACACGAAGCACACTTACACATGTGTAATGAGAGTACCAGAAGGATAGGATAGAGAGAAAGGAGCAGAAAATATATTCAAAGAAATAATGGCTGAAAAATTCCCAGATTTAATGAAAATGATTAACCTCCATTTCCAAGGAGCTCAACAAATTCCAAGTGGGATAAACTCAAAGACTCACACCCAGACACATCATTGCAGAAATGATGAAATCCAGACAAAGAGAAAATCTTGAAACCATCAAGGGAAAAATAACTTATGTATGAGGGAACACCAATAAGATTTGAAGTACATGAATCATAGACTTACAGAGCTGCAGCCTCAGAAAAGAACTTTCACATATGGTGAATCACGCGTCAATACTTTCTAATGTCGTGTGCATTGCAGACATCACGGTCCTCTTTCTCTTTGTACCTAGCTTCAGCCTCATATTCCTCGCAAACAGCCATCCATGCACCCAGTGAGAGTCAACTACTTCATGCATACGAGATGAAATACAATATTTATCATCCCAGCCTCATTTCACAGACGAGGAAAATCAAGGGCTAGAAGTAACACAGAGTTAGAGGCAGATGCAGAAATAGCTCCCGAGACTCCTGACAGCTGGTCCATGGTATCATTCTGCAGTTGTTCAGATCTACCAGCATCACAGGTCCTTTTAAATTTCTATCTGAGGAGCTTTTAAATAACCAACCAACCTTGTTTGTTCTATTCCATATGAGCAGAGAGCTCTAGGACTGGAGCATTCACGCTTGAAAAGGAGTGATTAATCGGCACCGAGAGAGGTTTTTATATACAGTATATTAAAAAAAAACCTCTCTCTCATATTTCAGGTTTCCCTGGGATTCCCCTGGGGTTCAAGGCTATGTCCCTGAAGTTCTCCTTTCAGTCTCCCCCCTCCCCACCCCCGGCAGGCACAGGGGACATCCTGCTGGCTAGGCTGTGCATTACTGGTACCCCAGAGGCAGTTCTAAGTGTCCACAGGTAAAGCCTCCCACCTGTCTCAAGTTTTGATCTTCAAAACTGAGACCTGGCAGACCAACAGGTGCATCAGGTTAGCAGAAATTGACAACTGAATGTACCTCATGCCTTAGAATTTTATTTATTTAGTTAGGTTTTCTTCTCTCTCTCCTTTCTTAGTTTGAAGAATCAGCTCTGAGAGCCCGGCGGGCTTGGTAAATCAGTTACATAACAGAGTCTCCTGCCCCTGCCTGAACTGATTGGGAGATATCAGTGGTTGAGTTAGTGTGAATCACAGCTTCCAAAGAGAATCCAACGAAGTCTCTTTCCACTGTCCCCACTTACCCATTTCTCACGCAGTTCTCTACCCTATGCAAGTCCATCCTACATCCCGGAAATTTCCCTCATGTCACAGGTCTACCTGCTGTGCAGGGTTGATGTTGGCATTCCAGAAGGCTAGGATTGCAACTGTTTTCCTCTTGTTTATTGTCACGAATGTCAGGTGATGTCACCACTGCCTTCTACTCTTCAACCTCCTACTCATCTGACTGATTTTGCTGAGAGACGAACTTTTACTGAGAACTGATAGATAATAACTGTCTCTAAGGATTGCCTAGAATTACTTTATAAATACTTCAGGGCTACATTTTATTTATTATTTTAGCTAAATCCACTCAGATTGTTCCTACAAACACAGCTGTGTGATATTTGATAAATGGAAATGTAAAAATCTGTCTCATCTATTTGGTTTCTTTTAGATGCTATTCCTGCTTCCTTTCAGATGACAGTCCTTTCAGCTGGGAGCGACTTGCAATATTGATCCTAGGAAGGCGGCCAGCCACCAGTGGCTTCAGACTGAACCCACGCCTCTTTGCATTGAGGTCTGGTTGTCTCTTCCCAAAGCCCTGCTGTATTAGTCACTGGAGGGTGTTTATGTTTTTCCAGCTTCCCTTGAGTGGTGTAGCCAACTGCCATGCAGCTTTTGTGCACCTTTGCTATGGTGTAATTGCAAAACTATTGTTTCATTCAGTGCATCACTCTGGATTGCCTTTACCTTTTCTTATACTTATAAATAAAAACATATATTATTTATTACAGTTCAGGGAATGGTTCTTTGCTGGGTCTCTGTTTGGGGCAGTTGTGGAAATGTAGTGTAGGAGCAAGTGTTTGCTTTGTAAGAAATCTCTGAGAGTGTTTTCTGAGTTAAGTTAAATCCTGGGCCACCGAGTCTCTTCTGAAGTTAGGGGAGTGTTTCAGGACTTAGTGAGGCTTTTGTGAATGCTGAAGGATATTAACTCCACCCAGACTGTAGTCTAGTTTCAGCATTTCCGTGATGAATCTCTGGACCAACCTAGATGACAAACTCAGAATCTTTTAGGGTTAACACAAGACAACAACAACAAACATCTTCCTGATTGTATAAAATAATCAACAATTGAGGTAAAAAATTTCATAGGAAAAGTGGAGGAGGTGATTTGTGTCACATATCTCATCATACCCACTTAAAAAAAATCCCCTTTGGACCTATTTGTTCTCTTCCAAAGCCCTTTCTTGGTTGCTTTGCCTTCAAGGGTTTGCTTCTTTTTTCCTTTTCTGAGCAGCATTTGGCCTCTTCTTCTGAGCTCATTGGTTGATGTTGCCCAATCCCCTTATTGTTAGTCTGGCCACTAGAGTTAGGCCACTAATACTAAATGTTATCCTTTCCACGCAGGTTGTCTATTCAGCCCAACTCATCAGTACCTTGAGACGGAGGAAGAAGTCCTCCTTACTCCAGCTCTTTCTTTAACATTTCTCGAACTGAAAATCTTGCTTTACCTGTTAGTGTGTCAGAGGAGTCCCTAGACCTAGTACTGTCATTGGCTTACTCTTCCAGTTTCCTAAAATGCCTTCTCTTTCTTATATAATCTTCCGCAAGTGCCCTGGGACCTGGATTAGAAGAGTATGAGTGATGCCGATAGGGAAATCATTTTAAAATGTTCCTCCTCCCTGACAGTTAACCAGAAGCTATGAACTAAGTTCGAACCACTTGGGCTTGGGTTGAGAACTCACAGGATGTGTGATGAGAACCAAGCTGCCTTTACAAAATCAGAACATCTGGTTGTTTGGACACCCCGCATCTTCCGTACTCAGCTAGAAGTGCTTTTGATCACTCTTGTCTTTTTGTGAGATGGAGATGCTTCTGTAAGCAACTGTTGCCACCGTCATTGCCATACAACATCAAAATGGGCCAGAAAATTTGCTGACGTGTCTGTGTGGGTGAAAACAGACGCGGTCACCAGCTTCTTAGAACATCTGCAGGGAGAGGCATCTCCATTAAACACTTTAATGTTCAAGTCAAATTTAGAAGCTAAAACCTCTATGATCCAGGGTTTAAAATTAAGCAGCTGGTGGTTCACAGTTAGCATGTCAGAGACCCAAGGAACTTATTCAGTGAAGACTGGAGAACTAGAAGCTCACACCTGAGTTTGCCTAATGATACTGATGATAAGTGTCTTAATCTCAATGAAGATGAGATATCATATAGCTACAGGAATATGGCTTTGAAAAAAACCTTATAATTATTTAAAGAGGAGGGGCTACTTAAAAATTAAAAAAAATTTTAATATAATTTTTAAAGGTTACTTTCCATTACCAGTTATTACAAAATATTGGCTCTATTCCCCATGATGTACAATACCTCCTTGAGCCTGTCTTACACCCAATAGTTGGTACCTCCTACGCCCCTACTCTTATACTGTCCCTCCCCCACCCTGGCACCCACTAGTTGGTTCTCTATACCTGTGAGTTGGCTTCTTTTTTGTTATATTCATCAGTTTGTTGTATTTTTTAGATTCTGCATATAAGTGATATCATACAATATTTGTCTTTCCCTGTGTGATGTATTTCACTTAGCATAATGGAAGAGGGGCTACTTTTTAAAGGTCCTTAACAAAATAGGTTTAAAGATAGTAGTTTTCTTGTGTGAACATATTTCATTTCTATACATTAAAGTATAAGATTGAACCATGTGATATTGCAGTCATTGCACAGTTTTTGACTTACAAAAATGGAAATTCCATGTATTTCCTAAAAGCCTTCTGGTAGCTCTGAAGGGTTAGGAGGGTGCTATGAATGCTCTCTGTGTTGAAGTCACTGAGCCTCTCCTGACTTGGTATGGAAAACACTGATTATCTCATCCCCAAATACCAGTTGCTGCCGTGAACTAATCTTGCTGCAATACACTAGTTGAAACACAGTAAAAACAAGAATAATAACAACATGCATATGTGTATATTTTTTAACAAGAAGTGCCAGACACTCTTCTAAGTGCCTTACCTTTATAAATTTACATTTAGACCAAACAACAACCCTATGGGGATAATTATGTGATTCTCTTTTTTATGGAACAGGACACTGGGGTGCATAGAGGATAAGTAATTTGCCTAACATTCCATAGCTAGTGCATGAGGCACTCAGGATTTGAACCTACCAGTGTGTCTCTAGAGCCTGAGCCATCCCACACTGTAGTATATGGTGGTGAGCTACTCTCTTCATTGAAATAGTCTAGGAAAGAGCACATGGGGACCTGACTAAGGCAACAGCAGTCGGGACAGAGATGAGGGGATTGATATGACAGGTATTAATAGAATTGACAGGATTTGGTGCTAGACCATGAATTCGGTCTTGTACATGTGTTGGGTTTGAGTTATCAGGGGAACATGAGGGTTGAGATTTCCTAGCAGACAGTTGAGTAGATAGATCTAAGCTCAAGGGAGAGGATAGGGCTTAATAGGACTATTAAGAAGTCATCAGCATATAGGTAGGAGATGAAATTGTGAGCATGAATATAATCACCCAGAGAGAGTGAGCAGCGTGAGGGAAGATTTCCAGTGTCTGCCTTAGATTCAGCTCCCCAGGAGCAGTCCTAGAGATGGAGATTTGTGTAAAAGTGACTTAATAGGCAAGACAAGTAGGGAAGTAGGGAAGTGGGTCAGGAAAAGGAAGGAAGTCAAGCAATGGATGCAATATTAAACTTCCACGGAGGATGACTTTGCTTTAAACCCAAGGGGAGCTCTGGAGACAGTGTAGTTCTCACTTGAGAGATGTCCTGATTTGGGGCCAAGAGAGATGGAATATTTATGCTCCTCATCTGTCAGCACTGGCCAGTGGCTGCTTTTGGTGATGTGAATTCCCAAGCACTTCCAGGTCTAAGTGCAGACAAGCAAAGTGGACTCTAGCACTCTGGGGCAGCGCTCCATCAGAAAGAAGTGGGAGCAGACTGTTGGGAGTGTATTAAAATTGCAAAAGGAATCTGTTGGATCACTCACACTGTCAGCCAAATGACAGAACCCCAGGACGTGTCAACATACCAGGGCCATCCAAGACAGAGGAGTTGAGTCAGCAAATGAAACTGACAAGTAGCAGTCAGGGAGATGAAAGGAGAAAGCTGTGATAGAGGAGTCAAAGAATAAGAGTTTCAAGGAGAGTGAAGTGGCGATGAGTCACGTGCAGCAGAGAGGCCCAGACTTCAAGCAAGATCAGGAGAGTGGACGTTGGATTTGACAATGGAGGTCACCAGTGATCTTTGCTAGGCAACATGGGAGTGTTGGGGATGCAGTGTTGGAAGGCTTCAGCGGTGAGTGAATTGGCATAAGAAAGTAGAGGTAATTTAATTCTCTTGAGAAAGTTGGCAGTGGTGGAGGAGAGCTATAGAAGGGTAGGTTTAGAGAGTTACACAGCTGAAGGAGAGTTTTGAAAAAACTCTTGAAGGGGTTAAGGAGGAGAAGGAAAATGGAAAGTAGAAGATTATAAAGTTAGGTTGCAATCTTAGAGATAAAATAAGACATGGGAAGAAAGAAAACTCTTCCACTGGTAGTGGAGGGGAGCATGGTGAACCGAGTTCAGATACTGATACATATACTGGTGTGGGGACCAGAAGATGGTGGAGTTCATGTCTCATGTCTCAATCTGGGTTCAATTCTCCTTTCCTTCTGGGTCCATAGCATCTTTCTTCTCTGCGTCTTCTGCTGTCTTTTAAGTTGCAGCTGTTGGAGCTTTGTTTTTCATATTATTGTTTTTTATGGTACGTGAGTTGGCTTATGATACAGGAACAAGAGTGTTTCCAAAATTTTATTTTATATAATGATCTCTTGGTAAAAATTCAATAAATATCAAAGGAGTAGAGTGTTGTAACACCCAGTTGTTATTAGTGGGGTTCATTATATAACGCAAGATTGTTTTTACTTAAAACAGTTTTTTTCCCCTGAAGATTCTAATTTTCATTTGACTTGTAATGATTTTCATACATACGTGAAAATAAATGACAATCCACAATACTATTTTGGTATAAATTTTAATTTTGGATTCTGGGTGTTTGAAAATGTCATAAGCCAATGAAACCAGTAGCCTCTGATCACATAGCACCTGCTGTGCTAAGTGTGGTATTGGATGCTTTAAATACATCGCCTAATTTTCTTCACCGACTGTGTGGGTGTCCTGTTTTCACCACTGTGGAGGAAACTGTTAAAGATCACATGCTGGTAAGGCTTTAGGTGGAGATCTTTTTAAAAAAGTATTTTCATTGGTTTAAAAAATTAAAAAAAATAAATGAATGCTTATAAAAACAACAACAAACAAGCATACAGAAGTATACTTGTTAGGAGAGGTCATTCTTTATTGCAGTATAATTGCTTTACAATGATGTGTTAGTTTCTGCTTTATAACAAAGTGAATCAGCTATACATATTCATATATCCCCATATCTCCTCCCTCTTGCATCTCCCTCACACCCTCCCCATCCCACCCCTCTAGGTGGACACAAAGCACCGAGCTGATCTCCCTGTGCTATGCGGCTGCTTGCCACTAGCTGTCTATTTTACATTTGGTCAATTCTTTGATAAATAATATTTTCTATTTGGAGCAATTGAGGTTTTTATCACTTTTTTTTGAATGCTGTTTTAAATATGAGTTTTGGTTATAAGTAACCAGATGTGTCAAACTTGCCTTTCCCTAAATTCAAACCATGATGTAAAGGTGGCTGGAAGACGATGTAAACATAAAACAGTACATGTATATAGAAATCGTCACTTGCTTTTGTTCATAAGGCCATCAGTTTTCACAGTTTTGTGTGTTTCACTGTCCATAGCTCCCTGGCCTGTGATTTATGCTCTGTCTAGTATACAAGGTTAGGGTAGCCAGATGTCCCAGGTTTAGATGTAGATAAACGGTGAGGTTTTACCCATCACCATAACAAAGAACCACTCCATGACTTACAAAGTAATTACTGGGGTTGTAAGATGAGCAATTTTTCTATAGCGGAGTTGGGAGCACTCACTCACTCCTTCCCAAGGTGATTAGCCTCCTAGATGTTATTTGTTTGGATACTGTTAACAACCTTGAGCAAACATTTCCTCGTGGATTATTTTAAATGGATAAAGAGCAGCTGATAAGCTGTGAACTATTAGTTAATTAGATTTCCAAAAGGAAATGAGGAGAAACAGCATCTTTTCAGGGTATCATGGTGGTTCACGTGTAGACTGGAATTACAGTCTTTTTCTTTAAAAAAAAAAATCTGCCCTTATTTCTATCTTATTTTCTCTCCCTCCACTTAAAACTTTTACTTTTTTCCTTCTGATTCTTCATGTGTCTTTCCTCTTTCTGTTCTCACCAACTCACTGTCATCTGACATGCCTACTTTTTCCTCTGGTTTTGTGGTTCCATATGGAAAACTTTTGCCCTCACTTTTTTTTTTTTTGAGGCTGAAACCTCAGTCCCGGGAGAATGCCCTAACAATTGACCGTATATCATAAGAGAACATTTGAGAATTTCTTCAGTCTGATGCTTGAGGAGAAGTAAAGGAAAAGATTCTTCTTGGAGCCTTTGCAGTGCCTCGCATACGTCTTAAATTTTGGAGGTTGTGGCCAAGGAGAGAGACTCTTCTTTGTCTTGGCTTGCTAGTCTATAAGTTGATTTGGTTTTCTGTCACTTCCTCCTGTGTCATTCTCTATATCTTGAAGTAAGTGGTTAACAGCACCATCAATTTAGACAAGTGGCAGCTCAAATCTCTCTCTCTCTCTCTCTCTCTCTCTCTCTCTCTCTCTCTCTCTTTCTTTTGTGGCTGCATTGGGTCTTAACTGTGGCACACTGGCTCTTCATTGCGGCCCATGGGCTTCTCTTTAGTTGTGGCGCATGGGCTCCGAAGCACGCGGGCTTAGTTGCCCCGTGGCATGTGGGATCTTATTTCCCTGACCAGGGATCGAAGCCTCGTCCCCTGCATTGGAAGGCGGATTCTTAACCACTGGACCACCAGGGAAGTCCCTCAAATCTCTTTTTAAGGTCAAAGATAAAGTGAGGTTTGGAAACAAAACCGAGGTTCCCTATATATTATTTTAGTAGCAGTTATTCTGTAGTTCATAGAAGTTGGGAAGGCTGGCAATGTGAATTTTGTAGGTTAGTCAGTAGGTAACTGGTAAGTTGAGCTAGCGTGATGCATGGGATGTGGCCTGTGATTGAGACACAACTTTATTTTTGTCTCCCATCTTCCTTATGAAATTTATTGAGGGAGAGTAATCTGTGCCTGCCATTGGATGAAAATTCCAGCCAACCCATGACTCTTCTGGTTACTCTTAGGTAATAACACGGTCATAGTCACTTTAAGTTGCAAACGTAATCTCAGTTCAGCAGTTGGATTGCCTAATGCTAGGGAATAAATAAACTCTGACAGTTTAAAACATAAAGTAATTTCACCTAGTAACATTAAATTCTTATTATGACATATTTTCTCCCCCCTGCCCCCCATGCTAGCTGTTTGCAGGGGGAAAGGGGGACACGGTTCTTCATTTTTCACAAAAGTGAACGATGTTTATTCAGCCTTGTGGGTAGTGGCCTTTGGCTTCCAAGACTCACTAGAAATGTTCCTTTTTTGGAGAAATCTATTTCTTGCTCCTAGAGAGGTGAAATAGTATAGTCTGGTTAAGAATATGGAATTTTGCATTAGATTTGGGATGACGCTTCTAACTTGGGGAAGTTTCCCTCCTCTAAACTTCAGTTCAACTGTTAAATAGACATACCTCATAGAATTGCTGTGAAGATTAAATAAGTTCAGGAGTGAGAAGAACCCAATAGAACGTCTGGCAGGTATTATTCACTCCATCAGGGTTTGCTATATGGCCACTCTCTGGGTTTCAAGCCCACATCCCTTCCTGATTGGGGTAGGTATTTCTAGGGCTCTTCCATGTCTGGTGCTTCTTTACTTCTGGGTCCACAGCATCATTAGTCCGGGAAGATGATTCCCCTCGGGTCTAGATTGGGGCAGATGGCTAGAAGCAGATCCTGTCAGAGCCCATCCGTATCCCCCTGGTATCTCTCATTTCTGCGCGCTCCCACCCAGCCTCTAAGCACCAACCCCATGACTCTGCCCGAAGGCTTCCTCTGGCAGCTGCGGCCTCCTGTGCATGGGGCACGCCATTTATGGAAGGAATTGTGTCCTCAACCAATGAATACCTCAGCTCCTTTGCCCCTTGGGTGGGATAATTCTAAGGCACATGTTCTATACTGTTTCTTAAACTTTTCTGGTGGGATTGAGCTCAATTACCCAGAGTGGTAAACTGCTTGACAACACATTCTGTATTGGCTCCCTTCCCTTACCTGTTGCAGGTGGGGCTTATTAGCATGCACGGTGTTTATTAGGGAGTTCTTTCAGGATCAGCACCTGTGGGAGGGAGGAGACGGAAGCAGAGTAACCGAAGAAGAAGCTGGACCACAACACAGTCCAAACAGAAGCCTCAGCCGACCCCTTAGGGAACTCTGGAGCTGGAGAGGCCCTGCAGAGTTGTCTCCAGTTGGGGTGAGTAGGTTGGATGTTTATAACCTCACAGTGATTAGTCAATGGGTGTGGGCTGTGCCTAAAAGGAGGCCTGACCTCGGGAAAGGCAGTTGTCTTCAGCCAACATGATCTCCAAAGAGGGCCGATAGCTGAGGCTCTGCTGTAACACACACAGCCTTCCTACTTGGGGGATCTGGGCGATGCATCACAGAGCCCACCAGACCTAGGCTTCCCACTCCTCGCCAGTGTTTTCTGAGATAATCTCCTAAATAAACCACTTGCACTTGAATCCTTGTCCCAGTGCCTGCTTCTGGGGGGACTCAAGCCAAGACAGGGCTTTCACAACACTATCTGGAGGGCTTGCTATGTGTCCACTGTGGCTGCCAGTCGTAGAGAACTGGGATGCGACTCCTGCCCAGGGAATCAGAAAAGAGAGACAGACGGCTTCGCTGATGGGGGCAGCAGAGAGGTTACTGCGTAGGGATTAACCTACACCTCAGTGTTTGTTGGGGCAAAGGAGAGTGACTGGGAGTGTCTCCCATGGAGCAGAGATGGGCCTTGGGTGAGAGAGAGCCTGTGTGGGCTTGGCTAGGTCCTGGTCAGCTAGTAAAGGGACTCCTGTAGCAAGAAGCTGGCAGTGGACATCAGATTCCTGGGGGCTGTGAAAGGAGGCACGTGTGCCTACTCAGTGTAATAAAACCAAGAAGATTAAAAAAAAAAAAGTGCCAAATCCAATTCCTTCTACTTACATGAATTATAGAACACCTAATTTATTTGCTCTATAAAGTAACAGTGTCCAGGGGTTTCTCTGGATTGCTAATCTTTTCACATTCACCACTCCAGCTAATTGCATTCTGGCAGCCAATCCAGAGGACTCTTTATGTGGAGGATTAACTATTCCATTTCAGGGTTATGCTTCCTGATTTTACATTCCCTTTTACTGAACCCACCATAGAGAATAATAGGATAATCAAAGTTGTGCTACCTTTGGTCGTGATTATACTAGTATTATCCTCAGTCAGGGCATCACAAAAGTCCCTAACACTAATTTATGTTTTCCAGGGTAGATGTCACCAAGCAACAAATTTTATAACAGTCCAATAATTCTAATTATATGATCAAATATTTGACAGCCTATTGTTTTCCTATGTTGGTCAGAACAGGTTAATCGGAGTCCCAAGGTGTTCAGTCCTTATGCATTACAAGTATTCAATCTGGTTGGTATTCCTCTTGACTAACAGTATAAATATGTCAATTTGGAACATCACTGAAAACCAAATTCAGCAATGCTGCAGGAGAAAAGATTTATTTTTTAAATTAAAACTTGAATCCACACCTCTCCAACTTTGGTATTCATATTATATCTGATTTTCAGAGATTTTGATTTCCATGGACAGTTATATTAATCCCCAGATACATCAGAAATATTGAAAGATTTGAAAGCATCAACTTACTCCCAATTTGCCATTATATTTTTAATGAAAGAGTACGGAAGGAAAATAAGTTAAGGAAATGAATTCAGTGTCCAATTATACCAATAGCTCCAACTTAAAACAAATTTAGAAAATGCTAGAACAGTGCTTTAAAAACTTTACTGTACACACAAATTACCTAGGGCCCTTGTTAAAATAAGGATTTTTATTTGATATGTCTGGGGAGGAGGCTGAGATTCTGCATTTCTAACAAGATCCCAGGTGATGTTGCCACTGCTGGTTTGTGGGCCATATTACAAGTAGCAAGGACCCAGAAGATGTTTTGAAACCCTTGTGAATTTAAGCGAAATGTTCCCTTTAACATTTCTTCATAGCCCAATTTGCATAAAGCTAGGTCAGTTACTCAACTGCTCCAGGGTTAGGGACTAATTCTTTCATTAAATCCAAGTTGTCATTGATTGTTAGATGAGTCATTATTTTATGTGCTGCTAAGAAGGGAAAATACTGACAAACTATGATGCATGCTGACTTCAGATATGTTAAAATGGGAGTCTTAGAATTCAAGAAATAGGGGGGTTTCTCTGACTCCTTCCCACTTTCCACAGTGAGTGTTTACTCTGTGCCAGGTACTTTTTCTATGAGATAGGTGCTCTGATGATCCCATCTGACAGAGATTTGGAGTGGCAAATTACTTTAAGTGGCACAGCTGGAATTTGAACCCGGGTCTCTATGACTGGAGGGCCAACACTCTCATCTTCTCCCCCACAGGAAACGCTCTTGTCCCTGAGGAAAATGTTCCACTGTGCTGTCTCCAAAGGCATTCACTTAAGGTAACTACTCCTACAAGAGTATCTGTGCCCACGGTGTTTATTTCCTTTTTAAACATGTTTTCTTTGAGCCTGGCTTCTTGTATTCATCACTCTATTGAAGTGGCTTGTCTTGAACTCACCAGTGACTTTTTACGGCTAAATCCAGCAATCCTTTCAGTCGGAATGTTCCTTGATTTTGTGTCTATCAGACAAGCCTACCATCCTCTCCTTGAATGTGTTTCTTCTGTGTTTTTGAGTAGCTTGTTGTTTATGTTTGATGCTTTTCTGATATAAGTAAACCATACTTCACTTAATATATTTATCACCAGCTTTCCTTTGCAACCATGCATCAGAAGGGTATGAAAGAATTCAGGCGGTTCCTGAGTCCTCATTGAATGAAAGTGATGCATTTGGGGGTACAATACAAACTGTGATTTGGAGTCATGGATCTTTCCTGCTAGAACCATCTCTTTTTGCTTCCACTTTGTGTATACTTTTATCATGGAGTTTACAGTGTTAGGTTCTAATTATATTCACTTGTCTTTGTATCCTGCTTGACTGAAATCCTCGTGGGTAGAGACTGTGTTTTATTTATTTCTGTTCCTCCAACCCCTGTCCAATGCCTGACACACAAATGATTCAACAGTACTGAGGCAGGAACAAAATTCACTATTATAGTGGCAAGAGTAGCTATTTCCTGATATCTATCTTGTGTTGCAAGGCAATGTCACCTTGAGGTCTCTAGCCTCAGGAACAGGTCAGAATGGGGCTGGGGGCTGTGGTGATGTCCCTTCTCTGTTTTACACGGAGACCTCACAGATCCCAGACTGAAATTATTCTTGGCTTATTTGCTAGTTTTTTGTTTGTTCATTTCCAGCAAATTTGGAAGTTCTGATTTTTTCACACAGGAGGGTAAAATAAACTTTTGTATGGAGGGCAAAGTCTTCTAATGCAAAAAAGAAAAATCCATCAATAAAGGTCACCTTATAGTGTCATTAAAATAAAAAAAAAAAAACAATTGGATGAAGGACTGTAGGGTTAAATGTTCCTGTCAAGAGATGGTTCTCTAGGAGTTTGAAAGGGTTGCTTTCTGAACGTACCCAATTTGTCCTCCTCAAGGAACTTCCCCTCATAGCATCTGACTCCCTAAGCCCATTCCCAGCTTGGTCTAAGATGATGTAAGCCTGAAGGAGCTTAGCCCCCCTCCTCCCTCAGCCCTTATGGGCTAGCACGATGGTCTCCCATCACTCCCCTGCTTGCTGGGTCACTTTGATTAGATTTGATTCAGTTCATTGTCTGCTTCTGAAGCCAGTCAGGTAAAGCCACACTTAATGGTAATTCAGCAATATAACAAAGCTGTTTTTAAGAAAAGTCAAATTAAATCTTTTTATGAAAGAGGAAAGTGACATAACTGTTGACCCGCCGTAATTAATTTTACTGCTTGATTTCAGAGTCCATCATACCTATTTCTTCTTTTGTTTGTCAAATGATTTGTGTTCAATCCAAACAGCACCTTTCTTAAGCCACTAATTTATCTGCGGAGATGTGGCTGCAGAATGTTTAAAAACCACCCAGGTAGCTGCAGAGGCCATAGAGAAGCAGTGTGTCAGGAAGGCCAATAGAGGGCACTGGGCTATTTGTGATAACTTTGGAAGGGGTGGAGAAGTCTGTATACCAGCCTTTAGATTGGGGGTGGGGTGGGGTGGGGTGGGGAGGGAGTAAATGAACGCAGCATTTTTTATCTCACTAATTCTGTTAGAAGCACAATGGAATTTTAAAAAATGAAGATGGAAAAATTCATCAGCTATATATCTTTAGGTCTGAATTCTATGCAATGAAAGTTTTCAACATTGGCTGTTTATCCCTTACAAAGAGCTTAGAGGACCTAACACACTCTTCCTTTTCCTGATACATTTCATTTTGCCTGGGGGCCATGGTAAAGTACTTAAATTACCCAAAGATTGGTGGTTTTGGAAGTAATAACTTTGTAGAAGACAGTCGAAATAAAAGAAATGCTGAAGATGCAATATCTGGTTTCTAAGGAACATTTTGTATTTCCCTCCGGGATTCTGATTCCCTCTCTCCCTCCCTCCCTCCCTCGCTGAATTCCTTCCTTCCTTCCTATTTTCCTTTAGAAGTTGGAGTGGGTGGTTTGTTTCTTCTCTGGGGGAACTGATTGGTAAGCTTACGTTCTGCTGTTCCTTCCCTTGTCTTCTCGGATACCATGATAGACTCTTGTCTGTTGCCTTATCTCCTCTCCGTTCTCCAGAGGCCTCAGTTGGAAAACGTTAGGAGGAAGGTGGAAGAGGGAGGAAGCCGGGTCAGTGGGGGTTGGCTGAGTTCGGAAGGCATCTTCAGGGGCTCCTCTTGGCTCCTTACCACAGGGCAGCTGCTATGGGCACATGGCCAAACCTCTTTACTCTAGCCCTGGGAGCTCTCTTGCTTTTCACTCCATACACCTCTCCCCATTAGATTTTTCAGGCCTCTAGTATTTCTGGTCTTCTGAAATTGTTTCACATTTCTCTCTTCAGATCACTGTATCACTGTCACAGCTGGCTGGGCAAATAGGTGATTTTCATTGACACAGGTCTAAAGCATCTCATAAAAACAACTCACAGATATATTATCAAAGAAAAGCAAAAAAGTAATTATCTCAGGACTTTCAAATTTGTGATGGCGACTTAAAAGTGCTCTTAAGCAGGGAATGCTCAAACTCTTCCCTCTGAATTAATCTGCACTTAAAGTTAAATCAATCTCAGCTGTTTTGACACAATTAAAATTTTGTAAAGCCTCACCAAAATTACTTCAGTAAATCCTTGGGCTCTCTTTAGGGATAATAATTTATCTTGAATGATTTATTTTGAAAAGAGTCATGTGACTTAAACCAGGATGGTTATGGTAATTTACTCATGTGAAACTAGTGGCAGGTGTGTTGGTTAGGGCGAGCCAGCTGGAAAAGAGGTAGAGAATATCCATAAAAGAGAAGGTTGAGAAAAGGTAAATTTGACCCCCAGAGGAGCCAGCAGGAACAAGGAAGGAGACGGGGGAAAGCAAATAAGAAATGTAGAGTAAGATTTGTTTGTTTTTGAGAATTTACCTCAGAGTGTACCAGTGAAATAATTTTAAGAAAGATAATTTATGCAACATTAAGTGGATATAGAGAGTCAAGGAAAGATAAATTGTTCTTTTCTCTTGAGATAGTAAGAAATGGGTAGAGGGAGTAAAGTAGTGTTAAGCTTAGGAATCTTCATAAATTTCCCCCATTTCTAAAGCACATCTTCACTTTCCTCTGAAAATCTAACATGTTGCAACTCTCTAGCAATAAATGCCTTAATACAGGTTGTTTTATAATGAATTTTCAAAGACATCCCTAATTGCACTTCACAGAGTGATGTATTCTATAGGCAATCAAATCACTGTTGGTTAGATTGATACACAAAGGGGACCTCACTCTATGGATTACGTATGATCGAGATGTGGTGTAATCTATTAAAGTCTGAATTCTCGTTCTCAGTAGAATTCTGTTTTGGATGCACATTTTTACTAATAACCACTGGTGCCAGTTGTGTCAGAGCCTGATGTGTGGTCTGGTCTACATAGTAGAAAGGTGGCCATAGAAAGCCTGTTGTGACCTTAGTCTTTGGCTGTGAAATGGGAGCCTGAGGCATCCCCCCCCTTCATTACCAGCGGGGTCCCTCAGCCTGTCTCAGGCATGGATGCTGCAGATGTTAGTGTTTATAGATGGTATGGGAGGGATGTTGCCCTGCATGCAGTAGGCCCACGACAAGACTTGTGTCTTAGGATGTGCGTGGTTGAGATAAGAAGGGTAACCCAGTGTGCTGGAGCCCCTTAGCAAGGTGTTGTGTTCAGAGACCTAGGAGGGGAGTTGACCCAGTCAAAACATGAGTTTATCAGGCTCAGTGGCCTCAAGCCATCTGCCTATTCCATGGGGAGGCTGGGACACTGAGGGGAGCAGTTGTAGGATAGGGGTAGAGGGATGCTGATTGCAGGAATCAAACAGAAGAGATTTCCCTCCCGGTAGAAGCTTAGACGATTTAGAGGACATGACAAATGCTTTGGTTTTGGAAGTGAAACCTTCAGTCTAGATGGAGTTGACAACGGTCCTTCTATTAAGAAAGCTGAGCGCTGGGAGGAGGAGAGGAGGTTGGAATCATTCACTGGCATTTTTGTAGGAGTATGTCGTGTGAGGGCAGTAATGCTAATAACTTCATTCTCTGGTGTCTTCCTTCTCCTGAAGGCTTGGGAGAGGTGCCTTGAAAGTGCAATCAGAAATGAGTAGAGCCAAGAGTTCTTCTGCTAAAGGTGGGAACAAAGAAGTCTTTTTGAGGAGCTCTCACCATTTCTCAGGAAGTCATGAGTGGCAGAATGATAGTGAAATATGTGAGACTAGTAGTGTGAGAAGATATCTGAAAGTTGCATGTCTTTCTGGAGTACTGGCAGTGGTGACTCCCTACCCTTGGACAGAGTGTGTCAGACTTTGGCTGGTTGCAGCTGTGACAGTACTGTTGGCAGTAAAGGAGCAGTAGGAGACCACTGGGTAGCTACAGTAGCAACAAGCAACCTCTACTATTTGTGCCAGAGACACTGACCTTCAATTACATGTGGGTTCTTAGATCTCATCCAGATGGCTGAAGCCATTTTCATAAGACCTTTGTATGAATGTGATACTATTGTGCATATTTTAAGGATTTTTATAGGATTTGGTAACCAAAATACATAAATCTATTCCTCTCTGCTAGACACTCAAACATATTACTTTGGTATATGAAATGAAAGCTAAAAGTTCGCACAATTAAAAGAAATGCATATTTGATTTCAGATTAATTGAATGGAAGGTAGGAAAATGAAAGTGCATTAACTCTAACAGTAGCTTTAAACAGAATAAACAATGGACTTTTCAAAGGATTATGGTTAACCTTAAAATGCCAAAATGAAACCTGAAGCAATTATTGGTAATATAGATGTATTATTATTATTTTTTATTTTTTAGCACATAATCTTTTTTTTAACATCTTTGAGTATACTTGCTTCACAATTGTGTGTTAGTTTCTGCTTTAAAACAAAGTGAATCAGCTATATGTATAAATATATCCCCATATCTCCTCCCTCTTGCGTCTCCCACTCTCCCTATCCCACCCTTCTAGGTGGTCACAAAGCACCAAGCTGATATCCCTGTGCTATGCAGCTGCTTCCCATTAACTATCTATTTTACATTTGGTGGTGTATATATGTCCATGCCACTCTCTCACTTCGTCTCAGCTTGCCCTTTCCCGTCCCCGTGTCCTCAAGTCCATTCTCTACGTCTGTGTCTTTATTCCTGTCCTGCTGCTAGGTTCTTCAGAACCATTTTTTGTTTTTTCTTTAGATTCCATATATATGTGTTAGCATATGGTATTTGTTTTTCCCTTTCTGATTTACTTCCCTCTGTATGACAATCTCTAGGTCCATCCACCTCACTCCAAATAACTCAATTTTCTTTCTTTTTATGGCTGAGTAATATTCCATTGTATATATGTGCCACATCTTCTTTATCCATTCATCTGTCGATGGACACTTAGGTTGCTTCCATGTCCAGGCTATTGTAAATAGAGCTGCAATGAACATTGCGGTACATGACTCTTTTTGAATTATGGTTTTCTCAGGGTATATGCCCAGTAGTGGGATTGCTGGGTGGTACGGTAGTTCTATTTTTAGTTTTTTAAAGAACCTCCATACTGTTCTCCATAGTGGCTGTTTCAATTTACATTCCCACCAACAGTGCAAGAGGGTTCCCTTTTCTCCACACCCTCTCCAGCATTTATTGTTTGTAGAGTTTCTGATGATGGCCATTCAGACTGGTGTGAGGTGATACCTCATTGTAGTTTTCATTTGCATTTCTCTAATAATTAGTGATGTTGAGCATTCTTTCATGGGTTTGTTGGCAATCTGTATATCTTCTTTGGAGAAATGTCTATTTAGGTCTTCTGCCCTTTTATGGATTGGGTTGTTTGTTTTTTGATATTTAGTTGCATGAACTGCTTGTAATTTTGGAGATTAATCCTTTGTCAGTTGCTTCATTTGCAAATATTTTCTCCCATTCAGAGGGTTGTCTTTTGGTCTTGTTTATGGTTTCCTTTGCTGTGCAAAAGCTTTTAAGTTTCATTAGGTCCCATTTGTTTATTTTTGTTTTTATTTCCATTTCTCTAGGAGGTGGGTCAAAAAGGATCTTGCTGTGATTGATGTCATAGAGTGTTCTGCCTATGTTTTCCTCTAAGACTTTGATAGTGTCTGGCCTTACTTTTAGCTCTTTAATTCATTTTGAGTCTATTTTTGTGTATGGTGTTAGGGAGTGTTCTAAATTCATTTTTTTACCTGTACCTGTCCAGTTTTCCCAGCACCACTTATTGAAGAGGCTGTCTTTTCTCCATTGTATACTCTTGCATCCTTGATCAAAAATAAGGTGACCATATGTGTGTGGGTTTCTCTCTGGGCTTTCTATCCTGTTCCATTGATCTATATTTCTGTTTTTGTGCCAGTACCATACTGTCTTGATTGCTGTAGCTTTGTAGTATAGTCTGAAGTTGGGAGCCTGATTCCTCCAGCTCCGTTTTTCTTTCTCAAGATTGCTTTGGCTATTCCTGGTCCTTTGTGATTCCATACAAATTGTGAAATTTTTTGTTCTAGTTCTGTGAAAAATGCCAGTGGTAATTTGATAGGGATTGCACTGAATCTGTAGATTGCTTTGGGTAGTATAGTCATTTTCACAATGTTGACTCTTCCAATCCAAGAACATGGTATATCTCTCCATCTGTTTGTATCATCTTTAATTCTGTCATCAGTGTCTTATAATTGTCTGCATACAGGTCTTTTGTCTCCTTAGGTAGGTTTATTCCTAGGTATTTTATTCTTTTTGTTGCAATGGTAAATGGGAGTGTTTTCTTAACTTCACTTTCAGATTTTTCATCATTAGTCCATAGGAATGCAAGAGATTTCTGTGCATTAATTTTGTATCCTGCTACTTTACCAAAGTTGTTGATTAGCTCTAGTAGTTTTTGGTAGCATCTTTAGGACTCTCTATGTATAGTATCATATCACCTGCAAACAGTGACACCTTTACTTCTTTTCCGATTTGGATTCCTTTTATTTCTTTTTCTTCTCTGACTGCTGTGGCTAAAACTTCCAAGACTGTGTTGAATAATAGTGGTGAGAGTGGACAACCTTGTCTTGTTCCTGATCTTAGAGGAAATGCTTTCAGTTTTTCACCATTGAGAACGATGTTGGCTGTGGGTTTGTCATATATGGCCTTTATGATGTTGATGTAAGTTCCCTCTATGCCTACTTTCTGGAGAGTTTTTATGATAAATGGGTGTTGAATTTTGTTGAAAGCTTTTTCTGCATCTATTGACATGATCATATGGTTTTTATTCTTCAATTTGTTAATATGGTGTATCACATTGATTGATTTGTGTATATTGAAAAGTCCTTGCATTCCTGGGATAAAACCCACTTGATCATGGTGTATGATCCTTTTAATGTGCTGTTGGATTCTGTTTGCTAGTATTTTGTTGAGGATATTTGCATCTATGTTCATCAGTGATATTGGCCTGCAGTTTTCTTTCTTTGTGACATCTTTGTCTGGCTTTGGTATCAGGGTGATGGTGGCCTTGTAGAATGAGTTTGGGACTGGTCCTCTGTCTGCTATATTTTGGAAGAGTTTGAGAAGGATAGTTGTTAGCTCTTCTCTAAATGTTTGATAGAATTCGCCTGTGAAGCCATCTGGTCCTGGACTTTTGTTGGTTGGAAGATTTTTAATCACAGTCTCAATATCAGTGCTTGTTATTGGTCTGTTTTTCTTTTCCATTTCTTCCTGGTTCAGTCTCAGAAGGTTGTGCTTTTCTAAGAATTTGTCCATTTCTTCCAGGTTGTCCATTTTATTGGCATAGAGTTGCTTGTAGCAATCTCTCATGATCCTTTGTCTTTCTGGAGTGTCAGTTGTTAATTCTCCTTTTTCATTTCTAATTCTGTTGATTTGAGTCTTCTCCCTTTTTTTCTTGATGAGTCTGGCTAATGGTTTATCAATTTTGTTTATCTTCTCAAAGAACCAGGTTTTAGTTTTATTGATCTTTGCTATTGTTTCCTTCATTTCTTTTTCATTTATTTCTGATCTGATCTTTATGATTTCTTTCCTTCTGCTAACTTTGGGGTTTTTTTGTTCTTCTGTCTCTAAATGCTTTAGGTGTAAGGATAGGTTGTTTATTCGAGATGTTTCTTGTTTCTTGAGGTAGGATTGTATTGTTATAAACTTCCCTCTTAGAACTGCTTTTGCTGCATCCCATAGGTTTTGGGTTGTCGTGTTTTCACTGTCATTTTTTTCTAGGTATTTTTTGATTTCCTCTTTGATTTTTTCAGTGATCTCTTGGTTATTAAGAGTGTATTGTTTAGCCTCCATGTGTTTGTATTTCTTAAAGATTTTTCCCTGTAACTGATATCTAGTCTCATAGCACTGTGGTCAGAAATGATACTTGATATGATTTCAGTTTTCTTAAATTTACCAAGGCTTGATTTGTGACCCAAGATATGATCTATCCTGGAGAATGTTCCATGAGCAATTGAGAAGAAAGTGTATTCCATTGTTTTTTGGATGGAATGTCCTATAAATATCAATTAAATCCATCTTGTTTAATGTATAATTTAAAGCTTGTGTTTCCTTATTTATTTTTATTTTGGATTATCTGTCCATTGGTGAAAATGGGGTGTTAAAGTCCCGTACTATGATTGTGTTACTGTCGATTTCCCCTTTTATGGCTGTTAGCATTTGCCTTATGTATTGAGGTGCTCCTATGTTGGGTGCATAAATATTTACAACTTTTATATCTTCCTCTTGGATTGATCCCTTGATCATTATATGTAGTGTCCTTCTTTGTCACTTGTAATAGTCTTTGTTTGAAAGTCTATTTTGTCTAATAGGAGAATTGCTACTTCAGCTTTCTTTAGAATTCCATTTGCCTGGAATATCATTTTCCATCCCCTCACTTTCAGTCTGTATGCATCCCTAGGTCTGAAGTGGTCTCTTGTAGACAGCATACGTATGGGTCTTGTTCTTGTATCCATTCAGCCAGTCTATGTCTTTTTGTTGGGGCATTTAATCCATTTACATTAAAGGTAATTATCGATATGTATGTTCCTATTACAATTTTCTAAACTGTATTGGGTTTGTTATTGTAGGTCTTTTCCTTTTCTTGTTTTCCCTGCCTAGAGAGGTTTCTTTAGCATCCATTGTAAAGCTGGTTTTGTGCTGCTGAATTCTCTTAGATTTTGCTTGTCTGTAAAGGTTTTAATTTCTCCGTCGAATCTGAATGAGATCCTTGCTGAGTAGAGTAATCTCAGTTGTAGTTTTTTCCCTTTCATCACTTTAACTATGTCTTGCCACTCCCTTCTGCCTTGCTGAGTTTCTGCTGGAAGGTCAGCTGTTAACCTTATGGGGATCCCCCTGTGTTTTATTTGTTGTTTTTCCCTTGCTGCTTTTAATATTTTTTGTTTGTATTTAATTTTTGATAGTTTGATTAATGTGTGTCTTGGCATGTTTCTCCTTGGATATGTCCTTTATGGGACTCTCTGTGCTTACTGGACTTGATTAACTATTTCCCTTACCATATTAGGGAAGTTTTCAACTATAATGTCTTCAAATATTTTCTCAGTCCCTTTCTTTTTCTCATCTTCTTCTGGGACCCCTATAATTAGAATGTTGCTGTGTTTAATGTTGCCCCAGAGGTCTCTGTGACTGTCCTCAATTCTTTTCATTCTTTTCTCTGTATTCCGCTCTGTGGTAGTTATTTCCACTATTTTATTTTCCAGGTCACTTATCTGTTCTTCTGTCTCAGTTATTCTGCTGTTGATTCCTTCTAGAGAATTTTAAATTTCATTTATTGTGTTGTTCATCATTGTTTGTTTGCTCTTTAGTTCTTCTAGTCCTTGTTAAACGTTTATTGTATTTTCTTCATTCTATTTCCAAGATTTTGGATCATCTTTATTATCATTACTCTGAATTCTTTTTCAGGTAGACTGCCTATTTCCTCTTCATTTGTTTGGTCTGGTGGGGTTTTACCTTGCTCCTTCATCTGCTGTGTGTTTCTCTGTCTTCTCATTTTGCTTAACTTACTGTGTTCGGGGTCTCCTTTTCGCAGGTTGCAGGTTCGTAGTTTCCGTTGTTTTTGGTGTCTGTCCCCAGTGGCTAAGGTTGGTTCATTGGCTTGTGTAGGCTTCCTGGTGGAGGGGACTGGTGCCTGTGTTCTGGTGGATGAGGCTGAATCTTGTCTTTCTAGTGGGCAGGAATGTGTTTGGTGGTGTGTTTTGGGGTGTCTTTGACCTTATTATGATTTTAGGCAGCGTCTCTGCTAATCGGTGGAGTTGTGTTCCTGTCTTGCTAGTTGTTTGGCATAGGATATCCAGCACTGTAGCTTGCTGGTCGTTGAGTGGAGCTGGGCCTTAGCATTGAGATGGAGATCTCTGGGAGGTCTTTCGCCATTTGATGGTATGTGGAGCTGGGATCTCTCTGCTGTACCAGTGTCCTGAACTCGGCTCTCCCACTTCAGAGGCACAGACCTGACAACCAGCCAGAGTACAAAGACCCTGCCAGCGACATGGCTGGTTTCATTTGATCAAAAGCACCATTCCTGTTTGTCATTACGACTGTTAACCTGTTCATCCACTGCCATCCTATGGCTTCATTCAAGTGACTGATTAAAATATGCACCACAGGTCCACTGGGAGGCTTTGAGGGTTGTAGTGATTTGGAGAGGGTCCCTTGTTCAGCACTCCTGCTCAGATTGTTCCGAATCAATCACCACACCAGCACTTAGCCAACCTAGATGTATTATTAATACCAGCTGTAACCCAGGTTTTGATTATGTAAGAAAACAGGCTTAAACTTTTGGCAGATAGTAAACTTAAAAGTGCAAGCACACCCAAGTTTTTACATACTGAAGATGTAGGGAGCATTTCTATTTGAAGAACCCAGATTTTTCCTCCACAGGGAATACACTGAAACTGGAATTATCCCAGTGATCACCAAATGTGACTTCATTCTTTAGAAAGTAACTATGTCCTTATTTTTCTGAATCCTCAAATTTAAAATTTTTCCAAAGTATTGTATTTGTCAAACTATGATGTAGGAACCTTTTTTGGACATGTGCAGGCTTCCATTAGCTTTTCTTCTCCTTTAAAAAGCTTTCTTGATTCTCCTCCTACAGGAAGTACCTGAATTGTCATAGTGCAAATAGGCACTGTGGTACTGTGGTGAGTGGGATATCCTTCCTTCCTTTTTTTTTTTAAAATTAATTAATTAATTAATTTTTGGCTGCATTGGGTCTTTGTTGCTGAGTGCAGGCTTTCTCTAGTTGTGGTGAGCGGGGGCTACTCTTCGTTGGGGTGTGTGGGCTTCTCATTGCGGTGGCTTCTCTTGTTGTAGAGCATGGGCTCTAGGTACGTGGGCTTCAGTAGCTGGGGCACACAGGCTCAGTAGTTGTGGCGCACGGGCTTTGTTGCTCTGCAGCATGTGGGATCTTCCAAGACCAGGATTGAACCTGTGTTCCCTGCATTGGCAGGTGGATTCTTAACCACTGCACCACCAGGGAAGTCCTGGGAGATCCTTTCTTGCTACAACAGTGTGATCCCTCTAGTGATGGATCTGGGGCATGAATGCAGGAAAAATTAATGGGCTGAATTTGATGGAGCTAATAGAATGGTTTCTTATAGCTTCAACAGGGGCAAGATAGAATCTTTGGCTTGGCAAGGTCACTCAGCAGGACTGCAGGGCAGGGTCAAGATGTCAGCACTGTTGTCTCACCTCTGGCTTCAGTATTCTAGAGTATGGTGTCTGCCATGCTTGTTTCCATTCCTCTTGATAAGGGGAGCAGCATTTTTATTCTTCTGGAAGTAGAGGAGGGGAGAGAGACTGGAACCCCAACCCTGGGAAATTAAATTATACTTCATCAGTTAGGCATTTGTGTTTTATGGAGGAATGTGATTTGGGTTTTAGATGACTATACAACAAACCAGTGACAAGAGTTTGATTGCAAATATCCAGTGTAACTTTTTGGAATAGGGGATTGAGGCTGAAGATAACAGCAAGATTGAGAGAAAGAGAAAAATAGAAAAAGAAGCAATAGGGCTCAGAATATTACCTGAAAATAACATGCAGGTGCGTATTAACAACCTGCAAACCCATGACATCTTTCTAATGGCTTCACAACTGGATGCTATCTTTAGGAAAATGTAAGTGAAGATTACTAATTGGGGATGGATGGAATCACCAAAAGTGAGTACAGCCTTTTTTGGTGAATATTTTTATTAGTTAAAATGAATCATTATCAAGGAAAGAGAAACAGGGTTTCTTCCTTTAAGGAATTTATCCTGTCAAAGGAAAAAAGAAGACAAATACAAACAAGACAGAAAAGAATGAACATGCACTAGACACATTATTTGCTAGGAACTCTACTTATAGTATACCATATTTTTGCATGCACCATATTTGTTACAATACTATGAAGTATGTGTTATTATTATCACATATTTTGATGATAAAAATGGAGACTTAAGAGGTTAAAAATCTTGCCCAAAGTCACACAGCAGTTAAAAGACAGATCCAGGAAACTGACTTCTGATCCCAGACTCTTTTTATTTTTTTTCATGAATGTATGAACTTTATTTTACGCACAATATTATCTCTTGGTTTCCAGATCAGCTTCTCTTGTCTGTTAACTGATTTGTCTCCATTTGCGATGATTTATGTCATTTCCACCCTCAAAAAGGTCTTCATTGTCAATTTTTACAGAGAAAAAAGCAAAAACAGGAGAAGAAACATCACATTGCAGCACTGGAAGCCAGATGTCACGGCCTTTGCTCTCGGATGTCACCAGGCAGAGCTCCCAGAGTCACAGTGGCTCATTATCTGAGATGAGAGATGAGCTCTGTGGGTCCTGTAACCATAACAGGGGGAGCTTCTGCTGTGGCTGGTTCTGTGGTAGCTTTTAATTCATCCTCCATGATACCAAATGCCATTTTTGGTGGTAGCCTACTGGTGTTGACGCTTGTTTCTGTATGCCAAAGTTTAAAGAACCACACTATGAAATAGCTCCAGAATGTGCCTTGTAACATTTAGTCACAATAAGGGCATTTACCTACTTCCCAAATTTTTGTTGTTGTTGTTCAACTCTTTTAGCAAGTTTCAGTTATATGATACAGTCTTATCAACTGTTTTTTTGTTTTTACATCTTTATTGGAGTATAATTGCTTTACAATGATGTGTTAATTTCTGCTTTATAACAAAGTGAATCAGTTATACATATACATATGTTCCCATATCTCTTCCCTCTTGTGTCTCCCTCCCTCCCACCCTCTCTATCCCACCCCTGTAGGAGGTCACAAAGCACCTAGCTGATCTCCCTGTGCTATGCGGCTGCTTCCCCACTAGCTATATATTTTACGTTTGGTAGTGTATATATGTCCATGCCACTCTCTCACTTTGTCACAGCCCACCCTTCCCCCTCCCCATATCCTCAAGTCTATTCTGTAGTAGGTCTCTGTCTTTATTCCTGTCTTACCCCTAGGTTCTTCATGACATTTTTTTCCCTTAAATTCCATATATATGTGTTAGCATACGGTATTTGTCTTTCTCTTTGTGACTTACTTCACTCTGTATGACAGACTCTAGGTCCACCCACCTCATTACAAACAGCTCAATTTCGTTTCTTTTTATGGCTGAGTAATATTCCATTGTATATATGTGCCACATTTTCTTTATCCATTCATCCGATTATGGACACTTAGGTTGTTTCCATCTCCGGGCTATTGTAAATATAGCTGCAGTGAACATTGTGGTACATGACTCTTTTTGAATTCTGGTTTTCTCAGGGTATATGCCCAGTAGTGGGATTGCTGCATCATATGGTAGTTCTATTTGTAGTTTTTTAAGGAACCTCCATACTGTTCTCCATAGTGGCTGTACCAATTCACATCCCCACCAGCAGTGCAAGAGGGTTCCCTTTTCTCCACACCCTCTCCAGCATTTATTGTTTCTAGATTTTTTGATGATGGCCATTGTGACTGGTGTGAGATGATATATCATTGTAGTTTTGACTTGCATTTCTCTAATGATTAAAGATTTTGAGCATTCTTTCATGTGTTTGTTGGCAGTCTGTATATCTTCTTTGGAGAAACGTCTATTTAGGTCTTCTGCCCATTTTTGGATTGGGTTGTTTGTTTTTTGTTATTGAGCTGTGTGAGCTGCTTGTAAATTTTGAAGATTAATCCTTTGTCAGTTGCTTCATTTGCAAATATTTTCTCCCATTCTGAGGGTTGCCTTTTGGTCTTGTTATGGTTTCCTTCGCTGTGCAAAAGCTTTGGAGTTTCATTAGGTCCCATTTGTTTATTTTTGTTTTTATTTCCATTTTGCTAGGAGGTGGGTCAAAAAGGATCTTGCTGTGATTGATGTCATAGTGTTCTGCCTATGTTTTCCTCTAAGAGTTTAATAGTTTCTGGCCTTACACTTAGGTCTTTAATCTGTTTTGAGCTTATTTTTGTGTATGGTGTTAGGGAGTGATCTAATCTAATACTTTTACATGTACCTGTCCAGTTTTCCCAGCACCACTTATTGAAGAGGCTGTTCTTTCTCCACTGTACATTCCAGCCTCCTTTATCAAAGATAAGGTGACCATATGTGTGTGGGTTTATTCCTGGGCTTTCTATCCTGTTCCATTGATCTATCTTTCTGTTTTTGTGCCAGTACCATACTGTCTTGATTACTGTAGCTTTGTAGTATAGTCTGAAGTCAGGAAGCCTGATTGTCCCAGCTCCGTTTTTCGTTCTCAAGATTGCTTTGGCTATTCGGGGTCTTTAGTGTTTCCATACAAATTGTGAAATTTTTTGTTCTAGTTCTGTGAAAAATGCCAGTGGTAGTTTAATAGGGATTGCGTTGAATCTAGATTGCTTTGGGTAGTATAGTCATTTTCACAATGTTGATTCTTCCAATCCAAGAACATGGTATATCTCTCCATCTATTTGTATCATCTTTAATTTCTTTCATCAGTGTCTTATAATTTTCTGCATACAGGTCTTTTGTCTCTTTAGGTAGGTTTATTCCTAGATATTTTATTCTTTTTGTTGCAGTGGTAAATGGGAGTATTTTCTTGATTTCACTTTCAGATTTTTCATCATTAGTGTATAGGAATGCCAGAGATTTCTGTGCATTAATTTTGTATCCTGCTACTTTACCAAATTCATTGATTAGCTCTAGTAGTTTTCTGGTAGCATCTTTAGGATTTTCTATGTATGGCATCATGTCATCTGCAAACAGTGACAGCTTTACTTCTTCTTTTCCAATTTGGATTCCTTTTATTCTCTAATTGCTGTGGCTAAAACTTCCAAAACTATGTTGAATAATAGTGGTGAGAGTGGGCAACCTTGTCTTGTTCCTGATCTTAGTGGAAATGCTTTCAATGTTTCACCATTGAGGACGATGTTGGCCGTGGGTTTGTCATATATGGCCTTTATGATGTTGAGGAAAGTTCCCTCTATGCCTACTTTCTGGAGGGCTTTTATCATAAATGGCTGTTGAATGTTGTTGAAAGCTTTCTCTGCATCTATTGAGATGACCATATGGTTTTTCTCCTTCAATTTGTTAATATGGTGTATCACATTGATTGATTTGCATATATTGAAGAATACTTGCATTCCTGGGGTAAATCCCACTTGATCATGGTGTATGATCCTTTTAATGTGCTGTTGGATTCTGTTTGCTAGTATTTTGTTGAGGATTTTTGCATCTATGTTCATCAGTGTTATTGGCCTGTAGTTTTCTTTCTTTGTGACATCCTTGTCTGGTTTTGGTATCAGGGTGATGGTGGCCTCGTAGAATGAGTTTGGGAGTGTTCCTCCCTCTGCTATATTTTGGAAGGGTTTGAGAAGGATAGGTGTTAGCTCTTCTGTAAATGTTTGAAAGAATTCGCCTGTGAAGCCATCTGGTCCTGGGCTTTTGTTTGTTAGAAGATTTTTAATCACAGTTTCAATTTCAGTGCTTGTGATTGGTCTGTTCATATTTTCTATTTCTTCCTGATTCAGTCTTGGCAGGTTGTGCATTTCTAAGAATTTGTCCATTTCTTCCAGGTTGTCCATTTTATTGGCATAGAGTTGCTTGTAATAACGTCTCATGATCTTTTGTATTTCTGCATTGTCACTTGTTACTTCTCCTTTTTCATTTCTAATTCTGTTGATTTGAGTCTTCTCCCTTGTTTTCTTGATGAGTCTGGCTAACGGTTTATCAATTTTGTTTATCTTCTCAAAGAACCAGGTTTTAGTTTTATTGATCTTTGCTATTGTTTCCTTCATTTCTTTTTCATTTATTTCTGATCTGATCTTTATGATTTCTTTCCTTCTGCTACCTTTGGGGTTTTTTTTTTCTTCTTTCTCTAATTGCTTTAGGTGCAAGGTTAGGTTGTTTATTAGATGTTTCCTGTTTCTTAAGGTAGGATTTTATTGCTATAAACTTCCCTCTTAGAACTGCTTTTGCTGCATCCCATAGGTTTTGGGTCATCGTGTCTCCATTGTCATTTTTTTCTAGGTATTTTTTGATTTCCTCTTTGATTTTTTTCAGTGATCACTTCGTTATTAAGTAGTGTATTGTTTAGCCTCCATGTGTTTGTATTTTTTACAGATCTTTTCCTGTAATTGATATCTTGTCTCATAGCATTGTGGTTGGGAAAGATACTTTGTACAATTTCAATTTTCTTAAGTTTACCAAGGCTTGATTTGTGACCCAAGATATGATCTATCCTGGAGAATGTTTCATGAGCACTTGAGACAAATGTGTATTCTGTTGTTTTTAGATGGAATGTCCTATAAATATCAATTAAGTCCATCTTGTTTAATGTAACATTTAAATCTTGTGTTTCCTTATTTATTTTCATTTTGGATGATCCAATGATGTCCACTGGTGAAAGTAGGGTGTTAAAGTCCCCTACTATGATTGTGTTACTGTTGATTTCCCCTTTTATGGCTGTTAGTATTTGCCTTATGTATTGAGGCACTCCTATGTTGGGTGCATAAATATTTACGATTGTTATATCTTCTTCTTGGATCGATCCCTTGATCATTATGTAGTGTCCTTCTTTGTGTCTTCTAATACTCTTTATTTTCAAGTCTATTTTGTCTGATATGAGAATTGCTACTCCAGCTTTCTTTTGGTTTCCATTTGCATCGAATATCTTTTTCCATCCCCTCACTTTCAGTCTGTATGAGTCTCTAGGTCTGAAGTGGGTGTCTTGTAGACAGCATATATATGGGTCTTGTTTTTGTAGCCATTCAGCCAGTCTGTGTCTTTTCGTGGGAGCATTTAATCCATTTACATTTAAGGTAATTATCGATATGTATCTTCCTATTCCCATGTTCTTAATTGTTTTGGGTTCTTTATTATAGGTCTTTTCCTTCTCTTGTGTTTCTTGCCTAGAGCAGATCCTTTAGCATTTGTTGTAAAGCAGGTTTGGTGGTGCTGAATTCTCTCAGCTTTTGCTTGTCTGTAGAGGTTTTAATTTCTCCATCAAATCTGAATGAGATCCTTGCTGGGTAGAGTAATCTTGGTGTTGTAGGTTTTTCTCCTTCATCACTTTAAATATGTCCTGCCAGTCCCTTCTGGTTTGCAGAGTTTCTGCTGAAAGATCAGCTGTTAGCCTTATGGGGATTCCCTTGTGTGTTATTTGTTGTTTTTCCCTTGATGCTTTTAATATGTTTTCTTTGTGTTCAATTTTTGACAGTTTGATTAATATGTGTCTTGGTGTGTTTCTCCTTGGATTTATCCCGTATGGGACTCTGTGCTTCCTGGACTTAATTAACTATTTCCTTTCCCATATTAGGGAAGTTTTCAACTCTAATGTCTTAAAATATTTTCTCAGTCCCTTTTTTTTTTTCTCTTCTTCTTCTAGAACCCCTATAATTCAAATGTTGGTGTGTTTAATGTTGTCCCAGAGGTCTCTGAGACTGTCCTCAGTTCTTTTCATTCTTTTTTCTTTATTCTGCTCTGCAGTAGTTATTTCCACTATTTTATCTTCCAGGTCACTTATCCATTCTTCTGCCTCAGTTATTCTGCTATTGATCCCATCTAGATTATTTTTCATTTCATTTATTGTGTTGTTCATTGTTGCTTGTTTCATCTTTAGTTCTTCTATGTCCTTGTTAAATGTTTCTTGCATTTTGTCTATTCTATTTCCAAGATTTTGGTTCATCTTTACTATAATTATTCTGAATTCTTTTTCAGGTAGACTGCCTATTTCCTCTTCATTTGTTAGGTCTGGTGGGTTTTTACCTTGCTCCTTCATCTGCTGTGTGTTTCTCTGTCTTCTCATTTTGCTTATCTTACTGTGTTTGGGGTCTCCTTTTTGCAGCCTTCAGGTTCGTAGTTCCTGTTGTTTTTGGTGTCTGTCCCCAGTGGCTAAAGTTCGTTCAGTGGCTTGTGTAGGCTTCCTGGTGGAGGGGACTAGTGCCTGTGTTCTGGTGGATGAGGCAGGATATTGTCTTTCTGGTGGGCAGGTCCACGTCTGGTGGTGTGTTTTGGGGTGTCTGTGGAATTATTATGATTTTAGGCAGCCTCTCTGCTAATGGATGGAGTTGTGTTCCTGTCTTGCTAGTTGTTTGGCATAGTGTGTCCAGCACTGTAGCTTGCTGGTCATTGAGTGAAGCTGGGTGTTGGTGTTGAGATGGAGATCTCTGGGAGATTTTCGCCATTTGATATTACGTGGAGCTGGGAGGTCTCTTGTGGACCAGTGTCCTGAAGTTGGCTCTCCCACCTCAGAAGCACAGCACTGACTCCTGGCTGCAGCACCAAGAGCCTTTCATCCACACGGCTCAGAGTAAAAGGGAGAAAAAGTAGAAAGAAAGAAAGAGGATAAAAGAAAAATAAAATTAAGTAAGGTAAAATAAAATTATTAAAATAATTATTAAGAAAAAAAAATTTTTTTTAAGTAAAAAAAAAACAAACAACAACAATAACAAAAAAAGGACGGATAGAACCCTAGGACAAATGGTGAAAGCAAAGCTATACAGACAAAATCTCACAAAGAAGCATACACATAGACACTCACAAAAAGAGGAAAAGAGGAAAAAATAATAAATCTTGCTCTCAAAGTCCACCTCCTCGATTTGGGATGGTTCGTTGTCTATTCAGGTATTCCACAGATGCAGGGTACATCAAGTTGATTGTGGAGATTTAATCCGCTGCTACTGAGGCTGCTGGGAGAGATTTCCCTTTCTCTTCTTTGTTCGCACAGCTCCCAGGTGCTCAGCTTTCGATTTGGCCCCGCCTCTGCGTGTAGGTCGCCGGAGGGTGTCTGTTCTTCGCTCAGACAGGACGGGGTTAAAGGAGCCGCTGATGCGGGGGCTCCGGCTCACTCAGGCCGGGGGGAGGGAGGGGTGCGGATGCTGGGCGAGCCTGCAGCGGCAGAGGCAGGCGGGATGTTGCACCAGCCTGAGGCACGCCGTGCGTTCTCCTGGGGAAGTTGTCCCTGGATCCCGGGACCCTGGCAGTGGCGGGCTGCACAGGCTCCCCGGAAGGGAGGTGTGGAGAGTGACCTGTGCTCGCACACAGGCTTCTTGGTGGTGGCAGCAGCAGCCTTAGCGTCTCATGCCCGTCTCTGGGGTCCAGGCTTTTAGCCGCGGCTTGCGTCCGTCTCTGGAGCTCCTTTAAGCAGCGCTCTTAATCCCCTCTCCTCGCGCACCGGGAAACAAAGAGGGAAGAAAAAGCCTCTTGCCTCTTCGGCAGGTCCAGACATTTTCCCGGACTCCCTCCCGGCTAGCCGTGGTGTACTAACCCCTTCAGGCTGTGTTCACGCCGCCAAGCCCAGTCCTCTCCCGGCGCTCCGACCGAATCCCGATCCTCAGCTCGGCGGGTGAGCAGAGAAGCCTCTCGGGCTGGTGAGTGCTGGTCTGCACCGATCCTCTGTGTGGGAATCTCTCCGCTTTGCCCTCCGCACCCCTGTTGTTGTGCTCTCCTCCGCGGCTCCGAAGCTTCCCCCTCCGCCACCCGCAGTCTCCACCCGCGAAGGACCTTCCTAGTGTGTGGAAACCTTTCCTCCTTCAAGGCTCTCTCTCACTGGTGCAGGTCCCGTCCCTATACTTTTGTCTTTGTTTATTCTTTTTTCTTTTCACCTACCCAGGTACGTGGGGAGTTTCTTGCCTTTTGGGAGATCTGAGGTCTTCTGACAGCGTTCAGTGGGTGTTCTGTAGGCGTTGTTCTGCGTGTAGATGTATTTCTGATGTACCTTTGGAGCACAGGTGACAAAGGGGTAAACTGGACGTTTCTGCTGGTAGCCTCGTGTGAACTGTATCCTGTCAACTCTTCCTCTCTCACAGAGACTGATGATATTTACAGAAGATTATTGGTCCCTGCTTGTGTTGGAGGGTCTCCTGCAGAGGCAGGGGGTGGCTTCATCTCACTGTGGGGACAAGGACACTGGCAGCAGAAGTTCTGGGAAGTACTCCTTGGGCTGAGCCTTCCCAGTGTCCGCCATTAGCCCCTCCAATGATCCCAGACTCTTAGTCACTGTGCTTTACTCTCTTATGGACACCTTCAGTGCTCTTCTGTTGCTCATTAGGGAATAAACCCATCTTCATCTGTGCCAAATGGTTGAGTAGCTGAAACATGAAAGATGGTCAGCATGATTTGGTTGACAAGAGTTGGATGAAGCTGAAGATGTGTGGTTTTATCGCCAACAGATATTTAAAGAGGCAGAAAATATGAACTGGTCTTATATGGAGGCAGTTGAATAATTTCTTGGACTGATTCCAAGTCTTAATTTCCTGTTTTTAAAAAAGTAATTTCCCTAATTTTCTAGACCATCCTCTAATTATGGGGCTCACAGACATTTATTCATTATATTAAAAGTGCAAGTTTTAATGGTGCCATCTTCAGAGACTCAAACAACAAGTAACAATTAGCTCTGTGGCTCTTGGCCAAGCAGTGCTAATGCCTGAATTCATCTCATATTTCACTTGGCCAGCCTATAGGATGGAGTTCTCCTATGGTAACTTTCCTTGCATCTTGACTCTCTGCCTTAAATGTCTCTACCAAGGAAATGAGCCACTATCTGGGCCTCCTTCCTTGCCGTCGTTGGTTTTAATGACACTTGCAGTCTTTCCCACAATTTCTCAAGGTGACAGGTTACTTATGTATAACCTGTACATTTATTCCTTCATTTAGCCATTTAGCACTTCTTTCTTCCCTCCTTCCCCTCTCCCTTCCTTTCAACCATCCTTCTTTCTTTCCTCTTTCATTCCCTTCTACCCTTTTTTCCCCTTTCCTCCCTTCAACAAATAATTACTAGGTTCTCAAGAAATGCTAAGCCTTGTACTGAGTTCTGTGGGGGATACAAAGATATATAGATAGATGAAAAAGTTTTATGATTGATTTGTTCATCCATTTAATGAATATTTACTGTGTGCCAGGCTCTATTTTGCAAGCTAGAAATGAAATCTCTTTTGTCAGTGAGTTGTTTTCCTGGGTGTGTATTTGAGAGACAGGCAAAAAATATATGCCAAGTAGTAGTCAGAGCTATAAATAAAAATGAAGCAGAGAATGAAGAGAGAGGTGATGGGGGATAGGGTGGTTTGGGAAGGCATCTCTGATAAAATGACATTTGATCAGAGATACATTTATCTGAGGGAAGAACAAGTACCAGGGCCCTCAGGGAATTCATTTCTAATAAGGAAAAAAGGTGTAAAGGTAAACTCATGTAACAGAAGGTGGAACAGGTAAGTGATGTAAGGGAGGGATAGATGAAGACCTGCTGGGTGAGTTCAGAGGAAGGGAAGATAGCTGCCTGCTGGGGAGGAGGTGCTATGAAGAACACTCCCCGCTTCCTAGGGGGTAACTCACACACTCTGACACCTCAGGGCAAAGCCTTTCCCCCCAGGCCCTTTCCTGAATTGACCATTCTCCTCTGTTATGCGATAGTTGTGTGCACACGTCATTAAGGTGCCCTTTGGTTAAGATGCTGAGGTTGTAATAGAGATAAAAAGAAGTTACATCCTCTGTCCACTTTCCCTTCTGGCTTTAGACTCCTCTAAATCATGTTTCTTCTTTATAAAAAGACTAACCACCTGCTCGTGCCCAATGTTGGCCACCAAAGTCTAGAAGGCAAAGAGATTACTCTTGTTTTTAGATAACTGTGCCTTGTGCTCAAGATTAGGACACCTTTATTCTTCCTTGCTTTGGTCAGCTTGGCAAGGTCCTAGCTCTTCTACTAGGATGCAAATACCCCAGTGAAAAAGGAAACACTTTAATGCAGTATCAACTCACATTTGTCTATTAGCCAGAGAGAGTGCAAAGAAGGAACTATAAAAATAGAACCCAGAAGATTATATCATATTTTTATTTTTAAAATGGGATGCTGGCAGGAAAGGAATATAGGACTCTAAGTGGAGAGGTAATGAATAGAAAGAATACAACGTGGTGGGAAGGAAGAAAGGAAGAGAAAAAAGGATATTATTTAATTTCACAGAGATATATATCCAAATCTTGAAACTGATCCAATTGGGACCTTTTGAGATACAGTGATAGATACATTTAGAAGAGCAAAAATACCTTGATAAGCTGCTTGAAGCAAAGATGGGATCCTAGGGTAGGGCATGGGAATCTACAGGAGCCGAGGCAAACTCATGATAGCTGAAGCGGTGTGCCTTAGAAATGAACAGGGATTTAGAGGGGGCTGAAGGTAGAGGGGGAGACAAAAGAGAAGGGGGAGGGAAGAGAGAGAGAAGCAACAATATGGAGGGTGTTTGGTGCCCAAGTCAAGGAAAAAGCCAAGCGACCTTTAGCAATACAAATATCTATTATTGGATTTTAAATGATTTCTGCTGCTGCAATGTAGATTTTTCTTTCCCAAACCTTCAATAATATTTTCTGTTTACTCAAAATGCCTTGATTGGAGGGTGCATTGGGTTGAAATTAAGGGCAAGAACACCTGAAGGCAGAGCAGGGTTGAGCCAGATGGGAGTGGAGGGTGAGAGAACTGCTGATCTCAGTATTCACTCAACAGACACAGGGGCAGAGGCAGCCATTAGAGGGCCCCCCTACCCCTAAGCCACAGAAATGAGCAGAAATCCCAAGGGTGCCACTGCATTTTTCTACAATAGATAATGTGGAGATTTTAATCTATCTTTATCTCGATATTAAGAAATAGGTCAACACCAGTTGATATCCGGCTTACATCTACTTAAAAAACTATCATAAAATTTTATAAGGATGTTAGTGAATCAGAACTTTAGAAGAGAATTTGAAAGCTGAAACTTCAGTGTTCAACATGAAGGGGAAAGGAATGTTTGAAGCGTAGCACTAAGCAGCTCTTCCTTTTAGTAGATGGGAATAAAGCTGTCCTTGGTCAATAATTATCTTTTTTGTCTGTCTCTCAGGAGGGTCTTTCACAGAAGTGGGGCTTTGCTGTGGGGACTCTGGAAGTGGAGGGGTTCTACATTGTTTCTTCTCATAGCACTGAGGGCACATTTGAAAACTTTGAATATCCTACACAATTTCTTTGCTTTCGGAGCTGTGGAAAACCCCAACTATCTAGAGAGGACAAACTTGTGTAAGGCTGAGCGGGGAGATGACTGAGTCATTACCACGCTCTTTGATTTGAATACTGACTAGCCAGGAGCAGTGTGTGTTCAAACCCTACTTTCAGTCCTGTGTGGAGATTTCTGACTTCTGATAATATGATTCACCCAGGCTGGGTTCCTGGCTCCCTTTCTGTAACCAACATTAAAACATTGCAAAAGCCAGAGGGAAGTCAGTGGGCCTGATAAACTAATAAAAACAGACAAACTCTAAGGAACAGTGAGGCAAAGATCACATCTGGGTTACAGAGTGTGGGAAATGGCAGCATGTTTGGAAGAGCGTTGGACCAGACCGCTACTGCCCTGTATGGTAGCCACTAGCCTCAGGTGGCTATGGGGCATTTACAATGCAGGCAGTCTGAATTGAGATGAGCTGCAAGTGTAAAATACCTCATTCCCCCACCCTCCACCAGATTTTGAAGACTTAGTATAAAAAAGGGAAGGTAAAACATGTCACTAATTCATTTTTATGTTGCTTACATGTTGCGATGATAATGTTTTAGATATGCTGGACTAAATAAAATATATGTATTAGTTTTTTAGGGCTGCTGTAAAAAACCAAAGACTGGGTAGCTTAAACAACAGAAATTTATTTTCTCACAGATCTGGAGGCTAGAAGTCCAGGGCCTAGTTGTCAGCAGAGTTGGTTTCTTCTGAGGCCTTCCTTGTTGGCTTTTAGATGGCTGTCTTCTTCCTGTAACTTCATATTGTCATCCCTCTGTGTGTTTCTGTGTCCTAATTGCCTCTTTTCCTCTCACTGTTGTGGCCTCTCCTGCCGCTGAGCACAGGCTCCGGACACGCAGGCCCAGTGGCCATGGCTCACGGGCCCAGCTGCTCCGCGGCATGCGGGATCCTCCCGGACCGGGGCACGAACCTGCGTCCCCTGCATCGGCAGGCGGACTCTCAACCACTGCACCACCAGGGAAGCCCTCGCCTCTTTTTATAAGGACACCAGTCTCACTGAAGTAGGGCCCATTCCAGTGACCTCCTTTTAACTGAATTAAGACCTCTTTAAAGGCCCTAACTCCAAATACAGCCACTTTCTGAAGTACTGGAGGTTAGCATTTCAACATATGAATTGGGGGGTGCATGCTAATTCAGCCTATAACATTATTAAAATTAAATTCACCTGTTTCTTTTTATTTTAAAAAAATGTGGCTACTAGAAAATCGAAGATTCCACATGTGGCTGCATTAGATTTCTATTGGACAGGGTTGCACTAGACTATAACTCCAAACGGGCAGACTGCTTTATATGTTGTTCACTACTGAGTTTCCTGGTACCTTGGACAGAGCCTGCCATGACTACAAGCTCAATCACAATGGTTGAATGTAAAATAAACAGGCACACTACAGGCAGTAGACAGGGTAGGAGAGGATTTTAGGTATGAATCTCTAGGTAAGATTCCTTGCCCTGGTTTTTACTTGAGTGGCTCGTGGTTGGCTGCATTGCTACCATGAAGTGGGAAAACAGTAGCCATCCTGACAGCTATCTAACAGCATGGAGGTGAGTCTGGTTGGGGCAGTGAGAGTTTACAGTAGGTGCAGGCAGACCTACTGGTCTTCAAGCCTTCTCTCCTCCTCAGCACCCTTCTCCACTTTGAGAGCTGTGTGCTAGCATGAAGGTCTTGAAGGTTAGTGTTTAGAGGGTTACAGACTATAATATCAGAATTTCCGAGAAGGCCACAACCTAGAGTCCTCTTTCACAAAAGTGATTTAAATTTATTTATTTATTTTATTTTTGGCTGCGTTGGGTCTTCGTTGCTGCGTGCAGGCTTTCTCTAGTTGCGGTGAGCGGGGGCTACTCTTTGTTGTGGTGTGCAGACTTCTCATTGCGGTGGCTTCTCTTGTTGCAGAGCATGAGCTCTAGGGCGTGAGGTCTTCAGTAATTGCAGCATGCGGGCTCAGTAGTTGTGACTTGTGGTCTCTAGAGTGCAGGCTCAGTAGTTGTGGCGCACGGGCTTAGTTGCTCTGCAGCATGTGGGATCTTCCCAGACCAGGTCTCGAACCCGTGTGTCCTGCATTCAGGAGGATTCTTAACCACTGTGCCACCAGGGAGAAAGTGATTTGCCACCCTCACAATAGTGATTTAAAAAACTGTTTCAAAAAATGTTTTGAAAAATTAGATGAACTAGGTTTCTTGAAAAATATGAAATTACAAAATTGGTGTCAGAAGAAAGAGAACATTTGAATTTGAAGTAGTAATCAAAGACCCTTACCCCTACCCTCATCCCCAAAAGCTCTAGACAAAGATGGCCTTATGGGAGAGTTCTACCAAATTTTCAAGGAAAGAAAATCAATGTTTTATATACATTTTAGAAATAAAGAGGAAAACCTCCCAACTCATTTTTTAGGCTAGTATGACCTTAAGCCAAATAAAGACAGCACAAGGAAACATAATTATAGGTCTGCTTAAGAAAGGCATGTGGAAATCCCAAATAATCTATGAAACTAAGTCTATTGGTGTATGACAAATATCAGATCAAGTAAAAGGATGGTTTAACTTCAGAAATCCCAATTCACTCTCTTAATTGACTAAACAAGAACTCTTTCATGGTTATCTTGATGAATGCAGTACAAGCTTTTGATAAATTTCAACATCTATTAATGATTCAAAAACAACTCTGCATCCTCTGCTCTTGCCATGTCAGCTGAGTTAAATGCTTCCCACAAGTCAGTTGTGTTTGTTTCCAAAGCTCTTTGTACCAGTTGTACTTGATATTGTAATTATGTAATTTAGTTAAATATTATATAAACCAAAGCGTGAAAAGAGAATTGTTTCTCTGAAAGCTCAACTGAATGTTTTGGAAAGACTTGTTAAAGGAAAGCCACTAATAAATATTGTGATCAGATCATTGTAATTTCTGTCATATTAAAAGCAAACGCTTTGGTCCTACATCAAAAGATTGATGAATGAAAATGGATTTATATGTTAAAACAAAAATTTTAATGAGTGCATCACTTTATATAATTCTCTCTCCCTACTGTTGTTTTATTCATTTACTAATTGCTCTCAGTTATGTCAGATACAAGGGCTCTCATTGTATTATTTTGATAAACAACACTGTCTGAATTCCCAGTATCACCCTGTCCATTCTTTTCAGCCTCTCACTTGGTTATGAAGAGGACTTGTAAGTGAATTAATTAATACGATTTCATCCTACCTAGCCTGCTGTGTCACAGCAGGAGTAGGAAAGGAAATGTATTTGACTGCCTATGTTAGGACTCCTCTCTCTCTCTCTGAAAATAATTAAATCTACAAAAGTCAGAGATTTAAGGATCGTAAACATTCCCATTTATTTTTTGTCACCTCTGAAACTTTTCTCATCTTTCTGTCAACTTTGTATTCCTGAGTATGAAGAAATACAGTATCCGAAACCTCTTTCTCTTCCCCCTTTGCCAATAGATCTCAGCCACTAGAACTATTTTTTGTTGTTGTGGAAATGTACTGGCATACAATTCTATAACTCCTTGCTTAAAATTGTGCAAATTGAAATAGCATTCCAGAGCCCAGCTTTCTGGAAAAATAACAGTGTTTCAACTTTTTTCTTATGGTAGGAGGGAATTTTGGAGAAAAGCATTATAGAAAGGTGTTAAATATGATTCAGTTGTGGACATATATGCTGGTCTCCTGCCCATCACTTTCTTTTTTGATACATGTGAAAATCGTCTATTTTTCCCTTCACAGTATGTACAGAGAAAACCAAAAGTGAAGAGTAAAATAGGAGATGGTCAAGGTGCAGTTTCTTTCTTTTTTTAAAAAATGGCTTTCTTGATATATAATTCACATATCATACAATTCAGCCATTCAAAGTGTACATTTCAGTGGCTTTTGGTACTTACGATAATTTCTTCTTCCAGTTTTATTGAGACTGTAATTGGCATATAGCACTATACAAGTTTAAGGTGTACAGCATAATGATTTGACTTACATACATCATTAAATGATTACCATAATAAATTTAGTGAGCATTCATGATCTCATATAGATACAAAATAAAAGAAAAACAAAACTTTTTTCCTTGTGATGAGAATGCCTAGGATTTATTCTCTTAACAACATTCATGTATAACATACAGCAGTGTTAATTATGTTAATCATGCTGTACGTTGCATCCCTAGTATTTATTAGCCTTATAACTGGAAGTTTGTACCTTTTGACCACCTTCATCCAATTCTCCTTCCCGTCACCTGTCACCTCTGGTAACCACAAATCTGATGTCTTTTTTTCTGAGTTTGTTTGTTTTTTGAAGTATAATTGACCTACAACACTGTGTTAGGTCCTGGTGCACAATATAGTGATTTGATATTTCTATTCATTAAAAATTGATCACACAATAAGTCTAGTTACCATCTGTCACCACACAAATATATTATATTATTATTGACTATATTTCCTGTGCTGTACATTTCATCCCCATGACTCATTTATTTTGTACCTGGAAGTTTGTACCTCTTAATCTCCCTCACCTTTTCACTCCTGCCTCCCCTCTCCCCTCCCCTCTGGCAACAACCTGTTTGTTCTCTGTATCTATGGCTCTATTTCTGTTTTGTTATATTTGTTCATTTTTGTTTTTTAGATTCCATATATGAGTGAACTCATATGGTATTTATCTTTCTTTGTCAGACTTGTTTCACTCAGCATAATACCCTCTAGGTCCATCTATGTTGTCACAAATGGCAAGATTTCATTTTTTATGGCTGAGTAATATTCCATTGTGCATATATACCACATCTTCTTTATCCACTAGGTTACTTCCATATCTTGGCTATTGTGTACATAGGGATGCATATATATTTTCAAATTAGTGTTTTTGTTTTCTTTGGAAAAATATCCAGTAGTGGAATATGGTAGTTCTACCTTTTAATTTCATGAGGAACTTCCAAACTGTTTTCTCTAGTGGCTACACCATTTACATTCCTAGTGAACAAGGCCTCCCTTTTTTCCACATCCTCACCAACATTTGTTATTTGTTGACTTTTGGGTAACAGCCATTCTGACAGGTGTAAGGTGATATCTCATTGTGGTTTTGATTTGCATTTCTCTAATAATTTCTGGTGTTGAGCACCTTTTCATGTGCTGGTTGGCTATCTGTATGTCTTCTTTGGAAAAATGTCTATTCAGGTCCTCTGCCAATTTTGTATTGATTTTTTTGTATTTTTGATGTTAAATTGCGTGAGTTCTTCGTATATTTTGTATATTAACCCCATATCAGATGTATTGTTTGCCAATATCTTCTTCAATTCAGTAGGTCTCCTTTTCATTTTGTTGATAGTTTCCTTCACTATGCAAAAGCTTTTTAGTTTGATTTAGTCCCATTTGCTTATTTTTGCTTTTGTTTTCCTTGCTTGAGGAGACAGAAGCAAAAAAAAAAAAAAAAAAAAAAGTACATTGCTAAGACCAGTGTTAAAGAGTGTACTGCTTATGTGTTATTCTAGGAGTTTTATGGTTTTAGGTCTTACATGTAAGTCTTTAATCCATTTTGAGTTAATTTTTATAGATGATGTGAGAGTAGTCCCATTTGATTCTTTTGCATGTAGCTGTCCAGTTTTCCCAACACCATTTATATATGAGCCTGTCTTTTCCCCATTGTATATCCTTGCCTCCTTTGTCATAGATTAATTGACCATGTAAGTGTGTGTTCATTTCTGGGCTCTCTATTATGTTCCCATGATATATATGCTTGTTTTGTGCCAGTACCATACTGTTTTGATTACTGTAGCTTTGGAGTATAGTTTGAAATCAGGGAGTGTGTTTCTTCCATTTTTGTTCTTCTTTCTCAAGACTGTTTTGGCTATTTTGGATCTTTTGTATTTCCATACAAATTTTAGAGTTATTTGTTTTAGTTCTGAAAAAATGCCATTGGTATTTTGATGTGGAATTCATTGAATCTGTAGATTGCCTTGGGTAGTACGGTCATTTTAACAATATTCCTTCTTCCAATCCATGACCATGATATATCTTTCCATTTGTTTGTTTTTCCTTCAATTTCTTTCATCAGTGTCTTATAGTTTTCCAAGTACAGGTATTTTACCCCCTTGGTTAGACTTATTCCTAGGTATTTTACTCTTTTTGATGCCGTTGTAAATAGTATTGTTTTTTAAATTTCTCTTCCTGGTAGTTTGTGGCCAGTGTGCAAAAAAAAAGAAGATTCCTATATATTAATTTTCTATCCTGCAACTTTACTAAGTTAATTTATTAGTTCTAATAGGTTTTTGAAGTTTGTCTTTAGGATTTTCTATATAGAGTATCATGTCATCTGGAAACATTGACAGTTTTATTTCTTCCTTTCCAATTTGATTTATTTGATCTCTTTTTCTTGTCTGATTGCTGTGGCTAGGACTTTCAATACTATGTTAAATAAAAATGACAAGAACGAACATCCTTGTCTTCTTCCTGATCTTAGAGGAAATGCTTTCAGCTTTTCACTGTTGAGTATGATGGCTGTATGTTGTCATATATGGCCTTTTTTATGTTGAGGTATGTTCCCTCTATACCCACTTTCTGGAGAGTTTTTATCATAAATGGATGTGGGATTTTGTCAAAAGCTTTTTTTCTCCATCAATTGAGATGATTTTATATATATATATATATATTTTTTTTTTTTTTTTACAGGAAAGTAGGATTTATTGGTGGGCACGAGTAAGGAGGGGACAGTGCCAAGGTACTCATGAATGCAGGTCCCACCATTTGCCGAGGGGCTCATGATTAGAGATGTATTTGACCCCACAGCCATCTGGGCTGATCCACTTTTCTGCCACCATGTTTTCGAATACATTCACATTAAATTTAGTAAATGTCCACTTCTTAGAGATGTGGATCTTTTGGTGGCAAGGGAACTTGAACTTGGTCATGAATAGGGCCTCAATCATATGCTCTTTGTTCTGTAGCTTGATGTGGATGAACATGATGACTTGGCCAGTGGGGACCTTGGCCACTTTTCATGGGGCTTTTCAAAGGCACTCTGCATACCTGTCTGGAGCCTAGATTGGGGAAAGCATGTCAGACTAAATGTCCACTGGAAAGGGCTATCTCCAAGGTCCCTTAGGGCCACCCATGCAAGCAACAGGCTGCATACATTACTGAGGAGGCTGCTGTTTGCAGCCATTGCATACTGGGTCCCTAGGTTATATGATATTTATTCTTCAGTTTGTTAATGTGATATATCACATTGATTGATTTGCAGGTTTTGAACCATCCTTGCATTCCTGAGATAAATCCCACTTGGTCCTGGTGTATGATCCTTTTAATGTACAGTTGAATTCAGTTTGCTAATATTTTGTTGAGGATTTTTACAACTGTATTCATCAGGGATATTGGTCTGTAATTTTCTTTTTCTTTTTTTTTAATATTGTTGTTGTCTGGTTTTGGTATCAGGGTGATGCTGACCTTGTAGAATCAGTTTGAAAGCATTCCTTCCTCTTCAGTTTTTTTGAAATAGTTTGAGAAGGATAGGCATTAACTCTTCTTTAAATGTTGTGTAGAATTCCCCTGTGTAGCTGTCTGGTCCTGGACTTTTGTTTGATGGGAGTTTTTAAAATTAATGACCAATTTCAATCTCAGTAATTGGTCTGTTCATATTGTTTATTTCTTCTTGACTCTGTCTTGTGAGATTGTATGTTTCTAGGAATTTATCCATTTCTTCTAGATTGTCAGATTTGTTGGCATATAATTGTTCATTGTATTCTCTTACGGTCCTTTGTATTTCTGTGATATTGATTGTAATTTGTCCTCTTTCATTTCTGATTTTATTTATGCGGGCTCTCTTTCTTCTTGGTACATTTGGCTAAAGGTTTGTCAGTTTTGTCTATCTTTTCATGGAACTAACTCATTGCCATTGATCTTTTCTATTTTTTATTTTTAGTCTCTATTTCATTTATTTCTACTCAGATTTTTATCATTCCTTTCATTCTACTAACTTTGGGCGTTGCTTGTTCTTCTTTATCTAGTTCCTTTAAATGCACATTTAGATTATTTATTTTAGGTTTTTCTTGTTTCATGAGGTCAGTATGTATTGCTATGAACTTCCTTCTTAAAACTGCTTTTGCTGCATTTCATAGATTTTGGGGAGTTGTTTTTCCATTTTCATTTTCACAGCAGTTTTTGATTTTCTCTTTGATTTTTTCATTGACCCACTGATTGTTTAATAGCATGTTTTTTGGTATCCACGTGTTTGTGTTTTTTTTCTTGTAGCTGATTTCTAGTTTTGTACTGTTGTGGTTGGAAAAGATGCTTGATATGATTTCAGTCTTCTTAAATATATTGAGACTTGTTTTGTGGCCTAATATGTGATCTACCATGGAGAATGTTCCATGTGCACTTGAAAAGAATGTGCATTCTTTTGCCATTGGATGTAATGTTCTGTATATGTATTAAGTTTATCTGGTGTAATGTGTTGTTTAAGGCCAGAGTTTCCTTACTGGTTTTTTGTCTTAATGAATATATCCATTGATATAAGTGAGGTATTACAACCCTTACTATTATTGTATTGCTGTCTATTTCTCCTTCTGTTTCTTTAATATTTGCTTTATATTAATTGGTGCTCCTATGTTGGGTGCATAAATGTTTACAAATGTTGTATTATCTTTTTTGATTGACCTCTTTATCATTATGTAATGCCCTTCTTCGTTTTTTGTTGTAATCTTTGTCTCAAAGTCTACTTTGTCAGATATGAATATTGATACCCCATGTTTCTTTTCATTTCTATTTACATGGAATATCTTTTTCCATATCTTTTACTTTCAGTCTCTGTGTGTCAGTTCTGCAGTGAGTCTCTTGCAGGCAACATATATAGGTCATTTTTTTTAATCCATTTAGCCATCCTATGTGTTTTGATTAGAGCATTTAGTACATTTACATTTAAAGTGATGATTGATAGATATATACTTATTGCCATTTTATTAATTGTTTTCTGGTTGTTTTTGTAGTTCTTCTCTGTTCCTTTTGTCCACTTTTAGTGTCTTTTCTTGTGGCTTGATAATTATTTTTAGCATTATCTTTGGGTTTCTTTTTATTTTCTGTGTATCCATTATAGGTTTTTAATTTGCAGTAACCATGAAGTTCATAGCTATTGATATATATAGTAGTTTATATTATTCTGATATTTGCTTATATTCGAACACATTCTAAAAGCAGTTTTACTTTGTACCCCCTCCAAACATTTTATGTCTTTGATGTCATACTTTACATATTTTTTGCATACATCTTTCTTCTTTGTGTATTCCCTAACTACTTATTACAGTTATATAGTTGATTTTATGACTTTTATCTTTTAACCTTCATGCTAGCCTTTTAAGAAGCTAATCCTCTGCCTTTATTATATATTTGCCTTTACCAGTGAAATTTTTTGTTTCATGTATTTTCTTATTTCTAGTTATGGGATTTTCTTTTCTGCGTAAAGAAGACCTTTAACATTTCTTGTAAGGCTGGTTTAGTGGTGATGAACACTTTTAGTTTTTGCTTATCTGGGAAGCTTTTTATATCTCCTTCAATTCCGAATGATATTCTTGCCAGGTGGAGTATTCTTGGTTTGAAGTTTTTTCCTTTCAGCACTTTAAATATATCATGCCTCTCTCTCTCTGGCCTGCAAAGTTTCTGCTGAAAAATCATGTGATAGCCTTATAGGAGTTCCCATGTATGTGACTAATCATTTTTCTCTTGCTGCCTTTAAAATTCTGTCTTTATCTTTAACCTTTGCCATTTTACTTATGATATATCTTGGTGTGTATCTCTTTGGGTTCATCTTGTTTGGGACTTCCTGTACTTTTTTTTCCTGGATATCTGTTTCCTTCCCCAGGTTAGGGCAGTTTCCAGCCATTTTTTATTCAAATAAGTTTCCTGCCCTTTTCTCTCTCTCTTCTCCTTCTGGGACCCCTGTAAAGAGAATGTTATTGTGCTTGATGTTGTCCCAGAGGTCCCTTAAATTATGCTCATTTTCTTTAGTTTTTTTTTGGTTCTGCTGTTCTGATTAGGTGATTTCCACTATTTTGCCTTCCAGATAATTTATGTGTTTTTCTGTATTGTCTAATACAGAAATATTAGACAATACAGATGTTGATTCCTTCTAGTGTATTTTTCATTTAAGTTATTGTATTCTTCAGCCCTTTATCCCTGATTTGTTCTTCTTCTACATTTTCTCTTTGTTAAAGTCTCACTGTGTTCCTACATTCTTCTCCATGTTTGGTGAGCATATTTATGACCATTCCTTTGAACTCTTTATCAGGCAAATACTTATCTCCATTTCACTAGGATTTTTTTTTTTTTTTTTGGTGTGTGTGTGTGTCTATGAGTTTTTAATCATGTTCTTTCATTTGGAACATATTCTGCTGTCTTCTGCTTTTGTTTCTTTCTGTGCTTGTTTCTATGAATTAGGTAAAACGGTTATTTTTCCCATTCTTGAAGTTATGGCCTTGTGTAGAAGTGTCCCCTATGTACACTGTGATTGCTGGGTGGCTTTGGCAGGCAGGCAGGGGCTGGAGCAGGCATAGGCTGGGGGTGTCCTGGGGCAGGCCAGGCTGGGGCCACCTTGGCAGTATGGCTGGAGCTGTAGTGGATGTGGCCTGGGGGGGTGGTGTCCCAGGTCATACTAGACTGAGCTGGGTCACCTTGGCAGAGTGGCTAAAGCTGGAGTGGGCGTATGCTAGGGGCATATTGCAGCAGCCAAGGCAGGTTGGCTAGAGTGCCATTTACTTTTAACTGATACCTCTGTTCTGGGACTCAGAGTGAGTGAGTCTGTGCATGAGTCCTTTAAGAAAGGAGTCTCAGTTTCCTGAAACTCTCCTGCTCTCTGGGACATAAGCTCTGCTCTTTTTCAAAACCAGATATTATGGGGGCTCATCTTCACAACCCTGGTTTCCAGGGCTGGAGTGCCTGATGCATGGCTTGGTCCTTAGAGAGGACCTCTGCATGTGTGATATCCCCTCCTACTTATGGGTTACCGTGCTAGATGTATGGGTTCTGACTCAGTTGTGCCTCTGCCTCTCCTACCTATGTCAATGTTGTTTTTTCTTTATATCCTTAACTGTAGAAGAACTTTTCTGCAAGTCTTCAAGTTGTTCTCAGGGAATGGGAATGGGAAAAGTAACTGTTTTGCCTAACTCGTAGAAACAAGCACAGAAAGTCAAACAAAAGGAGGAGACAGCAGAATATGTTCCAAATGAAAGAACAAGATTAAAAACTCACACACCCCCACCCCCACCCCCACCCCCCACACGCACACACACACACTCACAAAACCCTAGTGAAATGGAGATAAAGAGTTCAAAGGAATGGTCATAAATATGCTCACCATATTTGGAGAAGAATGTAGGAACAGAGTGAGACTTCAACAAAGAGAGAGAAAATATAAGAAGAATAGATCGGGGCTGAAGAATACAATAACTTAAATGAAAGATACACTAGAAGGAATCAACAGCATATTAGAGTTGTAGTTTTGGTGTATCCATGGAAGGAGGTGAGCTCAGGATCTTCCTACTCTGTCATCTTTATCCCTCCCCCAAGAGGTTAAGCAACTTGCCCCAAATCACACAGTAAATAAGCAGTAGAGCAATATTGTGTAGGAATATTTATATTTTAACTAGTAGTCAAAAACCTTGGATCCAGTTCTGATTTACCACTAGCTAATGACTATATGACCCTGTATAAATCATATGAGCTCTGCAGGTCCGTGTTTATATGGGTAAGATGTGAAGTTGGAATACTCAGGGTCCTTTGCTTTATATGAATTCATTTAATGTTAAGAATAGTAGAATACAGACTACTGAATAAGCAGGGAAGATGTTTCTCACTTGAACATAATATTTTCTCTTATAGCAGAGTCCAAATTATTTTCCATTTTAAATAGAGAAAGTAGATCTTATCAAGTATTTATAGAAACTGCAGATTGCTCAGACATGCAATCCAATACCTCATTTGATATTCGTGAAAGGCAAATGATGACTCATACTTTAACACATGCTTAAGCCAATTCAGTGAATAAAGGAATATCTGAAAATGGCTCAAGTTTAAAGGAAGCCATATGTTTATTGAATGATATGACTTTGGGGACCACTTGAGAAAATAAAGTTTTTCTAAAATCTTCACAGTTAAGCCTAAAGCATGCATCCTTACAAATGTAAATTCTTTTAGTTATCAGTGGTATAGCATACCTGTATAAAAACTAAAGGGAGGAAAATGGCGAACTGGAAATTGTTGATATTACTTCTTGAGAAGTACTCATTACTGTCATGGAGCCCTATGTTTTCTTTTCTACTGAAAAATTTTAAGAACCAGAAAAGTTTAAAGAAGAGTACAGTTAATATCTATATACCCTACAACTATATTCAACAATTGTTAACATTTTACCATATTTTCTTTATCCCTTTCTATATCTAAGTTTTGGTAGAACCGTTTGAAAGTGAGAAGCAGATATAACTTGCTCCTATATACATTAGCATGCATCACTTTAATAATAGAATTATTCTCCTGCATATACACAATACTGTTATCTAAATTACAAATAGTTTTATAATGTTTATATCCAGTCCACATCTTATAACATTCTATTCTATAATATTTGATGTCCTGTCCAATATTTAGTATCCAGTCCGATTTCTCCAATTGTCCCAAGAATGTCATTTAAATCTTTATCTTTTTTTAAAAAATTATTTATTTATTTATTTATGGCTGTGTTGGGTCTTCGTTTCTGTGCGAGGGCTTTCTCCAGTTGTGGCAAGCGGGGGCCAGTCTTCATCGCAGTGTGTGGGCCTGTCACTATCGTGGCCTCTCTTGTTGTGGAGCACAGGCTCCAGACGCGCAGGCTCAGTAGTTGTGGCTCAGAGGCCCATTTGCTCCGCGGCATGTGGGATCTTCCCAGACCAGGGCTCGAACCCATATCCCCTGCATTGGCAGGCAGATTCTCAACCACTGTGCCACCAGGGAAGCCCTTAATCTTTATTTTTTGAATGAGGATACCAAGATTCACACATTGCATTTGGTTGTTATGGATATTTAAGATCTCTTAATTGAGAACATCCCCCTGCCCTCTTGTTGTTGTTGTTTTGGTGGCATTGATTTATGAAGAGTCCAAGCCAGCTGTCATGTAAAATGTCCCAAATTTTGGATTTTTTTGATTGCTTATTTATGATGTTATTGAACTTGTACTGCTATTTCCTATACTGTCTGTGAATATTAAGGTAGGTCTGGAGGCTTAATTAGATTCAAGTTAAACCTTTTTGGAAAGAATATTTCACATGTATTGTATATTTTTAATTGCATCACATGACACATGCAAGGTTAGGTTGTCCTGCTGTTAGAAACTCAAGGTTGGCTATTTGGTTAAGGTAACTACTTATGCTCCATTGTAAAGGTATATATATATTTTGATTTGCAATTTGCAAGTAATCTATGGGGAGAGACTTTGTACCATGGGACATTTTTTCACTCAGTGGTTTTATTGTCCATTGAGGATCCTTGCCTAAATCAATTTTTACAGTAGGGGTAGCAATGTGGTGATTTTCTAATTTCCATTACTATTTTTACATTTATTATGAAATAAGAACTTTTTTTTCTCCTCTTTTTTTGTCTCTCTTTCTTGAGTTTCATTATGGTTCCTGGACGGCTGTTTACTCAGAACATTGTATTCATTTCGGTCATTATTCTTTTTGATGCTAACATTTGTTTCAAAGGCCAGTGGAAGCCCCTTCAAGCTGGCTCTGGGCCTCTTAGTCTTCAAGTGCTTCCTTGCTTTTTAACATAATGAGATGCCCTAGGCTAATCTTGTACATTTCCTTCCCAAGACCTAAAATCAACTGATTTTCACAAAGAACCTCAGTACATGTACTAGTGGAAAATTAGAAGCCAAGATCTAGGGGCTAGATATCTTCATTTCTACTGAACTATGATTGTGTTTTGACTCTTTTCAGTGGACAGAGATAGGAATATATTTTAAAAAGTCATGAGTTCATATCCATGTTTGTAATTAGATTTAACATTACAGCATTTTTCTTAGTTCTGTTTCCTTTATTATCCATGTTTTCTCAAATATATGGAGTGGGGGAAAAAAGGACAGGGAAGGGACAAGAGGCATTTAAGGGAACAGTTTCAGGTAGAGTGCCGCAGGGGGAAGTTTCAGCCTGATCCTGCTGGGGAACTCTGGAGGTTAAGTTAAGGGCAAGGGAGCTGGACTTTTATCCTCAACATTTGTCAGTAACTCTCAAGAGCTGCTCCCAGGGAAAGTAAATTCTGAGGCACTTGGTTCTCTGCAAGTGTAGGTGAGGGTCTGACACTGTCTGCTACGAATTGTAACTCTGGTTTAGAATGGAATTACTTTCCTAACCATCATTTTAGAAAAACAGCCATAAATATTGTTATTAATCAACCATAAACAATAGCTCCATCTATATTTAATAAAACTTTCTAACGGGTATTTAAACGAATAACCAAATAGCCACATAAATGTGTATTTCAGATGAGGCTTATCATTATGTGCAATACAAAGTTCTCTTTAATTCCTGCTTTATTTCTACTTCAACAAATCAGAATTCACTGTCATTAAGGTCATGATATTTATAAGGGGTTCTCTCTGAGGAGAATTTTTCGGGGGTGGGACCTAGGACAACTTGGTGGATTTTGGGAAACGAATTCAGAAATTTCAGTTTTGTTGTCCTGTTCTCATTGCGGATTTTCCTGTAGAAAAGAGGCAGTAAAGACCACTCATGGGCTCTTATATATTGCCTTGGAAACAGGCTTTCTGTTTCCTTGAGCTGCCATCTCAATGGCAGCAATGGCAGCCTCACCTTGTTTCTTGACAAGATTCAGGCAGCTCCATCTTCAATTTGCACGAGTGAACTGATTTGCATTGACTTGTCTCGTTCTTTACTCCTACCACGTACCATTGTTTTCCAGCATCAAAAAGACAAAAAACTCTGGGCAAGTTTAGCTTTTTAAGTCTCTGAATCACAAATTCCTTTTCTGCCGCAAAGTCTGTCCTTTGCCCTAACAAAGGATCACGATCACTTCCTTAAAAAATGAAAATGCATAAAGTATTGGAGCAATTCCCCCCCAGCCCCAAAGTGACATAATGGGGTTGACCTCTCCCAGTGAGCATTTGTTTTTTCTTCAAAAACTGCTCTTGGGGGCTTCCCTGGTGGCGCAGTGGTTGAGAGTCCGCCTGCCGATGCAGGGGACACGGCTTCGTGCCCCGGTCCGGGAGGATCCCACATGCCGTGGAGCGGCTGGGCCCGTGAGCCATGGCCGCTGAGCCTGCGTGTCTGGAGCCTGTGCTCCGCAACGAGAGAGGAGAGGCCACAACAGTGAGAGGCCCGCATACGGCAAAAACAAACAAACAAACAAACAAAAAAAACAACTTCTCTTGGGAGGCCATTTACTTATTCCAAATAATTTAGGAATTCATTCTTTGGGATCATCAACTAAATTGCCGTAGGTTGGGTTCCCCAGAAGCAGACCCTTTCAGCAGAGTTCGAGGTGACAGATGTTTATTAGAGCTCAACTCCTGTGAAGGGATGGGGAAAACCAGGATTGGGTAGAGGGAGAAATTGAACTGTGATGCAGGCCTGACAAAGTCTTGACTAACCTGGGGCAGACAGCTATGCGGCAAGACTTGCTTGTTAGGGTGTTCTGCTTCAGAACAGAATGACTGTGCCTTTATACTCCTCCTTGCTCAGTCACTGGAAGCAGGCTGTCCCGAGTGGCATGACCTTGGGCAAGGAGGCTCTCTGCAACTGAAGCAGACCCTGCAGGAGTGGACAGCTGGAAGGGGTGGGGACACATATATTCATGTCTAGCACATAGAAGCAGTTGCAAGCCCAAGGAAAAACTCAACCTTATTACAACCTTATTACAATATTGTTACATCTCTTGCTCAGCTTTACTGGATGTGAGGACTGAAAGGTTTATAGAGACTTCCTGGTCTAACCACTCCCCTCTCCCCCACATTTTAGTGATGTCTGAAATTTCCCCCTGAAATGCTGCACTGACATAAGGTGGCACGATGCCTTCCTGTACCCCACTTTCCCCACCCAGCTACCACGCCTCCTACTGACCTTGAAGGAACACAAATGACTTTACCACTTCACAGGTATATTTTCTCACTTAGATTGGCATAAGAAGGGACAAAAATTTGAGGGAAAGAGAAGAGAAGGAAGGTAAAAATTGGGAGGAAAAGATTCTTTGGGATTATAACCATAATTTGTGAGAAATACCCAGAGAAGCCTAGATCAGTCCCCAAATGCTGAGGGGTAGTTGGCAAACAAAACAGACTTCATGAAAAGGTCCTCTGTCTTTTTTTAAAAAAAATTTTATTGAAGTATAGTTGATTTACAGCGTTGTGTTAATTTCTGCTGTACAGCAAGTTGATGCAGTTATACCTTTCAACCCTTTGTTGGAACTCTTGCAAAAATTATGTAGAGATTTGATTGGGGAACCTAAGGAAAAAAATGTTTTAAAGGTCCTCCTTCACTGGTATTAATGGCCAGATCTTTGAATAGGTAGGTCACCTCCAACCCCCATTCTCTCAACAGAGTAGCTGTGTGACAGTTCTCATAAACCATTCATTCATTTATCCATCAAGTGTTTTTTGAATGCCTACTATGTGCTAGGCCCCATGCCAGGCCCAGGAGACAGTGGGGAACTGTACTATGGCATAAACTGGCTCACAGCCAAAGTTGGCCAACAACTTCAACCAGAACTTCTGGCTATTTCCCTCCGATTTTGACATCTTTTTCCAGGTTGTGCTACACCTATTCATTTACGTGAAGGTATTCTAAAGCTCAGTGTGACAGTTTTATTTTTGTTTTGAAACATTTCACTTCTCTTAATCCAAAACCTCTCCTTCCGGGGTCTGAGGGAAGCTGAGGATTGGCTTTCATTGTTAATTTTCCTCCCTGTCTTCTCCATTTTTTCCTTCTCTGTCTGTTCCTCTCTCCTTCCTTTGCCGTTCGGGCTGGCAGTCAGGATTCTAAGGAAGGACTGTGCTGGTCTGGAGAAGGTGAGGGGGTGGGAAAAGGAAAGGGAGGATTGGGGGATGTCTTCTGAGGCTTCCTTCAGGAAGCTGGTGGACTGATTAAGTCCATTAATAGTAATAGCTAATGATTCTGTAACGTCAGCCATGTGCTAGCACATATATTAACTCATTAAATCCTTCGAACAATCCAGTAAGTTAAGTTCTTCTGATATTTTTAAATCCCTTCTTTATAGATGAGGAGATCCACATACAGAGGTCCACACAGATAATTGTCAGAGCTGGGAATGAATTTAAGCTCTTTACTCCACACTCTAAGCCACTACACGCAAGTACCCTTTGAAAGTGAGGGCAGCTGTCTGCTGAGGCACCTCTAACTCAGCGCTTCTCAACTGGGGGCAGTTTTGCCTCCCTGGGGACAACTGGCAGTGTTTGCAGGCATTTTTGGTTGTCATGACTGGGGGAAGATACTTGGGGCATCTAGTGAGTAGAGACCAGGGATGCTGGTAAACATCCTACAGTGCACAAGCCAGCGCCCTATAACGCAGAAGTATCCAGACCAAAAAGTCAATAGTGGCAGCTGAGAAACCTTGCTCTGTCTGGATGTACACTTCCTGTGAAGCCTGAGCAGAAAACCACAATGTGACTATTATCTATCTTTGGCAAGAAACAAGGATGGTTATAAATGCAACCAAATACTTCACTGGCTTTTAGCATTCATTCATGTTATACTGTTGACTTATATGGAGCCACTCATTACCTAAACTCCTTGGAGGTAGTTTCCCCCTCCTTCATTAATTACTTCAAGGGACATGTTACCTATATTTTTCAAAAAAAATTTTTGAACCAAGATGTAGAACGTTAAGTTTGGCTGTTTAAGGTTCACCTTGTTTGTTTTCCCCTTTTTTTTCCAGGGTCCATCTTTTTGAACCCTGATTTTGCTTTCCAGTATATAGACTAACACTGTCAACTTGGTGCCACTGGCAGATATAATAATTATGATTTCTGTGTCTTCATCCATGCTGCTAATAAACAGAGGGGGTCACCATCTGAGCCCTGGGACATACCACTAAGCGCTGTATTTCAGAGCACTGTTTCATGAATGCACATCTTTGCATCAGCTGTATCAGTGATATCTGGGAAACTTAAAAATAATTCCTAGGGGGCTTCCCTGGTGGCGCAGTGGTTGAGAGTCCGCCTGCCAATGCAGGGGATAGGGGTTCGTGCCCCGGTCCGGGAAGATCCCGCATGCTGCGGAGCGGCTAGGCCCGTGAGCCATGGCCGCTGAGCCTGCGCGTCCGGAGCCCGTGCTCCGCAACAGGAGAGGCCACAACAGTAAGAGGCCCGCATACCGCAAAAAAAAAAAAAAAAAAAAAAATTCCTAGGCCCGATTTTGGACATTCTGTTTTCATGTATTCTGTTTTCATGAATCATGCATCTTTAAAGCACTTCCTAGGGTTGTGATTTTGATCAGCAACAATGCTGGGAACCATTGTTCTAATTTGACAATAATCCATAGCTTCAACTGGCAGTGAATTTCCCTTACCTATTTTTTTTTTTTTTTGCGGTACGCGGGCCTCTCACTGCTGTGGCCTCTCCCGTTGCGGAGCAGAGGCTCCGGACGCGCAGGCTCAGCGGCCACGGCTCACGGGCCCAGCCGCTCCGCGGCATGTGGGATCTTCCCGGACTGGGGCACAAACCCGTGTCCCCCACGGACTCTCAACCACTGCGCCACCAGGGAAGCCCTACATTACCTATTTTATCTCATACTTCTCCTTCTAAAGATGGATGTATATTGATTAACTATGGCCTGTATAACAATGGAAGTAATGTTGATTTGCAATAATATGGGACCTAGAAGTGCATTGTGATTTGTAGGCATTAAAAAAGTGTTTGCTAAGTAAATGAATGAATGAATGACTGACCGAATGAATAAATGACCAGTTGTGGTGTCTAATGCAGTCTTTGATTTCTAAATGAATATTTGCTAAACAATGACACCCAATTTGCTGATCTATAATTTCTGGAAACCAAAATTTTCTCTCCCCTTGTCCCTGTCCCTCTTGGAAAACTGGTACAACATTTCCTCTCTCTCCCTTTAGGAGCCTTTTTCATTCTTCATGACTTCTCAAATCACTGATGGTATAAGCACTTTAAATGCCCTGAAGGTAATTCATCTGGATTTGAACAGTTGGATTCATTTAAATAGCTGGGCAGAACATTAATTCTCTTTAATGTTGGACTTAGTTCTTCCCACTCAGTACTTGTTTTATCCTTTCTGGTTTGGAAATCGTTCTCCCTTGTGAGATGGTTTGCAAAATAAGAATTCAATTGCATGGCTCTCTCTGTTTTGAATCATCTTCCTTAATTAGTGATTCTACTCCATCCTCGCTTAGTTTCTCATCGGCAACTAAGGGAAGAAAACCCCAAACAACAAAACTCAAAAAACTTTTTTTTAAAGCACTGTTCACAAGCTGCATCTGATTCTTGGCCAGTTTTGCTGACACTATTTTTCCAAGTGTGTGGCTCTAACTTATTCCCTAATTAAGTACCTCTTCCTCCTTTTATTAGAGGAGGGTTTCTCCGCAGTGACACAATGACATTTGAGCCAGATAATTCTTTGTTGTAGCAGCTGTCTTATGCATTATAGGATGTTTAGCAGCATCTATGGCCTTTATTCAATAGATGCCAGTAGCAACGCCTGTGATAACCAATAATGTCTCCAGAACATTGCCAAATGTCTCCTGGGGGGCAAAATTGCTCCCTGTTGAAAACCACTGCTATAAATGTTACAAAACAAAAACAAAAACCCAAAACCTGAACGCAAGTGTAGATGCATTGAAATATTTGTTTCTACTCCACAATTAAATAGAGTTTTACTTCCTAGAGTACTGCTTCATCCTTAAAAATGGCAGTGGCTGTTTTAGTTTAGGATGGAAGAGATGGGGTACACATACTGAAACAGGAGGGAAAGGGGCAGGGCACAACTTTTAAAAGAATAACATAACCATAGGATATGACAAAAACTGGTTAGAACTAACTAGATCAAAGATGGCAGAAGATTCCACTTCCAGAAGACACTGATCCTCATTATACACTCATTGTAATACATTAGCATCTAAATGACACACCCACCAGTGCCATGACAGTTCTCAGGCCAACCATAAAAGGTTAAAAAGTGTGTGGTGGCCCACTTCCTGGAAATCCCCACCCCTTCCCCAAAATAATTGTAATAATCCTCCCACTCATTAGCCTATGAAATTACCCAGCCCATAAAAACTAACGACACCATATTTTGGGGCCCCTAGCCTTCTAGACGGCCCACACTCTGTGGAGTGTGTTTCTCTATAAATAAATCCACTTCTTACCTATTACTTTGTCTCTCACTGAATTCTTCCTGCCATGAGACATCATGAACCTGAGCTTCATTAAGTCCTGAGACCAGGTGTGTGATGTCAATTAAAAGACCATGGGTTCAAGTCCCAATGTGAGTTACGTGGTTTCAGCACTACCACTCTCCCATATGGTAGTCACTGCAGGCATCACTAGTTGGTCTTTTTTTTTTTTTTAAATCACTGAGCTGTATGTTCCCTCATAGTCCCTCTCATTACTGGGCTCCAGGTAGACAATTGATTGGCATTACAGTATGAAATGGAACCCATTCACCAACCATTCATTTTAGAGTTTCTTGTAGGACATCCAGGATTTTCCTTTGAACCCTCTTGAAATTTGGTTCCGAAACCCTGGGGCACATGCTTGACTGTACCTAATGTCTCATTTCTTTATAATCATAAATCTCAAGGTTAGAGGGTTATTTTCTCACAATATTCCTGTCAGTTTTAACCAGTTTTTCCCTGTTGATCAGAATCAGGTCCAGAGTAACAAATCCTCCTATTGCTTCTTCTAATTTATGAGAAATGAAGTAACCAAAATCTGTCAGACTATTTTTCATCTATCATACTGGCAAAGCTCAAAACTGTTGAAAATACACAGGGCTGACAAGGATGTAATGAAATGCATTATAGAGAATGATACAACCCTTTTGAAAGACAAACTGTTAATATCTATCACATTTCTAAAATATGCTTTCTCTGGCCATCATCAAAAAATCTACAAACAATAAATGCTGGAGAGGGTGTGGAGAAAAGGGAACCCTCTTAAACTGTTGGTGGGAATGTAAATTGATACAGCCACTATGGAGAACAGTATGGAGGTTCCTTAAAAAACTAAAAATAGAATTACCATATGACCCAGCAATCCCACTACTGGGCATATACCCTGAGAAAACCATAATTCAAAAAGAGTCATGTACCACAATGTTCACTGCAGCTCTCTTTACAATAGCCAGGACATGGAAGCAACCTAAGTGTCCATCAATAGATGAATGGATAAAGAAGATATGGCACATATATACAATGGAATATTACTCAGCCATAAGAAGAAATGGAATAGAGTTATTTGTAGTGAGGTGGATGGACCTAGAGACTGTCATACAGAGTGAAATAAGTCAGAAAGGGAAAAACAAATACCGTATGCTAACACATATATATGGAATCTAAAAAAAAGGTTCTGAAGAACCTAGGGGCAGGACAGGAGTAAAGACGCAGACATGGAGAATGGGCTTGAGGACACGGGGAGGGGGAAGGGTAAGCTGGGACAAAGTGAGAGAGTGGCATGGACATATATACACTACCAAATGTGAAATAGCTAGTGGGAAGCAGCTGCATAGCACAGGGAGAAGAGCTCGGTGCTTTGTGACCACCTAGAGGGGTGGGATAGGGAGGGTGAGAGGGAGACACAAGAGGGAGGAGATATGGGGATATATATATATGTATAGCTGATTCACTTTGTTGTACAGCAGAAACTAACACACCACTGTAAAGCAATTATACTCCAATAAAGATGTTAAAAAAATCTTTATGCATTAAAATCCAGAAGAAAAGGCTGAGGTCAACCTGTGAGGCAAAAGCAGTAAATGGAACCACAAAATAAAAGGTCAGTCTCTACAGAAAAGCAATTTAGAAGCTGTTGCCAGTGACAGAGAAGCTTCTCAATATACCATATATCACCTCTATACATTAAAGGTACTGTATATTTAATTCAAGAAAGATAAACCTAACAGCCAAATGCAAACAAGAAAATATGCATCTTAATATCTAATTACCATTCAGGACCCCAATAATTTAAGGAACCCACTGAAACATGTTAGATTAATGTTGTTACAACTTCGTTTTGATTATAATACTAGGATTTTCATTCCCCCTGAGTCATTACAATCTGTTAATTAAAAAGATATCTATTACGGCTTCTTTTTAAAATTGTCACGAACTTTTATTCTAGGATCGTCTCTAGGATTAAAGTTCATTCTGCTTTTAGTCTCATATGTTTCCACATCAACTGTACTTGTACCATAACTGATGTCTCTAACAGGAAGAGATAATTTATGTTTAGTGTACCATGCCATAAAATCGAGTATGTATATGTGCGTTGTGTGTATAAAGGTTTTAGAAACATTTATTTTGAAATTTTACAATAAAAATTCTGCTAGTCAAAATATGAAACTTAAGTTCTCTAGACATTTTATCATTCCTGAAAACATCTGGGCAAAAGGTTTTAGAATGGATCACAGCATGGTACAAACAGATATCATGACTCAGGATACAAGTGAACAGAAATCTATGAGCTGCTTAGCAGACTGGAAAATTATTAGCTGGTATAATGTGCTAAAACTTCATGAAATTAAGATAAGTGCTTTCTGCAGCCACAGTAAAGCTCTGGTCACATTCTTTAAGTTCTTCTTACATAGACATATAGCTAATAGCATAAGCAAATGTCAATCAAGTAAGAAGAGCTTAAGTGTAGAAAATACATGATCAACCCAGTTTCTTCCTTGCTCTACCACAGGGCATAGCTACATGCCATCTGGTGATTATTAGGCAAGAAAGCTGCCATCTGCCACTTCTTCTAATACATAGGAGAGAGGTAGCACTCCCCCACCCTGTAAGCCTTGGAGATTCTCTTATGGCTGTTTACATGCCCCAGAGCTCCAATTGGAGATAGAATTTACTCTGTGTGTGTGTGTATGTGTGCACCCAACATATTCAATACCAAAGTGAGATAGCCCTTTCTTACAACCTCTTAAGTGGTATAGGAGTCTGTGTTTGGCCAGGTTAACTCACCCTACAGCAAGCCTCTTCTATCCTGCCTGACTCCAAGCCAAGATACTACTAAATACAACCTAGGGAGACAAAACTGGATTGTAGCCATAAAAATAGATTACAAAGTGGACAGAAATAGAATCTAAGGTGTGAAAAGGACTTGCTTGTCCTTCTGCTTTACATCCCTTCAAGGGAAGGTAGAAGGTAAATCATCCTCATACTTTTTCCATAGTCTCCCTAGGAGTATTTTTAAGGTGTCATATGTTTCCTTATGCCAGACAGAAGTTCATTTCCTTACATTAAAAAAAAAAGAAGGCATAAAATTATTTCCAAGGAGCCTTAGCTAAGATCCAAATTTCAACTATTTCTAGATATCAATGTGACAATAGGGAGAGAAAAACAGGATGTATAAACAGACATAAATTTTTCTCCAAATTGTGTCAGGCCTGTCAGTTTCTCAAATCTTTGCATATAATGGGTGCTTCATATATATTTCTTGAGTGAATGAACGAATGACTGAATAGAATAGACTGAAACGAATGACTGCATAGAATGGGACCAAGTGACTCCACTTAAGGATTCAATCTCACCTACAGAAGTTTTATATTCTAAAGAAGTAAAGAATGAAATTTAAAAAATTCCCTAAATAACCTGCAGTATGACTCTTGTTAAAACACCAGTACAGCAGGCTGATGTAGTACAAAGATGACAGGAATCTGATTCTGGATTTCTAGGTTCTAGTCTCAATTCTTAAAGTTATTGTGAATTTTGGAGTGAGTCAGTTGGACTCTCTAGGCCTCAGTTTTCTCTTCCATCGAAGAATCACTCCTATTTGCACAAACCCATCGAGGGCTTTGGATGCCAGGAAAACCTATAAGACACTGAATGGAAATGGAGTCATATGCATCCACAGAAGTATTAAATGCTTATCAGAAATCTGTGTAGAGCAAGCTGCTAAACAAAATAAGCTTTTTCCAGGCAATATTTATAAAACCTTTGCATAAAGTGGCACAGGAGAACTTCTACCTCCAACCAAGATGAAGTAACAAGGACTGGATTTACCCTATTGCCTTGACAACTAAAAAGCAGGACAAATGAATGAAACAACTCTCAAGACACTGGATATCAGAAAACAGAAAAAACCCCCATGATCCCAAAAAGAAACAGAAAACAAACGTGGTGAGATCTAATATTGCTGCCATCTTACTGCCTAGATAAAGTTTCTAGGCCAAGGCACAGGATTCATTCAGAGCCCAGATGTAGCCCTGAGTTTAGGAGACAAAGCTGGAAATCTGGGGAGGTCAGGACAACCAGAGTTCATAGGAAAGGTTATCCAAGAAGAGGCAGCTACACAGAGAGAGAACGCCAGAAATCTGCAGAAAGTCTACTTCAAGACTTCACTTGAGTACTGATCATCACATACTTGTTAGAAAACCACCCAAGTCTGAGCAAATAACAACCTAAAAGTAATAGAGGCAATAATGCTTGAAGTTCACAAAGGGATGGAGATAGTGTCTGTTCCCAAAAGTCAAAGTGAGAGTATTTCACACCCTGCAGGACATCAGTCAGAGTTCAAAGAAGAGTCTCACCTCAGTGGGTGGAAAAGTAACCCTAGAATAAATGTAGTTCTGGTCTCACCTAACAGAGGTTTTAAAAAATATCTCAAGATCACTTCATTTCCAAATAGCTGAATTACATCCCAGAACAAAGTTCATGAATATTTATAGGAATACAAAATATCCAGTACATTATAGCGTAAAATTCGTAATATCTGGCTTCCAATAAAAAATTACCAATGATGTAAAGAAAATATATCCCATAATGAGGAGGATATTTAATCAATCAAAATGGATCCCCAAATGACACTATAGAATTAGTAGATGACTATTAAAATAGTTGTTATAACTATATTTCATACACTTAAAAAGCCAGAGGAAAGATCAAACTTGTTAAGCAGAGATGTTAAAGATATAAAAAGTGACTCAGGAAAGGGTCCAAGATGGTAGCTTAGGAAGACCCTGAGCCCACCTCCTCTCACAGACAACACTGAATCTACACCTACATATGGAGCAATTCCTCCTGAAGAAGACCTGAGGGCTTATTGAACTTCTTCTTTACATAGAAGGACCATATAAAAATGGGTAGGAAAGATGGAGAAACAGTGTCCATGGAACCCCACTCCTGAAGTTGTGACCCACAATAGAGATGGATATTACTGAGGGACCGGAGCCCTGAGACACAGCAAAACCCCAGCAGTTTAAAGGAAACCTAGACCATACAGAAAATAAATCCATTTATTAAATTTAGAGCTTCTGCCAAACAAGTGGGGAACTGCTGGAGTCCTCTCTGGGGTTGGAGGTACCTGAGAACACCATTGTTTGAATCCCCCCAGGACTCCTCCTGGCCTGTGTCCACTCTAGCTCTAGCTTTCCTGCCAAGGCAGCCTTGATGTAGTGCTCCCTAGGACTGCCCCAGGCCCGTGCCTGTTCCACCGCCAACTGTCCCACCAAGGTGACCTCAATGTGGCCCTCCCCAAGACTACCCCTGGCCTGTGCCTGCTCCAGCTGCAGCTGTCCTGCCAAGGAAGCCTTGGTGTCTTGGTTCCCAGGGACTGCCTCAGTGCTGGATCCACTCCACCTCCAGTCACCCCACCAAGGCAACCTCAATGTAGCTCTTTCCAGGGACTGACACTGGCATATGCCTACTCCAGCTCCAGCTGCCTTGCCAAGGCAGCCATGGCACCACACACCCTGGGATTATCCTTGACCTGCACCCACTCCAGCTCCAGCCATCCTGCCAAAGCTGCTGGGCACAAGCAGTCTACACAGATGATGCTCCCACACAAGGCCACTCCTTCAAGACTAGGAGAGGTAGCTATATTGTTTAATTCATAGAAACAAACACCAAATGTCAAACAAAATGAGGTGACAGGAGTATGTTCTAAATGAAAAAACAAAATAAAACTCCAGAAAAAAACCCCTAACAAAATGAAGAAAAGTATTTACCTGTTAAAGTGTTCAAAGAAATGGTCATAAGGATTCTCGCTGAACTTGGAAGAAGAATGGAAGAACTCAGTGAGAACTTCACAAAAGACTTAGAATATATAGAAAGAACCAATCAGAGCTGAAGATTACAATAACTGAAATGAAAAATACACTAGAGGGAATCAACAGCAGATTAGATGACGCAGAAAAGCAGATAAGTGATAGAAGATGGAATAGTGAAAATCACCCAGTCAGAAGAGCAAAAAGAAGAAATAATTTTAAAAATTAAGGAGAGCTTAAGGGACCTCAGGGACAACATCAAGTATACTAATGCTTGCATTATAGGGGTCCCGGAAAGAGAAGAGAGAGATGAAGGGACAGAAAACACATTTAAAGAAATAATGGCTGAAAACTTCCCTAATCTGGGGAAGGTAACAGACATCCAAGTATAGGAAGCATATAAAGTCCCAGACAGGATGAACCCAAAGACATCTACACCAAGACATATCATAATTAAAATGGCAAAAGGACGAAGAAAGAATATTAAAAGAAGCAAGAGAAAAACAGAGTCACACACAAGGGAACCCCCATAAGGCTATCAGCTGATTTTTCAGGAGAAACTTTGCAGGCCAGAAGGGAGTTACATGATATATTTAAAGTGATAAAGGGAACAAAACATAGTATTTTAAGTCTTATCCACAGAAATCAGACAAGAAAAAGAAATAAAAGGCATCCAAATAAAACTGTTACTACTTGCAGATGACATGACACTATATATAGAAAAACCCTAAAGAGGCCACCAAAAAAGTGTTAGAATTAATCAAGTAATTTAGCAAAGTTTCAGGATACAAAACTAATATGTAGAAATCTGTTGTATTTCTAGACACTAATTAAGAACTATCAGAAATTAAAATGAAGAAAACAATCCCATTTACAATTGCATCATAAAGAATAAAATACCCTGGAATAAATTTAACCAATGTGGTGAAAGACATGTACTCTGAAAACTAGAAGACATTGAAGAAAAAATTGAAGATGACACAAATAAATAGAAGGATATACTGTGCTCATAGAATGGAAGAATAATATTGTTAAAATGTCCATACTGCCCAAAGTGATGTACAGATTCAATGCAATCTCTATCAAAACACCAGTGGCATTTTAAACATAACTAGAACAAATAATCCTAAAATTTGTATGGAACCATGGAAGACCCCGAGTAACCAAAGCAATCTTGACAAAGAAGAACAAAGCTGGAGGTATCATATTTACAGACTTGAAACTATACCACAAATCTACAGTATTCAAAACAGTATGGTACTGGCACAAAAACAGATCAGTGAAACAGAACAGAGAGCCAAGAAATAAACTCATGCTTATATGGTCACTTAATTTACAAAAAAGGAGCAAGAATATGCAGTGGGGGAAAAACAGTCTCTTCAATAAATGGTGTTGAGAAAATAGACAGCTACATGCAAAAGAATGAAATTGGACCCTTTCTTACTTGGTCTAATAGGTAGTATGCTCTTTGACATTAACCTTAGCAATGTTTTTTTAAAGATATGTCTTCTCAGGCAAGGGAAACAAAAGCAAAAATAAACAAATGGGGCTATATAAAACAAATAAAAAACAAAACAAAACAAAACCCTTTTGTACAATGAAGGAGACCACCAATAAAGTAAAAAGGGAACCTCCTGAAGGGGAGAAGATATGTGTAAACCATACATCCAAGGAGAGATTTATATCTTAATTATATAAAGAACTCATACAACTCAATATTAAAAAAAAACCCAACCTAATATAAAATGGGCAGAGCATCTGAATAGACATTTTTCCAAAGAAGATATACAGATGGCTGACAGGCACATGAAAAGGCATTCAACCTCAATAGTCATCAAGGACATGTAAACAAAAACCCACAAGACATCTCACACCTGTAAGAATGGCTATTATTCGAAAGAAAAGTAACAACAACTGTTGGTGAAGATGTGGAGAAAAGGAATCCTCCTCCACTGCTGGTGGGAATCTAAATTGGTCCAGCCACTATGGAAAACAATATGGAAGTTCTTAAAAAAAATAAAATCAGAAATACCATATGATCCAGAAGTTTTATTTCTGGATATTTATCTGAAGAAAATGAAATCACTAATTTGAAAGACGTATGTACCTCTATGTTCATTGTAGCATTACTTACAATAGCCAAGATATGGAAGCAATCTAAGTGTCCATCAACAGATGATTGAATAAAAAAATATGGTATGTATGCACACACACACATATAAACACACACACACACACACACACCAAAGACCCAACAAAAACCTCATAGAACTAGTGAGTTCAGCAAGATCACAGATAAAAGAAAAACATACAAAAATCAATTGTATTTCTAGAATCTCAAGGGACCCTGAATAGCCAAAACCATACCAAAAAAGAACAAATTTAGAGGGTTTACACTCCCTGATTTCAAAGCTTATTACAAAACTATAGTAATCAGAACAGTGTGGTACTAATGATTTGCAAGTGATATTTGTAAAAAATAACAGAAGATCTTTTGCCAACAAATTGCCTGATAGTCTATCAGTTGGGGATTGGATTAATATTTACCCCCTTAAAGACTAAGACAAAAGCAGAGGATGAGGTAGGGGTGGCATAGATATGGATTTAATGAGAGACTATACTAAGGGACAAAGCAGAGGTACAAACAAAGTTCCCATAGGAACAAAGGAGGAAATCTTAAGTCTTCCTGGGGGCATACAAGAAGCCATTATAAACAAAGTGGTAATATTGGACTTGCTTTAAAGGATGAGTGGGAATATGACAGGTGGAAAAAGGACAAAAGTGAATAGTAGGGTGAGGGAACAGAATGAGCACATGGCATAGAGCTGTGGAAGACTACAGTTGGGCTGGGAAATGGTGGTGGTCAGAGCCCAGCTCTATATTAATAATGCCCATATTCCCATTTTCTAGGGCTGAAATCCATTAAATGTGCAAATTAACCTCTTCATAATCCACTTTAGATTCTGTGTTAGGTTCCTATTTCTGCTGTACAAATCACTACAAATTTAGCAGCTTAAAACAACACAAATTTATCTTACAGGTTTGGAGGTCAGAGGTTTTAAAATTCAAGGTGTCAACAGGGTGTATTCCTTGTCAAGATATTAGGGAAGAATCCTTTTCTTCACCTTTTTTTTCTCTAAACAACTTTATTGTGTTATAATTGCTTTACAATGTTGTGCTATTTTCTACTGTATAACAAAGTGAATCAGCTATATGTGTACATATATCCCCTTTCCCACCCCTCTAGGTAGTCACAAAACACCGAGCTGATCTCCCTGTGCTATGCAGCTGCTTCCCACTAGCCATCTATTTTACATTTGGTAGTGTATATATGTCAATGCTATTCTCTCCCATCATCCCAGCTTACCCTTCCATCTCCCTGTGTCCTGAAGTCCATTCTCTATGTCTGTGTCTTTATCCTGTCCTGCCCCTAGGTTCATCAGAACTTTTTTTTTTTTTTTTAGATTCCATATATATGTGTTAGCACATGGTATTTGTTTTTCTCTTTCTGACTTACTTCACTCTGTATGACAGACTCTAGGTCCATCCATCTCACTACATCTGACTCAGCTTCGTTTCTTTTTAAAGCTGAGTAATATCCATTGTATATATGTGCCACATCTTCTTTATCCATTCATCTGTTGATAGACACTTAGGTTGCTTCCATGTCCTGGCTATTGTAAATATTGCGGCAGTGAACATTGTGGTACATGACTCTGTTTTTGAATTATGATTTTCTCAGGGTATATACCCGGTAGTGGGATTGCTGGGTCATATAGTAGTTCTATTTTTAGTTTTTTAAGGAAGCTCCATACTGTTCTCCATAGTGGCTGTATCAATTTACATTCCCACCAACAGTGCAGGAGGGTTCCCTTATCTACACACTCTCTCCAGCATTTACTGTTTATAGATTTTTTGATGATGGCCATTCAGACTGGTGTGAGGTGATACCTCATTACAGTTTTGATTTGCATTTCTCTAATGATTAGTGATGTTGAGCATCTTTTCATGTATTTGTTGGCAATCTGTATGTCTTATTTGGAGAAATGTCTATTTAGGTCTTCTGCCCATTTTGGATTGGGTTGTTTGTTTTTTTGATATTGAGATGCATGAGCTGCTTGAATATTTGGAGATTAATCCTTTGTCAGTTGCTTCACTTGCAAATATTTCCTCCCATTCTGAGGGTTGTCTTTTCGTCTTGTTTATGGTTTCCTTTGCTGTGCAAAAGCTTTGAAGTTTCATTAGGTCCCATTTGTTTATTTTAGGTTTTATTTCCCTTTCTCTAGGAGGTGGGTCAAAAACGATCTTGCTATGATTTATGTCATAGAGTGTTCTGCCTATGTTTTCCTCTAAGAGTTTTATAGTGTCTGGCCTTACATTTAGATCTTTAAATCATTTTGAGCTTATTTTTGTGCATGGTGTTAAGGAGTGTTCGAATTTCATTCTTTTCCATGTAGCTGTCCAGTTTTCCCAGCACCACTTATTGAAGAGACTGTCTTTTCTCCATTGTATATCCTTGCCTCCTTTGTCATAGACTAGGTGACCATAGGTGTGTGGGTTTATCTCTGGGCTTTCTATCCTGTTCCATTGATCTAAATTTCTGTTTTTGTGCCAGTACCATATTGTCTTGATTACTGTAGCTTTGTAGTATAGTCTGATGTCAGGGAGTCTGATTCCTCCAACTCCATTTTTCTTTCTCAAGATTGCTTTTGCTATTAAGGGTCCTTTGTGTTTCCATTCAAATTGTGAAAATTTTTGTTCTAATTCTGTGAAAAATGCGATTGATAGTTTGATAGGGATTGCATTGAATCTGTAGATTGCTTTGGGTAGTATAGTCATTTTCACAATGTTGATTCTTCCAATCCAAGAACATGGTATATCTCTCCATTTGTTTGTATCATCTTTAATTTCTTTCATCAGTGTCTTACAGTTTTCTGCATACAGGTTTTTTTTCTCATTAGGTAGGTTTATTCCTAGGTATTTTATTCTTTTTGTTGCAATGGTAAGTGGGGTGTTTCCTTAATTTCTCTTTCAGATTTTTTGTTCTTAGTGTATAGAAATGCCAGAGACTTCTGTGCATTAATCTTGTATCCTGCTACTTTACCAAATTCATTGATTAGCTCTAGTAGTTTCCTGGTACCATCTTTAGGATTCTCTACGTATAGTATCATGTCATCTACAAACAGTGACAGCTTTACTTCTTCTTTTCCAATTTGGATTCCTTTTATTCTCTAATTGCTGTTTCTAAAACTTCCAAAACTATGTTGAATAATAGTGGTGAGAGTTGGCAACCTTGTCTTGTTCCTGATCTTAGTGGAAATGATTTCAGTTTTTCACCATTCAGGACAATGTTGGCTATGGGTTTGTCATACTTGGTCTTTATTATGTTGGGGAAAGTCCCCCTTATACCTACTTTCTGAAGTTTTAACAAAAATGGGTGTTGAAGTTTGTCAAAAGCTTTTTCTGCATCTATTGAGATTATCATATTATTTTCATCCTTCAGTTTGTTAATATGGTATATCTAATTGATTGGTTTGCATATATTGAAAAATCTTGCATTTCTGGGATAAATGCCACTTGATCATGATGTATGATCCTTTTAATATGCTATTGGATTCTGTTTACTAGTATGTTGTTGAGATTTTTGCATCTATATTCATCAGTGATATTAGCCTGTAGTTTTCTTTTTTTGTGACAGCATTGTCTGGTTTTGGTATCAGGGTGATGGTGATCTCATAGAATGAGTTTGGGAGTGTTCCTCCCTCTGCTATATTTTGGAAGAGTTTGAGAAGGATAGGTGTTAGCTCTTCTCTAAATGTTTGATAGAATTCGCCTGTAAGCCATCTGGTCCTGGGCTTTTGTTTGCTGGAATATTTTTAATCACTGTTTCAATTTCAGTGCTTGTGATTGATCTGCTCATATTTTCTATTTCTTCCTGGTTCAGTCTTGGAAGTTTGTACTTTTCTAAGAATTTTTCCATTTCTTCCAGGTTGTCCATTTTATTGGCATAGAGTTGCTTGTAGTAATCTCTCATGATCCTTTGTATTTCTGGAGTGTCAGTTGTTACTTCTCCTTTTTCATTTCTAATTCTATTGATTTGAGTCTTCTCCCTTTTTCTCTTGATGAGTCTGACTAATGGTTTATCAATTTTGTTTATCTTCTCAAAGAACAAGCTTTTAGTTTTACTGTTCTTTGCTGTTCTTTCCTTCATTTCTTTTTCATTTATTTGTGATCCGGTCTTTATGATTTCTTTCCTTCTGCTAATTTTGGGTTTTATTTTTTGTTGTTGTTCTTCTTTCTCTAATTGCTTTAGGTGTAATGTTATGTTATTTATTTGAGATATTTCTTGTTTCTTGAGGTAGGATTGTATTGCTATAAAGTTCCCTCTTAGAACTGCTTTTGCTGCATCCCATAGGTTATGGGTCTCCGTGTTTTCATTGTCATTTGTTTCTAGGTATTTTTTGATTTCCTCTTTGATTTCTTCAGTGAACTCTTGGTTATTTAGTAGCATATTGTTTAGCCTCCACGTGTTTGTATTTTTTATAGTTTTCTTCCTGTCGTTGATATCTAGTCACATAACGTTGTGTTGGAAAAGATACTTGATATGATTTAAATTTTCATAAATTTACCAAGCCTTTATTTGTGACCCAGGATATGATCTATCCTGGAGAATGTTCCATGAGCACTTGAGAAGAAGATGTATTGTGTTGTTTTTGGATGGAATGTCCTATAAATATCTATTAAGTCCATCAAGTCTAATGTTTCACTTAAAGCTTGTGTTTCCTTATTTATTTTCATTTTGGATGATCTGTCCATTGGTGAAAGTGGGGTGTTAAAGTCCCCTACTATGATTGTGTTACTGTCGATTTCCCCTTTTATGGCTGTTATAATTTGCCTTATGTATTGAGGTGCTCCTATATTGGGTGCGTAAATATTTACAATTGTTATATCTTCTTCTTGGATTGATCCCTTAATTATTATGTGGAATCCTTCTTTGTCTCTTGTAATAGTCTTTATTTTAAAGTCTATTTTGTCTGATATGCGAATTGCTATTCCAGCTTTTTTTGATTTCCATTTGCATGGAATATTTTTTTCCATCCCCTCACTTTCAGTCTATATGTGTCCCTAGGTCTGAAGTGGATCTCTTGTAGACAACATATATATGTGTCTTGTTTTTGGATCCATTTAGCCAGTCTGTGTCTTTTGGTTGGAACATTTAATCTATTTACATTTAAGGTAATTATCAATATGTATGTCACCAGTTTCTTAATTGTTTGGGGTTTGTTTTGGTAGGTCTTTTCCTTCTCTTGTGTTACTGCCTAGAGAAGTTCATTTAGCATTTGTTGTAAAGCTGGTTTGGTGGTGCTAAATTCTCTTAACTTTTGCTTGTCTGTAAAGATTTTAATTTCTCTGTCAAATCTGAATGAGATCCTTGCTGGGTAGAGTAATCTTGGTTGTAGGTTTTTCCTTTTTATTACTTTAAATATGTCCTACCACTCCCTTCTGGCTTGCAGAGTTTTTGCTGAAAGATCAGCTGTTAACCTTATGGGGATTCCCTTGTATGTTATTTGTTGCTTTTCCCTTGCTGCTTTTAATATTTTTTCTGTGTATTCAGTTTCTCAGAGTTTGATTAATATGTGTCTTGTTGTGTTTCTCCTTCGATTTATCCTGTATGCAGTGTATCTTGTCTCTCTGTTGGGCAGGACCATGTCCAGTGGTGTGTTTTGGGGTGTCTGTGAACTTAGTATGACTTTAAGCAGCCTCTCTGCTAATGGGTGGGATTGTGTTCCTGTCTTTTTTTTTTTAATTTTTATGTATGTACGTATGTATGTATGTATTTATGACTGCATTGGGTCTTTGTTGCTGCATGTGGGCTTTTCTCTAGTTGTGCTGAGCAGGGGCTAGTCTTCATTGCGGTGCATGGGCTTCTCATTGTGGTGGCTTCTGATGTTGTGGAGCATGGGGTCTAGGCACATGGGCTTCAGTAGTTGTGGCATGTGGGCTCATTAGTTGTGGCTCATGGGCTCTAGAATGCAGGCTCAGTAATTGTGGTGCACACGTTTAGTTGCTCCGTGGCATGTGGGATCTTCCCGGAACAGGGCTAGAACCTGTGGCCCCTGCATTGGCGGACGGATTCTTAACCACTGCACCACCAGGGAAGCCCTATGTTCTTGTCTTGCTAGTTGTTTGGCATGGGGCATCCAGCACTGGAGCTTGCTTGTCATTGCGTGGAGCTGGGTCTTAGTGTTGAGATAGAGATCTCTGGGAGAGATCTCGCTGATTGATATTACATGGGCCTGGGAGGTCTTTGGTGGTCTACTGTTCTTGAATCAGCTCTCTCACCTCGGAAGCCCAGGTCTGACACCCACCTGGAGCACTAATACCCTGTCATCCACACGTTTCAAAGAAATGGAAGAAAAAATGGAAACAAACAAACAAAAAAACCTGAACAGATAAAACCCCAAACCAAATGGTAAAAGCAAAACAATACAGACAAAATCACACAAAGAAACATACACACACACACTCATAAAAAGTAAAGAAACAAACAAAAACAACAACAACAAAAAAAAGAAAACCAACTCTCAGAACCCTAGGACAAATGGTAAAAGCAAACCTATTTGGGGCTTCCCTGGTGGCGCAGTGGTTGAGAGTCCACCTGCCGATGCAGGGTCATGGGTTCATGCCCTGGTCCGGGAAGATCCCACATGCCGTGGAGCGGCTGGGCCCGTGAGCCATGGCCGCTGAGCCTGCGCGTCCGGAGCCTTTGCTCCACAACGGGAGAGGCCACAACAGTGAGAGGCCTGCGTACCGCAAAAAATAAATAAATAAATAAAAAGCAAACCTATTCAGACAAAATCACACAGAGAAACATACACACTCACAAAAAGAGAAAAAAGGAAAAAAAATTTTTTAAAAATAAAGAAAAATTTAAAAAAAGAGAGCAACCAAACTAATAAACAAATCCACCAATGATAACAAGCACTAAAAACTATACTACGATAGACATAAAAACCAGAAACAGATCAGATGCACAAAACAAACCCTACAGTTGCTCCCAAAGTCCACCACCTCAATTTTGGGAACATTCATTGTCTATTCAGTTTTCCACAGATGCACATTTCAAGTTTATTGTGGGGATTTAATCTGCTGCTCCTGAGGCTGCATGGAAAAATTTCCCTTTGTATTCTGTGCTTGCACAGCTCCTGGTGTTCAGCTTTGATTTTGGCCCTGCCTCTGTGTGTAAGCTGCCCTCGGGCATCTGTTCCCCACCCAGACAAGAGGGGGTTAAAGCAGTGGCTGATTAGGGCTCTCTTGCTCACTCAGGCTGGGAGAGGGAGAGGTATGATAGTTATAATTAGAATGCGGGTTCAGCCTGTGGTGGCAGAGGCTGGCGTGACATTGCAACAGCCTGAGGCGCTCTCTGTGTTCTCCCGGGGAGGTTGTCCCTGGATCCCTGGACCTTGGCAGTGGTGTGCTGCACAGGCTCCCGGAGAGGTGTGGGTAGTGACCTGTGCTTGCACAAAGGATTTTTGGTGGCAGCGGTGGCAGCGTTAGCATTTAACACCTATCTCTGGGGTCTGAGCTGATAGCTGTGGCTCGTGTCCATCTCTGGAGCTTGTTTAGGTGGTGCTCTGAATCCCCTCTCCTTGCGCACCCTGAAAGAATGGTCTCTTGCCTCTTTGGCAGGTCCAGACATTTTCCCGGACTCCCTCCCAGCTAGCTGTGGTGCACTAGCCCCCTTCAGGCTGCGTTCACACAGCCAACCCCAGTCCTCTCCCTGGCATCCGACCGAGGCCCGAGCCTCAGCTCCCAGCCCCTGCCCATCCTGGCGGGTGAGCAGACAAGCCTCTCAGGCTGGTGAGTGCTGGTTGGCACCAATCCTCTGTGCGGGAATCTCTCCACTTTGCCCTCTGGACCCCTGTTGCTGTGCTCTCATCCATGGCTCAAAAGCTTCCCCCCTGCCAACCCCTCATCTCCACCTGTGAAGGGGCTTCTAGTGTGTGGAAACCTTTCCTCCTTCACAGCTCCCTCCCACTGGTGCAGGTCCCATCCCTATTCTTTTGTCTCTGTTTATTCTTTTTTCTTTTGCCCTACCCAGGTACGTGGGGAGTTTCTTGCCTTTTGGGAGGTCTGAGGTCTTCTGCCAGCATTAACTAGGTGTTCTGTAGGAGTTGTAGAAAAGATCTGTAGAAAAGATGCAATACATCTACGTGTAGATGTATTTCTGATGTATCTGTGGGGAGGAAGGTGAACTCCACATCTTACTCCTCCACCGTCTTGAAGATCTCCTCCCTTTCTCTGCCTTTTCCAGCTTATAGAAGCTGCAGTTATAGAAGAAAACAGTTCAAGGTGGGAATGAAGCCTGCTCCTGCATCTCTAGGAGACTTTTCTCCTGATGCTGAGCTGTGTACTGACGCCCTTCCGGCCAGAGGCTTTCCTGTACTAAGAAAGAAAAAATATGACCATCTCAGGATGGAAGGAGCTAGAAACAGCCGCACAGATGTGCCCAAGTCACCCTGGCTTCTTAGAGGTCTTAGTTTCTAACAATTTTCACTTTTAGTTATGTATTTTTCATATAATCAATTATGTCTTTTGGGCTGAAGATGAACAATACATCATACAACCAGGGAAAGAGATCAGTTTCGTTTTGAAAATTCAGTATCCTATTAAATCTTTTAAATTGTCTTATAAAATATTTCAAGCTTGGATTTTCTGTAATTTAGCTTATAATAACCACTGAGGGAGATCTTACAATGGTTGATTAGGCTTTAAAAGCTTTTCCTGATTATCTTCAGAAAGACCTGATTATCTTCCTGCTTCTGGGGGAGAGGGTCTATTGGGGAATGCTCCACAAATGAAGTGTGAATGGGGAAGGGTTGCCTCTGTTCTTGTGCTAACTTGTAGTAAGTGAATAGCTAATACAACTTTGTTTCTTCATTCATTCAGTGTATTTACAGAGGCCTTTGCATGTGCTAGGGTCTATGCTGGCAGTAAGCATAGATATGAATTAGACACAGATTGGCTTTCAGGGGGCTTCCAGTCTAGTATGATAGATAGGTATGCAAATATCATATAAACTAAGTGCAAGAAAATGTCATGGATTTTTCTGAAGCGTCTGTATAGTATACAATGAGGATAAAATGGGAATGGACCCATGATTTTATTATCAGAAAATGGGGGAGCATCACTTGATATCCTTGTAAGTTCTTACCCAGAGTAGCAGACATATGAATGAAACGGCGTTCTAAAGGAGGCCTGCCAGTATCCATGTACTGGTTCAAGACTCCCGTAAATATTTCTGGAGTATCCACCTTAAGTCAAGAACTCTTTGATGATTAAGAATTTATTTGACTAAATGGTCAATTAAAAAGGGAGATTAATTACAGAAGAATCAAAGAAGGAGAATATTCTTCTTGCCAAAAGAATAGAGAAAAGGGAAATAAAGAGGTAGTGAAAATTCAAGGGAGTCTACCTTAATATTAAATATTTATCTAGTAGGTGTTGAAAGTTTTTCTGTACTCTAATCAGGCTTATGAAATTTGAAACAGTAACCCCATAAATGTAGAAATATGAGATTTCTTTTGTGGCTTTCCTTGCAGTGGTAAAAACAGAATATGTGACTTAAAAAATAATCTTGGCTTTATAAATCTATGGGGAATAGCTTAAACTCTCAAGTGTTCTTATATTTCTTGAGAAAGAAAAGATATTATTTTCTATGACAGTCATTTTAAACCAAAGCAGCAGTAGATGATTTAATATGGGGGGAAGAAAAACCTAATAACTTAGTAGAAATACAGGCAAAGAATAAGAATAGGCAGTTCATAGAGAAAGAAATATGAATGGGTTATACAGATATAAAAGATATTCAGCATTACAGTTAAAGATATACAAAGAAAAGCAAGGAGATACCTACCTGATTGCCAACATTTAGACATTTGATAATATCTGGTGTTGAAGAGTGAAGAAGCTGTTAACCTCAAACATTGTAGATGAGAGAAATATGGGTGCAACCATTTTGGAGAGCAATTGGATGCTAATAGAATTGAAGATGGACACATATCCTGTGACCTAGTAACTCCACATCCAGAAATTTATCCTAAGATAAGTGGTCAAAGAAGTTATGAACAAAAATGTTTCTGTAGCCTTGTTTCTAATAGCAATACCAAAATGTAACTATCAATTGGAGATCAGTTAAGTAAATTATGGCTGATTCATACTATGGAACATTACACCACTATTAAAGAGTAAGATATAAATACATTTGTGCTAACATAGAAATATCTCTATCATTACAAAGCAAGATGCAGAGCCGTGTGTTTGTTTCCTGTAAATGGAAGATGTTTTAATGGGTACCCAAGAAACTTCTAATAGTGGTTCTACAGGGAGTGGAATTGGGTGGATTTGGAGTAGGAAGGAGATTTAATTTTTATTGTATACATTGGATTCTGTTTCACTTGTTTCCCTATGTATATGTGTTTCTTTTTTCAATTAAAAAGAAAAAAACCTAGTTTAAATAGTAGACAGAAGAGCTCAGTGATGGAATGGTGGTGTCAGAAGACTATTTGTAGTCCATGAAATACAGAAAAATTCATCTACTTAGTCATTTTGAGCTCTAACAGTACTTCTAATTCTTTTTCTGCAGCCTCTAGTGAACCTCCAGATAGCGTTCACCAGTGCTTCCTTGACTCTCTCTTGGTTTCCGCACATTAGATAAAACAGCCACGTCCATCAACTAATGAAGGATAAATAAAATGTAGTATACCATGCAATGGCATATTATTTGGCAGGTAAAAAGAAATGAAATATTGATACGTGCTACAACATGTAGTGTGAATGGCTGAACCTGGAAAATATTAATGGTGAATGAAAGAAGCCAGTCACACGGGGCCACATACTTTATGATTCCATTGATGTGAAATATCCAGAATAGGTAACTCTATAGAGACAGAAAGTAGATTAGTGGTTGCCTAGGGCTGAGGGGAAGGATTTCAGGAGTGACTGTTAAAGGATGTGGAGTGAGGTTAGGGTTATTCACACAGCTCTGTGAATAAACAAAAGGCTGTTGAATTGTATACTTTAAATGGGTGAATTGTATGGTATGTGAATTATATCTCAATAAAGCTGATAAAAAAAGGAAAGGTGAGGAGAACTTACAGAGAACTGAAAATGATTCTGGAATGATTATGTGATACCTGTCTCTCTAATGTGATTATCACTGTAGTTCTCTTTTTGTTCTTCCTTCCTGGCTTGCTTTTTCATTCATTCATTCATTTACAAATATTTATTGAACACCCATTCTGTATCAGGCATTATGTTAAATGTTGCTTATATAGTTGTAAAGAATACACATGTAGGCTTTGCTCACATGGAGCATCTAGTCTATTGGGGAAAAGAGATATTAAATAAATATTCACACAGATACATGTCTGACTACATACTGTGCTCTGAAATCTGAGGGAAAAGGCTAGGATGCTGTAGGAGATGGAGGGGAGATATGATTCAGATTTGTGAGTTGTTGAGGGCTCCCTACAAAGTGACATTGAAACTGAACTCTGAAGGATAAGTAGGAATTAGCTGGGTGAAGATTGTGTTGAAAAGCATTCTAGGCAGTTGGATCTGCCTGTGTCAGTGCTCTGAGGTGTGAACTGATTTGGTGCTCTTAAGGAAGGGCAAGCAGGTCAGAGCATGGTGAGCAAGCGAGGCGTTGTGTATTTCATATTTGATAAGCAGAGAAAGGAAAGATTCCTCAGGCATTTTGGCCATATCATATTAAGTGTATGAAAGAAATAAGAACCACTTGGAGTTTTAAAGTGGAATTCTGGCATGATATTTACAATTAAAGATATTGTTTTGATTGGTGAGCTGAGAATGATTTGAAGAGCAGCGTCAGTGGAAGTGCAAACACCAGTTTGGAAGCAATTGCAGTGTCCAGATGAGATATCACGAAGGTTGATGATAGAGGTGGCTAAAAGCAGATGGATTTAAGATATAGTTCAAAGACTAAGACTTGATGGATTAGACACAGGTGATGATGTAGGTATCCAGGATGACTCCCAGACTTTTGGTTTGAAAAGCCAGTATCATTAACTGAGTTGGGGAAGAAAGAAGTAAGAGCAGATTTGGAATGCTACAAATGGTATTCTCAATGCCTGTAGGTGGATCACTGTAAATATTATTCAGTGGGCAGAGCTGCTTCCTTCTTGGATTAAAAAAGAATAAAGACAGATCCTCTTGGCACTTCATGGATAATACAGATAAACCCTGCACTAATTTCAGACATTCAGGATGATTCTGTTGAACTGTGTCACATACTGTACTGTGTGGGCTAAATTAATTACATTTACTTCTATCTGTTTTTATGTCTCTTTTCTTTGTTGGGCTGAGCTCCTTGAGGACTGCATCTGCTTCTTATTCATCTTTTGAGGTGCTAATGCATAGTGTGGATTTTGGTAATAAGCGTGACATACTGAATAAATGAATGGAGAGGGTACATAGCAAAGTGTTCAAACTAACATGTTGACCTGGAAAAAGAAGAGGGAGAGAGGACAGTTTATGGGCAATGACTCAAAGATGCAGGGAGAGGATGGGCTTAAAAGCACAGGTTGAAAAAATGGTGCTGTACAAAGGAAGGGATAACCCGCCCCCTTTTTTTTTTTGAGACACTAGTAAGGAAGAGTGAAGACTCCTTCTGGCACAAAGATGAAGCAAAGACATAGATGTCATTAGAGTTGAGTAAAGGCTAAGTAAAGTGAAGCCTAATGGGTTGGATATAGAAGTTGTTCAAGAAGATAACAGGACTTTGAGATGGAGAAGACAATTGGGAGAGTACAAGTTATCAATGAATGGAATGGTCAGTAGGCTTCCCAAGGTCCATAGGATAAAAAGCCCCTTATGACAAAGACACTGCCCACCTTTCAGCTCCATGTTTCGCTGATTCCACTTTCCTAAATATTTTTCATGTTCTCCTCTGCTTCATGTCCTTTCATATGCTCTTCCCTCTTCCTTCTTCATCTACTCTTTTTAGAGAATTCTTGTTCATCCTTCAGGACCTACCTCATGTCTCATATCCATTTGGAAGCATAGTTAAATGCCCCTTCTGTGAGATCCCACACATCCTGAATTTGTCTGTCATAGGACTTATCAAATTCTATTGCATTGTCTGTGTACACCCGTTTTATTTGGCACACTATAAGTTCTTTGAAGGCGCGACCTCTGCTTTGCTCATCTCTTTGCTTCCAGCACCTAATTTTTACAATGTCTCCAGGAGGTGCTGAAGTATGCTCAGTGAATGAACTGTAGAAATCTTCTCTTTTTGAACAGGAAATATGCATGGGACATTTTCAGACATAGCCACGATGAGGACTGATTCTGTGCATTGGGCATCTCCTTAAACTATCACTTGGGAACAAGACTCAGTGCTCTATGGCCTTATGACAAAAGGAATCTGGATAGCTCAGAAGAAGGAATGGTTAGCAAAGAGCAACTGACTTTCATATAAAAGAACCAAAAGCTGCATATAGTTTGGTCTGATTAGATAATTTCAAAAGAAACAACACACACAAAAATACACAACCAGGGGCTTCCCTGGTGGTGCAGTGGTTGAGAGTCCGCCTGCCGATGCAGGGGATGCGGGTTCGTGCCCCGGTCTGGGAAGATCCCCCATGCCACGGAGTGACTGGGCCCGTGAGCCATGGCCGCTGAGCCTGTGCATCCAGAGCCTGTGCTCCGCAACGGGAAAGGCCACAACAGTGAGAGGCCTGTGTACCGCAAAAAAAGAAAACCAACACAACCAGGCTTTTCCCACATGGAGACACCAGAAAAAAAAAATTCATCTTCAGAATTTCATGTACTCTTTAGGTTGTATGTGATTTTGAAGGACAAAGTAGCATGATTTTGAACTATTCTCTGCTACATAGAAACAGCTTTGTTGCCCATAAATACACTAATGGGATTTTACCAATGTCTTTAAAAAATTGATGAGTGTACTAAAAAATCATTTGTGGCTGTAAAGAACTTGGTAATGCCTAACTGTTAGAAGCAGCATGAATAGTAGAGAGGGATCCCAGCTCTGCCTCTAACTAGATTTGTGACCTTAGGCACGACTCTGAGCCTCAGTTTCACCATCTATATGTAAAAAAGAGTTGGAGTAGGCATTCTTTAAGAGACCGCATCCTGCCGAAATATTCAGAAACTATCCATTGGCTCTTTGGAGTGTGTGTGTGTGTGTGTGTGTGTGTGAGCATGTGTGCATGTTTCTGTAATGGAAAACAGTGGTCTCTGTAAGGCTCAAAGGGTTAAGGTTCTGTAAAAACAAGAGAGTCATAACTTATTGATTCAAAATCCAGTTATTTAAATTCCTAATAATGTGGGCATGAGGCAGTCCTCACTGGAATATCTAATCATTTGAGTTTCTAAACATGAAGAGGAATAAAACTGAAGAGAGGGCTCTGGAATCAGCCAGATATGGTTTGAATCTTCATTCTGCCACTGACTTTGCCATTTTGGGAAAACTATCTAACCTCTTTAAATCTAATTCCTCATCTGTTAATGTGCTCAGTAACGGTCTCTGCCTCTGTAAGGACTTGAAAGGATTAACTGTAATATAATATTTTAAAATACTTAGCACAGTGTTTGGCCTATTGTAAGTGCTACATACTAATATTAATACTTGTATTTCAATTTGGTCTTGTATATGTAAAATATGGTTTTAACTGATCTGTCTTACCAGAACTTGGGCCAGGAGGGAGTCTTTAGAGAGCATATGAGGAAAGAGCAGCTGGGAGTGACTACAGATCTTCAGACTAAGAGTAATTCAAGATTTTCATTTTTACAGATGAGGAAATAATATCTCAGGGCAGTTTTGACATACCCAATGTCATACAGATAAAGTCACACAAAAATGCAATATAAAGAAAACCATAGGAAGATGTTGTATGAGGCCACTAACATTACATATAATGACATCACAATGTATAATAAGCTTTCTGTATGGTTGAATTATACACCTGAGTAACAGTAGGTGTGAGCTTTGGACCTAGGTTGATTTCTATACATGCCCAGTTTGGGAATCTTCAGCTTAAGTTTCTAGATTGTGTTGTTTTTTTAAGAAATAGAATCCCAAAAGATCCTACCCACTTCATTCTTTAAGGCTGTTGCTACATGAGATAAATATTCTCAACCAAGATGGGCAACAGAATTCCCTGGGAAAATTTTAAAAATTTCCTGATAACTTGGCCTCACTACCAGAACTTCTGATGTTTAGATCTGGAGAGGGGAATGTCTCAGAATTTTTTATCTCACTTTTTCTTAAGAATTTCCAAATAATAATTTTAATATATACAGTTGGTTCTTGGTATCTACAAGTTTCACATCTGCAGATTCAACCTACCAAAGATGAAGGATATTTGAAAAAAAAATTTTTCCAGAAAATTCCAAAAAGAAAAAGTTGAATTTGCCTTGTGGTGGCAGCTATTGACATAACATTTACATTGTATTTACAACAATTTACATAACATTTACATTGTGTTAGGTATTATAAGTAATCTGGAGGTGACTTAAAGTATGAGAGGGAGGAGCTTCAAGAAGGCTGAAGAGTAAGACGCAGAGATCACCTTTCTCCCCACAAATACATCAGAAATACATCTACACGTAGAACAACTCCAACAGAACACCTACTGAACGCTGGCAGAAGACCTCAGACCTCCCAAAAGGCAAGAAACTCCCCACGTACCTGGGTAGGGCAAAAGAAAAAAGAGAAAACACAGACAAAAGAATAGGGATGGGGCCTGCAGCAGTGGGAGGGAGCTGTGAAGGAGGAAAGGTTTCCACACACTAGGAAGCCCCTTCGCGGGCGGAGCCTGCGAGTGGCGGAGGGGGGAAGCTTCAGAGCCACGGAGGAGAGCGCAGCAACAGGGGTGCGGAGGGCAAAGCAGAGAGATTGCCGCACAGGGGATTGGTGCTGATTAGCACTCACCAGCCCGAGAGGCTTGTCTGCTCACCTGCCGGCGCGGGCGGGGCTGGGAGCTGAGGCTCCGGCTTCCATCGGATCACAGGGAGAGGACTGGTGTTGGCTGCGTGAACACAGCCTGAAGGGGTTAGTGCACCACAGCTAGCCGTGAGGGAGTCCGGGAAAAGTCTGGAGCTGCCGAAGAGGCAAGAGACTTTTTCTTCCCTCTTTGTTTCCTGGTGCGCGAGGAGAGGGGATTAAGAGCGCCGTTTAAAGGAGCTCCAGAGACAGGAGTGAGCCGCAGCTATCAGCGCGGACCCCAGGGACGGGCATGAGACGCTAAGGCTGCTGCGGCCACCACCAAGAAGCCTGTGTGCGAGCACAGGTCACTCTCCACACCTCTCTTCCGGGGAACCTGTGCAGCCCGCCACTGCCAGGGTCCCGGGATCCGGGGACAACTTCCCCGGGAGAACGCACGGTGCGCCTCAGGCTGGTGCAACGTCACGCCGGCCTCTACCGCTGCAGGCTTGCCCCGAGCTCCGTGCCCCTCCCTCTCCCCGCATGAGTGAGCCAGAGGTCCCGAAGCAGCGGCTTCTTTAACCCCGTCCTGTCTGAGTGAAGAACAGACGCCCTCAGGTGACCTACATGCAGAGACGGGTCCAAATCCAAAGCTGAACCCCAGGAGCTGTGTGAACAAAGAAGAGAAAGGGAAGTCTCTCTCAGCAGCCTCAGGAGCAGCGGATTAAAACTCCACAATCACCTTGATGTACCCTGCATCTCTGGAATACCTGAGTAGACAACGAATCATCCCAAATTGAGGAGGTGGACTTTGGGAGCAACGATATATATATATTTTTTTCTTGTTCTTTTTTTGTGAGTGTGTATGTGTATGCTTCTGTGTGTGATTTTGTCTGTATAGCTTTGCTTTTACCATTTGTCCTAGGGTTCGGTCTGTCTTTTTTATTTTTTAAGGATAGTTTTTAGCACTTGTTATCATTGGTGGATTTTTTTTTTGGTTTGGCTGATCTCTTCTTTCCTTTTTTTTTTTATTACTTAAAAATTTTTTTAAAATTATTTTTTATTTTAATAACTTTCTTTCTTTCTTTCTTTTTCTCCCTTTTATTCTGAGCCATGTGGATGACAGGCTATTGGTGCTGCAGTCAGGCGTCAGGGCTGTGCCTCTCAGGTAGCAGACCCAAGTTCAGGACTTGGTCCACAAGAGACCTCCCAGCCAAATGATATCAAATGGCAAAAACCTCCCAGAGATCTCCATCTCAATGCCAAGACCCAGCTCCACTCAACGACCAGCAAGCTCCGGTGCTGGACACCCTATGCCAAACAACTAGCAAGACAGGAGGACAACCCCAACCATTAGCAGAGAGGCTACCTCAAATCATAATAAGGTCACAGACACCCCAAAACACACCACCAGACGTGGACCTGCCCACCAGAAAGACAAGATCCAGCCTCATCCACCAGAACACAGGCACTAGTCCCCTGTACCAGGAAGCCTACAAAACTCACTGAACAAACCCTAGCCACTGGGGGCAGACACAAAAAACAAGGGGAACTACGAACCTGCAGCCTGTGAAAAGGAGACCCCAAACACAGTAAGTTAAGCAAAATGAGAAGACAGAGAAACACACAGCAGATGAAGGAGCAATGTAAAAACCCACCAGACCTAACAAATGAAGAGGAAATAGGCAGTCTACTTGAAAAAGAATTCAGAAAAAAGAAAGTAAAGATGATCCAAAATCTTGGAAATAAAATGGAGAAAATACAAGAAAAGTTTAACAAGGACCTAGAAGAACTAAAGAGCAAACAATGATGAACACACAGTAAATGAAATTAAAAATTCTCTAGAAGGGATTAATAGCAGAATAGCTGAGGCAGAAGAACAGATAACTGACCTGGAAGATAAAATAGTGGAAATAACTACCACAGAGCAGAATAAGAAAAAAAAATGAAAAGAATTGAGGACAGTCTCAGAGACCTCTGGGGCAACATTAAATGCACCAACATTCTAATTATAGGGGTCCCAGAAGAAGAAGAGTAAAAGAAAGGGACTGAGAAAATATTTGAAGAGATTATAGTTGAAAAATTCCCTAATATGAGAAAGGAAATAGTTAATCAAGTCCAGGAAGCACAAAGAATCCCATACAGGATAAATCCATGGAGAAACATGCCAAGACACACATTAATCAAACTATCAAAAATTAAATACAAAGAAAAAATATTAAAAGCAGCAAGGGAAAACAACAAATAACATAAAAGGGAATCCCCATAAGGTTAACAGCTGATCTTTCAGCAGAAACTCTCCAAGCCAGAAGGGAGTGGCAGGACATATTTAAAGTGATGAAGGGGAAAAAGCCACAACCAAGATTACTCTACCCAGCAAGGATCTCATTCAGATTTGATGGAGAAATGAAAACCTTTACAGACAAGCAAAAGCTAAGAGAATTCAGCACCACCAAACCAGCTTTACAACAAATGTTAAAAGAACTTTTCGGGCTTCCCTGGTGGGGCAGTGGTTGAGAGTCTGCCTGCCGATGCAGGGGACACGGGTTTGTGCCCCAGTCCAGGAAGATCCCAAATGCCGTGGAGCAGCTGGGCCCGTGAGCCATGGCCACTGGGTCTGTGTGTCCGGAGCCTGTGCTCTGCAACAGGAGAGGCCACAACAGTGAGAGGCCCACAAACCGCAAAAAAAAAAAAAAAAAAAAGAAAACTTCTCTAGGTAGGAAACACCGAGAAGGAAAAGACCTACCAAAATAAACCCAAAACAATTAAGAAAATGGTAATAAGGGCATACATATCGATAATTACCTTAAATGTAAATGAATTAAATGCTCCAACCAAAAGACATAGACTGGCTGAATGGATACAAAAACAAGACCCATATATATGCTGTCTACAGGAGACCCACTGCAGACCTAGGGACACATACAGACTGAAAGTGAGGGGATGGAAAAAGATATTCCATGCAAATGGAAATCAAAAGGAAGCTGGAATAGCAATTCTCATATCAGACAAAATAGACTTTAAAACAAAGACTATTACAAGAGAGAAAGAAGCACACTACATAATGATCAAGGGATCAATCCAAGAAGAAGATATAACAATTGTAAATATTTATGCATCCAACATAGGATCACCTCAATACATAAGGCAAATGCTAACAACCATAAAAGGGGAAATTGACAGTAACACAATCATAGTAGGGGACTTTTACACCCCACTTTCACCAATGGACAGATGATCCAAAATGAAAATAAATAAGGAAACACAAGCTTTAAATGGTACATTAAACAAGATGGACTTAATTTATATTTATAGGACATTCCATCCAAAAACAACAGAATACACATTCTTTTCAACTGCTCATGGAACGTTCTCCAGGATAGATCATATCTTGGGTCACAAATCAAGCCTTAGTAAATTTAAGAAAATTGAAATCGGATCAAGTTTCTTTTCCAACCACAACGCTATAAGATTAGATATCAATTATAGGGGAAAAAAACTGTAAAAAATACAAACACACAGAGGCTAAACAATATGCTACTAAGTTACCAAGAGATCACTGAAGAAATCCAAGAGTAAATCAAAAAATACCTAGAAGAAATGAAAATGAAAATATGACGACATATAAAGTATGGGATGCAGCAAAAGCAGTTCCAAGAAGGAACTTTATAGCAATACAATCCTACCTCAAAAAACAAGAAACATCTCAAATAAACAACCTAACCTTACACCTAAAGCAATTAGAAAAAGAACAAAAAACCCCAAAGTTAGCAGAAGGAAAGAAATTATAAAGATCAGATCAGAAATAAGTGAAAAGGTAATGAAGGAAACAATAGCAAAGATCAATAAAACTAAAAGCTGTTTCTTTGAGAAGATAAAAAAAATTGGTAAACCATTAGCCAGACTCATCAAGAGAAACAGGGAGAAGACTCAAATCAACAGAATTAGAAATGAAAAAGGAGAAGTAACAACTGACACTCCAGAAATACAAAGGATCATGAGAGATTACTACAAGCAACTTTATGCCAATAAAATGGACAACCTGGGAGAAATGGACAAATTCTTAGAAAAGTACAAACTTCAAAGACTGAACCCAGACGAAATAGAAAATATGAGCAGATCAATCACAAGCACTGAAATTGAAACTGTGATTAAAAATCTTCCAACAAACAAAAGCCCAGGACCAGATAGCTTACAGGTGAATTCTATCAAACATTTAGAGAAGGGCTAACACCTATCCTTCTCAAACTCTTCCAAAATGTATCAGAGGGAGGAATACTCCCAAACTCATTCTACAAGGCCACAATCATCCTGATACCAAAACTAGACAAAGATGTCACAAAGAAAGAAAACTACAGGCCAATATCACTGATGAACATAGATGCAAAAATCCTCAACAAAATACTAGCAAACAGAGTGCAACAGCACATTAAAAGGATCATATACCATGATCAAGTGGGGTTTATCCCAGGAATGGAAGGATTCTTCAATATATGCCAATCAATCAATGTGATACAATATATTAACAAATTGAAGGAGAAAATCCATATGATCATCTCAATAGATGCAGAAAAAGCGTTTGACAAAATTCAACTCCCATTTATGATAAAAACCCTCCAGAAAGTAAGAGGGAACTTACCTCAACATCCTAAAGGCCATATATGACAAACCCACAGCCAGCATCATCCTTAATGGTGAAAAACTGAAAGCATTTCCACTAAGATCAGGAACAAGACAAGGTTGCCCACTCTCACCACTCTTATTCAACATAGTTTTGGAAGTTTTAGCCACAGCAATAAGAGAATAAAAAGAAATAAAGGAATCCAAATCAGAAAAGAAGTGAAGCTGTCACTGTTTGCAGATAACATGATACTATACATAGAGAATCTTAAAGATGCTACCAGAAAACTAATCAATGAATTTGGTAAAGTTGTAGGGTACAAAATTAATGCACAGAAATCTCTTGCATTCCTATACACTAATGATGAAAAATCTGAAAGTGAAATTAAGAAAACACTCCCATTTACCATTGCAACAAAAAGAATAAAATATCTAGGAATAAACCTACGTAAGGAGACAAAAGACCTGTATGCAGAAAATTATAAGACACTGATGAAAGAAATTAAAGATGATACAAACAGATGGAGAGATACACCATGTTCTTGGATTGGAAGAATCAACATTGTGAAAATGACTATACTACCCAAAGCAATCTACAGATTGAATGCAATCCCTATCAAACTACCACTGGCATATTTCACAGAACAAGAACAAAGAATCTCACAATTTGTATGGAAACACAAAAGACCCCGAATACCCAAAGCAATCTTGAGAAGGAAAAATGGAGCTGGACGAATCAGGCTGCCTGACTTCACACTATACTACAAAGCTACAGTAATCAAGACAATATGGTACTGGCACAAAAACAGAAATATAGATCAATGGAACAGGATAGAAAGCCCAGAGCTAAACCCATGCACATATGGTCACCTTATCTTTGATAAAGTAGGCAAGAATATACAGTGGAGAGAGGACAGCCTCTTCAATAAGTGGTGCTGGGAAAACTGGACAGTTTCATGTAAAAGAATGAAATTGGAACACTCCCTAACACCATACACAAAAATAGACTCAAAATGGAGTAAAGACCTAAATGTAAGGCCAGACACTATAAAACTCTTAGAGGAAAACATAGGCAGAACTCTCTATGACATAAATCACAGCAAGATCCTTTTTGACCCACCTCCTAGAGAAATGGAAATAAAAACAAAAATAAATGCGACATAATGAAACTTAAATGCTTTTGCACTGCAAAGGAAACCATAAGCAAGATGAAAAGACAGCCATCAGAATGGGAGGAAATATTTGCAAATGAAGCAACTGACAAAGGATTAACTTCCAAAATTTATAAGCAGCTCATGCAGCTCAATATCAAAAAACAAAAAACCAATTCAAAAATGGGCAGAAGACCTAAATAGACATTTCTCCAAAGAAGATATACAGATTAAAGAATGCTCAACATCATTAAACATTAGAGAAATGCAAATCAAAACTACAATGAGATATCATCTCACACCGGTCAGAATGGCCATCATCAAAAAATCCACAAACAATAAATGGTGGAGAGGGTGTGGAGAATAGGGAACCCTCTTGCACTTTTGGTGTGAATGTAAATTGATACAGCCACTATGGAGCACAATATGGAGGTTCCTTAAAAAAGTAAAAATAGTACTACCCTACGACCCAGCAATCCCACTATTGGGCATATACCCTAAGAAAACCATAATTCAAAAAAATCATGTATCACAATGTTCATTGCAGCTGTTTACAACAACCAGGACATGGAAGCAACCTAAGTGTACATCAACAGATGAATCGATAAAGAAGATGTGGCACATATATACAATGGAATATTACTCAGCCATAAAAAGAAACGAAATTGAGTTATTTGTAGTGAGGTGGATGGACCTAGAGTCTGTCATACAGAGTGAAGTGAGTCAGAAAGGGAAAAACAAATACCATATGCTAACACATATATATGGAATCTAAGTAAAAAAAAAGGTCATGAAGAACCTAGGGGCAAGACGGGAATAACGACACAGACCTACTAATGAATGGGCTTGAGGACACGGGGACCGGGAAGGGTAAGCTTGGACAAAGTGCGAGAGTGGCACGGACATATATACACTACCATATGTAAAATACATAGCTAGTTGGAAGCAGCTGCATAGCACAGGGAGATCAGCTCGGTGCTTTGTGACCACCTAGAGGGGTGAGATAGGGAGGGTGGGAGGGAGGGAGACACAAGAGGGAAGAGATATGGGAACATATGTATATGTATAACTGATTCACTTTGTTATAAAGGAGAAACTAACACACCATTGTAAAGCAATTACACTCCAATAAAGATGTTAAGAAAAATAAATAAAAAGAATGAAAAGAGTGGGTTTATTTTTTGGTAATGATATGGAACAGTCTCTAAGATTTAATGTTAAATGAATCAAGGAACATCCTGAAAAAAAAAAGTATATGGGAGGATGTGAGTAGGTTATATGCAAATGCCATGCTATTTTATGTAAGCATTTTAAGCATCTGTGAATTTTGTTATCTGCAGGGGATCCTGGAACGAATCTTCTTTGGATGCAAAGGAACTGCTCTATATAATATACAAATTAAATAATGGAAACACTGTGCTGCTGGAGATATTTTTAAGATCAGAATTTGCACATATAATGTGTCCCATTGTTTATATTAGATGACAGTAAAAGAATCCAAATCTCTATTTGTTAAAAAAAAAAGTCTTCCCTGGCGATGCTGGTGTCCATTGGGATTGAGAACTTTTGAAATAGGGAATTAGCTTTAGAATTCAGTGCTAATTTGTAGGTTTATTGATTCTTATAGATTATTTATAATCACTGTATTGTTGGTATTTAAGGGTTATTTTCCCCAGGTGGACAAAGGAGTGATTGATAAAACAAAATGAAAGAAAACACAGAGAATGTATTCTAATGTCTTAAGGGATGTTTATATGGTATAGCTTTCCCAAACTCAGACAATAAAATGCCCTTTATTCAAGCTCCTGCTTGACAACTGTCAGTGATTGACCAGCCAGGAGAGGTGATGTGGCATAAAGGAAAGAGCTTTAAGCTTGGAGCCAGCAGGCCAGGAACCCTGGGATTCTGTTCCAACCTTGCTGCTTAATGAGCTCTGTAACCTTTATCACTTATTTCACCTCCTTGAGTTTCTGTTGCCTCATCTGTAAATCGAGGGAGACTTGAACTAGGTTCTTTCTAAGATCCAGTGTCTCAAAATTCAGTGGTTTATTTAATGTTTTAGTAGTTACAAAGCTAAATTCTTAATTTTGCATTTCAGAATCAAGCTCCTAAATACTTGAGAGTAAAAGCAGAGGATTCGATTGATCCAGGATGAGATAAGGCAGCAAATCAAGACAATAAGCATGCTGACTGTGTGACTCTCAGGAGAGACCATGCCCATGGGGATCCAGGATATGTAGGATATGCTGTGAATCTAGGAACTGGTGATTACTTGCGAAAAATTAGAGGGCTCAAGATACTACAGATAGTGGTAAAGTTGAAAAATGGGTGTGGGGGGGAATAAGATGGTAAGTGATCTATAGTTGAGTAGAAGTTTTGGTCGGCAAATGGAATAATGGAGTCTGATTTGAGGTAGAGCAGTTCTGCATGCTGACCAGGAAGGTCCAGTGTTGGCCATGGGGTTGGGTTTTTCTGTGGAGATGAGATAAAGGTCACTGGTACAGAGGAAATCAAGGAACTGTCTGAGCTCGACCTGTATAGGTTGTCCATACCAATTTGGGGATCTACCAGAATGGTGGTAGTATTAGGAGTAGGGAGGAAAACTATAATCAGAAGTCAAAATTCTCAGTGAACGTGAGGCCATGATCAGGAGTGTGGTGGGAAACTAGGACAGTGGTCTTCATTAAGGGAAAAAATGAATGACTTGAGAGACTTTTGCGTAAGGGTGGAAGAAGAATATTCTGGAAGTAACAGTGGAAATAAGAGTGATGCTTATATTCTCACTTGGTGGCAGTTTGGAAGAACAAGCAGCTCCTATCTGAGAGCCCATATTATGCCCTGATGTTGTTCTACCTAGAGATCATCACATCCACTTGGGCGGCTGCCGTGGCAGAAAGAATAGGCCCTTGAACCTTTCAAATTACTTGGTTGCCCTACTTTTAAGACTTTTGCTTTTTCCATCTAATTTCCCCAATGTTGACTTTCTTTGTGACTTAAATATTCTCCCCAGCCCTCAAACTTCTCTTGAAGATTTAGAGATATTTTGTTCATCAGCCTAAATAGGAGCTGATTTCTTCGAATGGATAATTCAGCTAATCGTTGCAGTAATGTGTATTGATTCTTCTTGCTCTAGCAGCTGGATCAATGTGAGGAGTGAATGTCATTATTTTCTATGCTGTCTACAAACCCAGATATATTCACAAGAGAGGCCGATGGTAATGACTGCGATGTTTTACTTGAAGGAGTTGTAAATAGTCTGTTACACCTTTGGAAAACTCAGGACAGAAATCCGGTTATGCCTGTTTGTAGCCAGCACATTGTCAAAGATCAAAAATTCTGGGATCTTTGGTTCTACTTTGGTATCCAGAAATGGAGGACTTCAGTTCTTGCTTCTTCATGCTATAGGATCATGGGACAAACTTCTAGAAATCTAGATCACCTTGAACTGCTTGACCTGTGAATATGCAGAATTAATACCTATACTCTTTCAGAGATGAATATAACCATTTATCTTAGATTGAGATAGAGTTAAATATAAACAAAATGCATAATTTTGTAGTAAATAAATGTACCATAAAAACAAATATTTAGACCTTAGTTTAACATCATTTTTCCACAACTGAGCAAACAAAGTCCAGAGAAACAAAGAGACTTTCCCTAATCCATTCAGCATGGTGTTGGCTCTGGGGTCCAGGTATACCAGTTGTCTTTGGTTACTTAATAATTTTCAATAGAGGTATTAGTGGAAACAGTGTGTAGTTTGAAGAGCAAGTAGTACTTTGTTCCATGTTGGTATTTTTAATTTTAGATAATATTTAAAGAAGGATCAAAAATGTTCAAAAGACACTGAGGTTTTTTGGGAAGGCTTTAAATCCTCTTTGGTAAGGGAGAAGGTGATGCTGAGAGTGGTCTTGGTGTATGCAGAAAATGGGGTTTGTGTAGGGGTCTGGGATAAATTGGGTGTTGGTAAGTTACTCAGGGGGCCCTGGTCTGGGAAGCAAAACAAACATAACCATTTACAGCTCGGGGAAATGTTGGAAGATGATGCCTAGATAATGCTAAACTGAGGAAGTGGACCTAATATGGGTGAAGGGAAACCCCCTAGTGGTGGGGTTTCCAGACAAAGTGTCTTGGGCTTCCTTGACATGATGATGGTGTAATGTCAAAAAGTTTCCAAAGAGTCCTAAAAACTACCAGATGGTGTTTTCTTTCTCTTTTTTTTTTCTTTAGGGAAAATTGTTGGAGAATTTAGGGAGATAGTAGTGGAGTGGCTAGAGTTAAGTTGCTTAGTGTTTTCAAATGGTATCACTGAGATGCTATTTATTTTACCCAGCAATCCAATATGGTGTTGACAGAAGGAAGGTATCTGCTCAATTTCCCTTTCTCAGGGAAAAGTTTATTGCCCATAACTCTATACATTTTTACATACTGAGGATATTACATTTATAGTGAGGAAATAATTTTTAAACCTATGTCTTTTGTTAGCGCTGCTATTGGTTGAAAAAGAGAAAAATTCAATTGATCAGGAGAATATATTGGTCATACACTGTGAAAAAATTAACTTATTTTGACTGATTTTTTTTCCCCTGGTGAGTTGACTGATTTTTGGACAAAACTGGCTGACTTCTTTGGCACGGTTCACTCACAGCAATGCAAAGTGAATTATAATAAATTCTTGTTTTATTTGGAATTGTTGGGGTATGGTCTATTCTGATGAACTAAGAATTATCATTAAGACCATAAACAGATAAGCTCTTTTAGAAGAAACATCTTATGTTGAAAGTAATATAACTTTTATAGTTCAACTAGTGACTCACTCCATCAAGGTTCTTAGAAGCGTGCACCAGAAGCTGACTATGGCTGGCTAAGCGGAAAAAGTTTGTTAAAATATTATCGGGAAGCTCATAGATTCATCGGCCTGACTGGAGAAACAGGGCTGAGGTTAAGTTCCCAGGAACCATGTCCAAAACTACACCTCAGCAACTCACGGGCACTTTCCCCAGCACCAGTGCCACTTCTGCACCAGAAACTTGGCCTTCCAGTTGTTCCCGACCCCCAAATCTGGACACCTTTTCTGTCACCCACAGAAATGAATCATGAATTCCTCCTTTATAAAGTTTCTTACTTCTGAATCTTAGTCACACATGGAGTCTAGAACACATGTCCATGTGTTACCTTCTAAGGAGGTTGGGGTAGTGATTTCTCTAGGTTCTACCTCGATATGAGATACAACTTAGAGGATCTTCCAAACATAGCAAGGTGTTCAAAATATACTGGGTCTCTAGAAAGCTTTACAAATACCCAGCTACACTGTGTGTCTTTGGGCATACCACCTAATCTCATTAAGCCTCTGTTTCTCCTTTTGTAGAGTGGGATTAGTTATTCTTCCTCATATCCTTTCATAAAGCTAGTATATAAGCAAATTTGTTGTCCAAATTTAAGTCTAGGGTCCCAGAATTACCTTCTTACTTCTGAGAATTTGTGACTAGCCATGACAGGTCTGATTTTCATTTTGGCTCCCATGCTTTCTGGAGCAATAACATTGCTATAATAACATTGCTGGGGAAATTTGTAACTTCTTAGACGCCCTATTTATCATTGCATTTTTCACTGTAGAGCACTAGCCTACCAGAAAAAAGATAGGTAGTTCCTCTTTGCTTATTATAGAGGATGCCCAGGCAAAATAGGTTGTCTTCCCCAACCTAGGATTCAGTGCATTTGTGTGCACTTGTTTCCAGTACATGAGTATTGGAAAATGAAAGTTATGGCTCAGCACATTACAGAGCTTTATTTACAATAGCTTCTCCCAAATCAACTGGAAAGAATTTTGGTCCTCAGTGTGGGAAGATGTAATCAGTAAGGCTTAGGCTATTTTATATTTTTCTTGAGTATTTGTTAATGTGCTAGAACTGTGCTAAGTTCTTCCCATACGTTATCTCATTAAGTTCTTACTACAGTCCTATGACATATACGCTCTTACCATCTCCATTTTATAGATCAGGAAACTGAGTCTCAGAAAGAATAGGTAATTATTCCAAAGTCACAGGGCTGTAAGTGACAGATCCAGGATGTGACTGGAAGTCTATATGATGCTATATCTGGTGCTCTTAACCACTATGTATGGTATACTGTGAAGCCCTCAGAACTCTGTTCACACAAACGGCTAGTCAGACCTGAAATGTAGAGCATCCCTGAGTCCTTCCAAGTAATGTTTGGTTCTGGTGAAGTCAAGACCCCAATCTGCCCAGTGTCTGTAATTTTGTTCAAAGGGTCATCTTTATTTCTCATTTGACCTTTTCCTGTGACTTGATTCAGATTTAGGTTTGTTGTTCTCCCTCATACAACTTTTCCTAGTTTTTATTTTCCCTGACCCAACTTGGTTCCTGTCTTGGGCAAAGATATTTTTTTCTCACACTTCATTAATTTTTGACCATGGAGAGCTTGGGACTCCATTCCTAGGTCCTCCTCAGGGACTGGTGTGACTATATGATGCTTCCTTGGCCCTCAAAAATGAGGCAAGTGAATGCAGAACCTTCTTCCATCACGAGAAACATTGTCTACTTCATTACCTTCAGTGCCACCGTGCTATCCCCTTCCTCTGCCTCTCTCTCTGCCTTCCCCAAGGTGCAGTTGATGCCCTCTGAGTCTATTTTTTCTATTCTTTCTACTTCAGAAAGGAAAATCTTATCCATTCTGACAAGGGGTTGGCTTTAACCAACCCCTGTGCTGAGGACTTCCAAATGAAGACTTTTAGCTCTAACCTCTTTCTCAACTTCTATTTATATATCTCTAGTTGCTAGTAGATATCTGTCTCAATAACTCTTACTCGTAGCAAACAAACAAAACTCTTATAAAACAAAATAAAATAAAACTCTATCTCTTCTTTCTCTTCTGCCTAATTCCTCCTTTCCAGTTTATTTCCAACTACTTTTATCCAATATTAGAACTACAAGTGTCCCTACTGGTATCTTAGGAACAGATATTTTGAAGTTGAATAGTTCAGTATTTTTCATAAAAGGACCATAGGTTCTTATCTAATATGCATTTCCATCCTGCTTTTCTGAGCTTCAGTAAACAAAGGAGTTCACCACGAAGGGTGGAGTTTATCTTGGACACTGAGCGGTAGGTGAAATCAGAAGGTTTGAATCAATGAAATACACTGGAGTGGAACAACCAGATAACTGGAAAGGTAGAACATTATTAATTTTTATAAAGATGTGCTTTTGATATGAGCTCAGTGAACTGACCTCTGGTGAGTGGTTTAGTACACCCTTGTCATCCCATGTGATTAAAGAAGCAACCTCTTCTCCTGTCTCCCTGATTCTAATTCTCTCATTCTAACATATCTTTCATCCCAATAGTGAATAGTTAGGATTTTTGGGGGGTGGGGTGGGAATGGGAGTACAGGTTTTTATCAAGGTGCTAGTTATATAAACTACTGGATTGATAGGTAAGTTTTAAATGGATTTGTCATACACTTTGACAGATCCAAAAGCAGATTTTATGACTTGCTTTAAAATAAAATTCAACTTAATTTTTCCATTATACCTCAAGAGACTTGTCTTTTTGGTCTTGCTAACAATCTCATGACATATTATTCCTCAGCTGTGATGGATTGATATAGAGTAGACTTGCTTTTAGTGCCAAAGAATCCCCAAGGCACCTCTTCAAATCAGGTTCATGAATTATTGTCTCCTCTGAGTCCATCACATTATTAATTACAATCAGGAATAATTTGTGTCTATTCTGAAACCATGAATTGTTCCCTTAGTGTTGAGAAGTTATATATATTTACATATATTTATATATATATATATAAAATGATAACATGGAGCTGTAATGCACAAGGTAATACAAATATTTGGGGACACATGTTGTGATGTTTAGAGCTGGCCAAATCTCTGAAGTTATTTGTAAAGTGTGGAAAAGAATGTTCTTTGTCATCCTTATGGGTAAAAACTACCATGGAATGTCAGTAAATGTATCCTGGTCTTATCATGGAATGACAAAATGGGCTCATCTTTATATTTGTATTATACATGCATAATATACATTATATTATGTGTAATATGCTTATAATTATTTATAATGAAATAAATATGCATTTATATTAATTTCCAAATCAAAATGATATTTGAAACTTTTCCTGGCATTAACTCAGTTCCTTAAAATGTTCCCACAGATATTTCTGTGACCCCCCCACGCAAGATGTGTCTCACATGTGCATACAAACTAGTTCATCAAATACAGTGACTACCAGTATATTTTTTCAGTTTTTTTTGAATTGCGGTAAATAAAATATAACACAAAATTTGCCATCATAATCATTTTTAAGTGTAAAGTTTCATAATGTTAAGTGTATTCATATTATTGTAAAACAGTTGTCCAGGACTTTTTCATCTTGCAAATGTGAAACTCTATATCCATTAAAAACAACTTCCTTTTTTCCCTCCCCCAGGGTCTGGTAACCATCATCCTCCTTTTTGTTTCTGTGAATTTGACTACTGTAGATACCTCATGTAAGTGGAATCATACAGTATTTGTCTTTTTGTAATTGACTTATTTTTCTTAGCATAATGTCTTCAAGGTTCATCCATGTTGTAACATGTGACAAGATTTTCTCCATTTTGTAAGGTTGAATAATATTCCATTTTTGTATATAGCACATTTTGTTTATCCATTCATCCATCAATGGACATTTGGTTTGCTTCTACCTCTTGATTATTATGAATAGTGTTGCTATGAATATGGGTGTGCAAATATCTATTTGAGACACTGCTTTCAATTCTTTTAGATATACATCCAGAAGTGAGATTGCTAGATCATATAATAGTTCTATTTTTAATTTTTTGGTGAAGTTTCATACTGTTTTTCGTACTGGTTGCACCATTTTATAATTCCATTAACAGTGCACAAGGGTTCCAATTTCTCCACATCTTTACCAGCACTTGTTATTTTATTTTTTTATAATAGCCATTCTGACAGGCATGAGGCAATATCTCATTGGGGTTTTGATTTGCATTTCTTTAATGATTTGTGATGTTGAGCATATTTTCATATGCTTATTGGTTAATTGTATACCATTCTTGGAGGAATATCTATTCAAGTCCATTGCCTATTTTTATATAGGACTATTTGATTTTTGTTGCTGAGTTATTTGAGTTCTCTGTGTATTCTGGATATTAACCGCTTATCAGATATATGTTTTGCACATATTTTGTTCCATTTCCCAGGTTTCCTTTTCACTCTGTTGATTGTGTCCTTTGGTGCACAAAGTTTTTAGGTTTGATGTAGTCCCATTTGTCTATTTTTGCTTTTGATGCCTGTGCTTTTGATGTCATAGACAAGAAATTGTTGCCACATCCAATGTCATAAAACTGTGCCCATATTTTCTTCTAGAAGTATTACAGTTTTAGGTCTTGCATTTTAGGTCCTTAATTTGTTTAAGTTAATTGTGATATATGGTGTAAAATATGGTTCCAATTTTGTCTTTTTCATATGTGGATATCCAGTTTTTCCAACAGCATTTGTTGAAAAGTCTGTCCTTTCCCTATGGAATGGTCTTGGCTCCCTTGTTGAAGATCATTTGACCATGTATGCAAGGGTTTATTTTGGGGCTTTCTATTCTATTTGTCCATTTCTTCTGTCTTTATGCTACTGTCACACTGTTTTGACTACCATAGCTTTGTAATATATTTTCAAATCAGGAAGTGTGAGACTCCAACTTTGTTCTTCTTCAAAATTGTTTTGTCTATTTGGGGTCCCTTGAGATTTCACATGACTTTAATTGTTTAAATTTCTGCAAGAAATGTGGTTGGGATTTTGACAGGGATTATATTGAATTTGTAGGTTGCTTTGAGTAGTATGGACATCTTAATATTAAGTCTTCTAATCCATGAACACAGGATATCTTTCCATTTATTTGTATCTTTAACTTCTTATAGCAATGTATAGTTGTGTTCTGTGTAAAAGTTTTAAACCTCCTTAGTTAGGTTATTCCTAAGTATCTTATTCTTTTCGATGTCATTGTAAATGGAATTGTTTTGATCACCAGGATTGGTTCCAGCCCCCTTTACTGATCACACACGAAAAGCTGCTTGAGGAAGTCTTGCCACTCTTTATGCTGCAAGTGTCCATTGTGGACATGGCATTGTCCACTCCAAGCATGTTGTCTTCTTATGTCCCACCAAATACCAGTGCTTGGGGCACCAGAATGTTGCCAGTCTCTTTGCAGAAGTCAGTGAATGGTCACCTCTGCCACACTGACCTCTAAGCCCCCAGACTGTCCTGCTTATGCCTCATCTCTCAATGTCCATTTGCTTCTGTTCCTCAGCCCTTGACCAGACTCTTACAAAGACTTTCATCAATTTTAGGACATCACCCTGTAATCTTAAGGCTCAAATCTAGTATAAGGGCTTCAGTTAGTCAGAAACACTTTGTTTACATACATATATGCATCTTTGTTTATATATATAATCTGTGCAGCTTCAGTCTAACTTAAATGGACAGGATAATATTGGGCAGTAGAGAAAGAGGTCAAGAATGCTTGTAAACCCTACCTGTTCCATGGAAATCCCAAGCCCACATAGAATTAGTTCAGCAGATTAACAGAGCTAGCTTCAGCCTCTTGACTGAATAATTTCTGAAGTTTCTTTGCAGATTTCAACAATTTCTTGGTCAATAAGACAGCCTGGCATAAGTTGAAATGGTCATGTAAGTTTCCTAAGTGACTTTCTGCTCTAGAAAGATGAAATCCTACAAGGGCCATGGGCTAAGGAAGTTCAGTTTGGGAACAGTATGGCCACTGCATTGGAAGAAGAGCTAGGACTGAAAGGATCAAGAGTCTTTTTTTTTTGTTTTAAATAAAATTACTTATTTATTTATTTTTGGCTGTGTTGGGTCTCTGTTGCTGTGTGTGGGCCTTCTCTAGTTGCGGCAAGGGGGAGCTACTCTTGGCTGCGGTGCACAGGCTTCTCATTGTGGTGACTTCTCTTGTTGTGGAGCATGGGCTCTAGGCATGTGGGCTTCAGTAGTTGTGGCTCATGGGCTCTAGAGTGCAGGCTCAGTAGTTGTGGTGCACGGGCTTAGTTGCTCTGTGGCATGTGGGATCTTCCTAGACCAGGGATTAGAACCTGTGTCCCCTGCATTGGCAGGCAGATTCTTAACCACTGCGCCACCAGGGAAGTCTCTCTTTCTTCACATCCTAGGCTTTTCTGATATTCACCTGCTGGGTAGGTGGCTTGCTGGGAAATATGTAGGCTGGAACCAAGGGATGCCATTGCCTAGACCTGCTCCCTGAGTAAGCAAAAGGGAGCCTGGCAGCATGGGCAAGTGCCTGTTTCTAAAGTTAATGCAGGTAGAAATAATTTTCCTCAGTTGTCATACTCCATAGCTCCCTTCTGCCAACCACACACACACTTAGTGAGTAATCCAGATTATTTTTAGGATTTACAGATATGTGTAACTTCACTGACAAGTGTCAAGATATGCACTCTTTGGCCTTTGTGTAGGTTTTAAGACTATGTTTTTGGTTGGGAAGCTGGCTCAGGTTTATAAATCATCTGGATATGATTTGGATCTCTAGATGAGAAATGACTAAAACTAGTGTAACATAGTTACACTAGTAACTTATTATAACTAGCTCCACAGAATTGAATTGAGAAAGAAGAGCAGTACATTCATTTCAGTAGAAAATTGACTCAGTTGAAAGCATGATATATTGACATCTTTGGTCATAAATACGACGGGTAGTGGAAAGAGAGATTTAATTCTTCCTAAACTAAAAAAAGTCATTGTGGATATTGGTTTGGTACATTTCCCTATCATTACCTCAAGCATACTTGATTTTGGGGAAAAGATGAAGTAATCAGTAATATCCAGCTATTTACCTGATGGAAATAAAGTCACCAAATGTTATTGCAAGTCCGTGGTGAAGATTGTTCAGACATGCTGGCAGTGAAACAATATGAAATAAATTATTTCTTTTCCTATTGAGTATGAGTTCTGAGAGGGTGTTTGGAATGCTTTCTTTGTACACCACAGATTGCATTACCTCAATTATTATGGATGATTTCACTGGCAATGGCTATATCACCCAACTGACTACATCAGTTGAGGGGCAGAGCAGCCAGAGGTTTAGCTCAAGATGAATAAGCTTAGGAAGGTCAGAGTCAGCATCATGCTCCAGCTTTGGATATGACAGTTCCCACTGTCCTAAGGAAACTTAATTCAGTGAATAGTTTTTGAATTTCTATTGTATACTACATCTTGTGCCAGCCACTGGGGAAATGAAAATGAATGAGATGTTGTCCTTGCCCTTGAGAAATATCAAGTGCTGATAGGGGAGACATATACACAAACAGTAATGACAACAATAACAGTGTTAACTATAATGATAGCTAGTGCTTATGTAATGGTTACCACGTGTCCGGCACCATTTTAAGAACTTTATATGTATATTAACTAATTTAAACGGTAAACTAAAATTCAGTGAGATAAGTGGGAAATATATCACAGTAGGGAAATATATTAAGGACTGTGGGAGCACAAATGAAGGATCAATTAATTCTCTCTGTGAGGATAGGAAGTTGAGGTAACTCTACAGAGAGGAGATAATATTTAAGCTGGGCCTTGAGGAGTGAATAAGAGTTCACTGGGCTGATAGGAGGCACAGTGGAAAGGGAGGGTTGTCCAAACAGAAGGAAGAACTTAAGCAAGTGCATGAAATTACGTGGTGGCTTCAGGACACAGTGGAAATGTCCTTCAGTGCTGTAAATGACTGTCAGGAAAACTTAGAGGCAAGTAGTATGTGGTTTATGACACTTGGAATAGGAGTACTTTGGAAGAATAAGCGAGGGAAAAATGTATTTCTTACCACTGACTAGTAATACAGTGAATATAGATGAGTTCTGGGATTTTGAACATTTCAGAAAGTTAGTTCTTCTTTCTCTATCTTAGCTACAGAATCAATGGATTTTCAACAGAGAGGGGCTTGAGTTTTTAATGTACCCTTTCTCTTTCCCTTACTCAGTGACATTTTTTTTTTCTAAGAAACAGGTTCTCTTGCAGCTCTATTTTCAGAGTTATTCATGCCTGCTTTCTTCAGGTGAATACAGTTTGAAAGACCAAGGTCTTAGGACAATCTCCCACTTGCCTAATATTTACCTCTCTGAATCAGACCACAAAATTCTGAATATGAAGCCCATAATTCTACCTGATAATAGAACAGAGAGTATAATATCAGATGGCAGGATTTTCTTCCATGATATTAGCCTCAAAGAGCATGTACTCTGCCACACCTTCAGTTTCACCCTACTGACTAGGGGATGAGTATTCTAACTTATTTATGGTTTCAGACATCACTATTTCTTGGAGATAATAAGTTTTTTAGTTTTTCAGATATGTAAAAAGTACTTGAGAGAAATATATCCTTAAATCAATTATTTTTGGTAATTTAGGTGATGCCTTTTAAATCTTGTTTCCACTCTAATGAAGGGCATAAAGATGATCTGAATAATTGGGAAAACACCATATTCATGGTTGAATATTTTAATATTGTAAATCTGTCATTTTCCCACAAATTAATATACCAATTAAATTCAATTCTAACTTAGAATTTTAGCAGAACTTTAAAGAACACAAAAAGCTTATTCCAAAGTTTATAAGTAAAAGGTCTTATATATAGACAATCCAAAGACTCCACCAAAAAATTGCTAGACCTAATAAACAAATTCAGTAAAGTTTCAAAATATAAAATCAAAATCAGTTGCATTTCTATACACTGACATGAACTATTAGAGAAATAAAGAAAACAGTCCCATTTACAATAGCATCAAAAACAATAAAATATTTAGGAATAAATTCAACGAAGGAAGTGAAATATTTATACACCAAAAACTGTAAGATGCTGGTGAAAGAAATTGAAGACACAAGTGAGTGGAAAAATATCCCATATTCATGGGTCAGAAGAGTTAATGCTGTTAAAATTTTCATACTACCAAAAGCCATTTACAGATTTAATGCAATTCCTATTAAAATTCTAATGGCATTTTTCACAGAAATAGAAAATAACAATTGTAGCAATCATTTAGAACCACAAAAGATCCTGATAGTCAAAGCAATCTTGAGAAAGAGCAAAGCTGAAGGCATCATGCTTCCTGATTTCAAACTGTTTCACAAAGTTATAGTAATCAAAACAGTATGGCATAAAAATAGACATATACCAAGGGAACAGAATTAAGAGTGCAGAAATAAACCCATACAGATATAGTCAACTAATATTTGACAAAGGAGCCAAGAATACCCAATGGTGAAAGGAAACTCTCTTTAATAAATGGTGTTGGGAAAATTGGATATTCATATGCAAAAAATGGAACTGGATCTCTGTTTTACATCACTCACAAAAATTAATTCAAAATGAATTGAGGACTTAAACATAAGACTAGAAACAATAAAACTCACAGAAGAAAACATAAGAAAAGAGCTCCTTTGAGATCAGTCTTGACAATAATATTTTTGGATATGACACAACAAGCCCAGACAACAAAAGCAAAAACAACAAGTGTGACTACATGAAATGGAAAATCTTCTGCACTGCAAAAGAAACAATCAACCAACTGAAAAAATCATCTATGGAGTGGGAGAAAATATTTGCAAACCATCCATCTGATAAGGAGTTAATCCAAAATATATAAGGAACTCATACAACTCAGTAGCCCAAAAAACTAATAATCCAATTTAAAAATGGGCAGAGGACTTGAATAGAGGGTTTTTCCAAAGAGGACATACAAATGGACAACAAGTACGTGAAATGGTGCTCAACACTACTAATCATCAGGGAAGTACAAATGAAAACCATAGTGAGATATCACCTTACACCTGTTAGAACGAGAGATAACAAATGCTGGTGAGGATGTGAAGAAAAGGGAAACCTGGTGCACGGTTGGTAGGAATGTAAATTGGTGCAGCCACTATGGAAAGCAGCATAGAGGTTCCTCAAAAAATTAAAAATGGAACTACCATACTATTCACCAATCCTACTTCTGTGTATATAACCAAAGGAGATGAAGTCACTTTATCAAAGAGGTATCTGGACTCCCATTTCATTGCAGTATTATTCACAATAGCCAAGACATGGAAACAACAGAAGTGTCCATATATATAGATTTCATCATTAAAAAAGGAGGGAAATCCTGCCATTTGCGACAACATGGTGGACCTTATGCTAAGTGAAATAAGGATGTGCTCATTTTTCTCTTTGCTAAAATGGGCAAACTTAATAGCAACAAAACAGTAATAGTATCTAATGTTTGATGAGTGCTAGGTCCAAGCAAGGTACTATGTGCTTCAACATGTATAATTTCCTTGAGTTCTCAAAATAACACTTTACCATGCCCATTTTATAAAATAGTGAAGGCAGGGAAAATGTGAGACTTACCCAATGTCACATAGCTAATAAGTGGTGAGGACCAGACTTGATTCCAGTCTATTTGGCTCCCAAGTCTGTGCTCTTAAACTGTATGTTACTCTGCTATTTATCAAGCTAAGCTATGCTAAAGAGATAAGGATGTAAAGAGATACAAAGCGAATGTTCCCTGCCTTTCTTAGAGAGGTTGGAACAGGAGAAATCATTCATCTTTGACTAAGTAGGGAGTCACAGTCTGATATTTCTCAAAAGGCAAAACAACCTTAACCTCCCTTTCAACCTATTTCTTACTGCCCAGGGTGCAGCCTGATGCTCCAGCCAAATGGATCTTTTGTGTTCCCCACCCACATGCCGTGATTTTCCTCTTTGCACAGTTGCTCATGCCTTTGTCTAGAGTGTCCTTCCTGGTCTACAGAAGTCCCTAATTCATCCTTTGAGGTCCAGGCCAAGAGTAACTTCCTCCATGAGAATTATTGCTCTTTGGATGGAATTTCCTTGAGTGTCAGATTGTATGTTTCTGCTCAGTCTTTTCTTAACTTGTAATTACTGCAGCTCTTTGTGTCAGGAAGGAGCATGGTTGCTGAATTTAAATTGACTGTTATAAAAAAAAAATTCCAGGGAGCACTTACCTAACAGAAGAGAATATACGGGGAAGGATTAACAATGAACTTGCCTTTTTCCTGTCAACCAGCACTGTTTTAAGCAAAACCTGAGGGCATATAAATGTGAAATGTTATTTCAAATGACTAGAAATTTATTTTAAACATGATTTTTCTCTTTTAGCACAAATGGTGAACTGAGTAACTTATAAACTTAAACTGTTGTAACATATTTGATTGTGAAAGAGCAGCATGTAAGGTGCCAGGAATTAATTTCTCAGGGAATGGCTTTGGAGACTGTCTTCTTTAATTATAGATTAAAGCAGACCTTGGCGGTGTCCTTTTGGATCAATATAAATACAGAGCACAAATCAATACTGTTACACTGTTACACAGTGTAGTGTAGAAATTCTTAAAAAGAAAATGAAAATTACAAATTGTCTTAAAGAAATAATGATTTTTACTTGACAATGACTCCATTGTAACCAAATTAAAAATTAGTGCTGTATAAATGCATCTGTGCTTAGATTGCCTATTTGTTCATTAGGATGTGCTCATTTTTCTCTTTGCTAAAATGGCCCAGAATTAGAAAGCGGTGTATAATTCCAGCTCTGTCATAAATTATTTTAATTTCTTAGGTTCTAGTTTCCTTACCCTTAAGAGAGTTGGACTAGATGGCTTCAAAGATTCTCCAGTTTCTCAAACGTGTTATGATCCTCTTATAAGAAGGATCTTTGAAATTTTACTGAATCCAAAGAGTTTGAGGAAATATTAGCATATGGGAGGCATTGAGATGAGAGGAGGGAAGGTTGGTTAAAAAAAAATAAAGAGTAGAAGTGTTTATTTGCTTAGAGTAGAGAGGAAAAGCTGGTGTGGAGGGAAATGTCAACTTAACTGGTAGAGACACTGAAACTTCTACTTACATTGAATTTCATACTTTGCAAAAATGTTTCAGGTACATGTTGTGTTTGAGACCCTTGATAAGGAGTTTCCAATCTCAGAGGCAACTGGAAGCATTGCAGGTTTCTGAGAAGGATGATGTGTTTGAAATGATGCTTGAGCAATTTGGTGACTTCTTAAGGGAATATTTGTAAATCAGTTAGAGCAGTGCCTGGCATATCACAAGTGTTATGATATGTTAAAACAAAAATGGAGGTTTTGGTGGGAAAAGGGAAAGCCTGGTTGGGAAGCCACTGCCATCATCTTTGTCCTGGGAGAGTAAGTAAGACTTGTTTTCTGAAGATACCGAAGGTACTTGGCATTTCTCAGGCTCCCCTGGTTTCCTCTCTCTCTTAATTTTCATTAGGTGATCAAAAGTTTTTTCCCCATTTCTAAGCATAATCTCAACTCGCTGGAGCTGAGCCATTTATTTATTTCTTTTTAGAATTTCTTTTAAAAAAATACAATATAGAGTACAGAGAACTGTAATAGAGAGTGCATAAAGTGCCTAAGCTTTTATTTTCAAATAAGATAACTTATTCGGAATAGTTTTAGTGAAAAACATGTATAGTTTGTAGAAAGGTTGGATAATAAACACAATTTAACTCTGAGTCAAGTGCCTATGTTTAGTCCTTCCTTTACCATCAAATAACTTGGTATGGTATTGGACAAACCATGTGATTTTTCTGAGCCTTGGTTAACTCATTTGTGAAACAGAAATGCTAATAACTAATCTCCTATCCATGGAACTGTTATCAGTGCTTAGGACAGTGCTTGGCATAGACAAAACACTTTACAAATACTTCTTGAATGAATAAATGGACTTTAATTTAGGTAACATGTGTGGATATATGTACCAATGTATAAATAAAAGTTATTTTTAATGTAATGAATTCTCTGTATGTCAATCCTAATCCCCCAATTCATCCCACCCTCCCCTTGCCTGCCATGTCCACATGTCCATTCTCTAAATCTGCATCTCTATTCCTGCCCTGCAAATAGGTTCATCTGTACATTTTTCTAGATTCCATATATATGCATTAATATACGATATTTGTTTTTCTCTTTCTGACTTACTTCACTCTGTATGACAGACTCTAGGTCCATCCACATCTCTACAAATGACCCAATTTAGTTCCTTTTTATGGCTGAGTAATATTCCATTGTATATATGTGCCACATCTTCTTTATCCATTCATCTGTTGATGGACATTTGGGTTGCTTCCATGTCCTGGCTATCATAAATCATGCTGCAATGAACACTGTGGTACATGTCTCTTTTTGAATTATGGTTTTCTCAGGGTATATCAAAAACAGTAACCAAAACAGTATGTACTGGCGTGAAGACAGGCATATAGACTAATGGAAGAGAATAGAAAGCCCTCAAATAAATGTAAGCATATGCAATCAACTGATCTTTGACAAGGGTACCAGTATTACACAGTGGGGAATGGATTGTCTCTTCAACAAATGGTGTTAGGAAAACTAGATTTTCATATGCAAAAGCATGAAATTAGACTCTTATTTTACACCATGTACAAAAACCAACTCAAAATAGGTTAAAGACTTAAATGTGAGACTGAAAACTGTAAAACTCTTAGAAGAAAATATAAGGGAAAAACTTCATAAAACTGGTCTTGACAGTGATTTCATGGATATGACATCAAAAGCATAGGTAACAAAAGCTAAAATAAAGAAAAAGGACTACATCAAACTAAGAAGTTTCTGCGCAGGAAAAGAAATAATCAACAGAGTGAAAAGGCAACCTATGGAAAAGGAGAAAATACTTTCAAGCTATATATCTGGGGCCCTCCAATATTAAGAGGTAAGGGAGAAAGGAGAAGCCAGGAAAGGAAATTGAAAAGAAGGGAGCTGTGAGGTAGGAGGAAAATAAAGAGATTATAGTAGCATGGAAGTCATGTAAAGAAAGCATCAAGGAAGAAAGAGTGATGAACTGTGTCAAATGCTGGTAAGTCAAGTAAGATGAGGTCTAAGAATTACCATTAGATTTATCAACATGGAGGTGTTGGTGACCCACTTAAGAGCAGTTCTGATGGTGTGATATAGACCAAGAAGAGCTGATTGGGGTGGGTTGAAGATAGAGTTAAGAGAGAGGAATTAGAGACACAAATTATGGAGCAATTCTTTGAGCATTTTTGCTGAAAAATTGTGCAAAGAATGAAGCACTAACTTGTGGGGAAAGTGAGTCGATATAGACCTTTTCTTTTTTTTTAAATGGGAAAATAATAGTATGTTTGTGTTCTGTTTGGAAAGATTCAGTAGAGATAGAAAAATTGATGAGGGGGAACTTCTGGAGAAGTCCTTCAATAGGTGAATGGAGTGGTGTTTAGTGTGAAATTGGACGGGAAAGCTTTAGATAGGAATATGTTTATCTGTCTTAACACGTGGAAGACAGAGCATGCAGGGGTGATACTGTCAGATGGATTGATATGTTAGTTAGAGTCTGAGTATTTTAATAATCAGTAATGACAGGTCCAGCATATGACCCTGGGAGTCAGAGGCTGAGGTAGGATGAAGGACAAGGTGATGGGGAAGAGGAAGATGAGGAACAAAGAGACCAGGGTATTTGGAAGATTGCTCATAAGTCTGTTGAAATTGCCAAAAATTAAAACAAGAGTAGAATGACAGTGAACTAAGAGCTAAAATCAGTGAGAAACAGGTGAGATTGGTCTGGGGGTTGCTGAATGACAGTAACAGTGGGGTATAAGAGGTGATATAATCTGATGACTTGAGATTCAAAGATGGAGATTTTTAGGGAGGAGTGAGGGAGAATTAAAGTGGCAATGAAGAACAAGGATGACACCTGCTGCACCCCTAGGTCCAGTGGTTTGATGGTTGTGGAAGAAAAAACAGGCTTCATTGTGAGAGCTTCATGGAAGTAGCATCCTCATGGAAGACTGGTTTTAGTTAGAACAAGATAAAAAAGTGGAGGTAGAGAGAGGGAATTTTGAGAATGACTGAATTCCAGAGAACACGGCAGACTGATTTCAGGACTTGGGCAGGGGTGAGAAGCTGGGAGAAATAGGAGACATGTAGAGCCTTAAGGATTAGAATGTTGGCAGTAATGGGCAATCTTGGAATCTGGGGATTCTTATAATGACATATAATCAGGGATAAAGGGCTTAAGTAGATTATTGTGTGTGGATTCAAGCAAATAGCAGCAGCAAAGCTGTGAGAGTTGGGGAGTAGGGAATGCAATTATTAACACATTTTTATTCATATTGGAACACCCTGCAACCAAGCTAAACATGATGTAATTTATGATAAACAACTCTCACTTGCACAATAGGAGACTGTTGAAAATGCCAACTCCCTGAGGGAGAGTCACCAGTGGCTCAGCTCCCTAGCAAAATGTCAAATACTTGGCCTGATTCTAACTAGGGAAAAGCAGGAGAGCAGTGTTTCCTCTCAGTCCATTCATCCCTCAGCCAGGTTATCATTGCCTGTGAGGTTAAGGCAAGAGGCGAGAGGAGAGAAACAAGTTGTGTGGGTGTGAGTGACCTTCCACTTTCCAGGAGAAAGGGGATCATCTCCAGGCAGTGACACTCAGCCAGGTGTGAGGTACTACCATGTGCCCAGATGGATACATTACTAATTTACTGGGAAACCTTCCAGATTTACCAGTTTCTGGTACCTCCATGAGAAGCTTATAACAACTTTATAGCAAAAGCTGAAGGTGGAGAACTTCCTTGGGTGTGAATACTCACAAGTGTGTTGCTAGAAGGACCGAATATTAGAACTAAGCAACCTAAGTGTCCATCAACAGATGAATGGATAAAGAAGATGTGGCACATACATACAATGGAATATTACTCAGCCATAAAAAGAAACGAAATTGAGTTATTTGTAGTGAGGTGGATGGACCTAGAGTCTGTCATACAGAGTGAAGTCAGAAAGAGAAAAACAAATACCGTATGCTAACATATATATATGGAATCTAAGAAAAAAAAAGATCATGAAGAACCTAGGGGTAAGATGGGAATAAAGACACAGACCTACTAGAGAATGGACTTGAGGATATGGGGAGGGGGAAGGGTAAGCTGTGACAAAGTGAGAGAGTGGCATGGACATATATACACTACCAAACGTAAAATAGATAGCTAGTGGGAAGCAGCCACATAGCACAGGGAGATCAGCTCGGTGCTTTGTGACCACCTAGAGGGGTGGGATAGGGAGGGTGGGAGGGAGGGAGATGCAAGAGATATGGGAACATATGTATAACTGATTCACTTTGTTATAAAGCAGAAACTAACACACCATTGTAAAGCAATTATACTCCAATAAATATTTTAAAAAAAGAGAGAACTAAGAGGGGGCCTTAGAGATCACTAGAGATGAACTGGTTTCACAGCATCCAAAGTTTTATATTTTGTAGGGGAAACTTTATTATGTCCAATATTTAGAAATCTTATGAGGAACCACAGTATACATAAAACAGATAAAAATAAAACTTCATTGGGTGGTTTTTGAGATGCTTCTGAATTCCTACTGAATTTCACTTTATGAGCGCTCATGTGTACTTTTGGGGAAACTCAAGGGATTATGTAACGCACAATTTTGACAAACATTGATCTAAATGCCTTCTCCTGGCTTGGGTTCCTTAAAAAAGCATACTCTGTGACGAGGATACAAGTGCAAGTTGTTTATTCAAGAGGTGATTCCAGAAAGTGGATTCAAAGTGAGGCCAGTTATCATAGATCGTATGTTTTTCTTCAGTCACAGGCAGCTGCACAGGGGCAGGCATAGTATAGATGGCAATTTGGATTTAACTAGTGTTGTGGTTTTGCCAGGGCAAATGTAATGACGTGAGAGAAGGGCAAGGGAGATGAAGGGATACAAAGGAATGAATTCATTGTAATTATTTACCAAAGAATAAGCTGGGTAAGGAGGGAAGAGGAGATATCAGTAGATGAGGGAGAATGAGAAGTTGGTAGGATCAATGAATTGGAGGTCGTATCTGGGGTCATAGTATTCATAGTATTGATGGAGTCGGGGTACCAGAGGGGTGTGAGCTGGAGAGGAATATGGTGGTCAGGGGGTGAGATGCGTGAAATTGAGTTCACAGAGGGGCCGCAGTTATTGGTCATGACAAGGTCATTATGGACATGACCATGGGAGTGAGTGGTTGAGACAAGGTGGCGGGCAAGGTCATTTGAGGAGAGGAGCTCTAGGAACTGAAAGTCTAGGGGTGTTGGAATCATCTATTTATATATGGAAATCTCCTTGAGTTAGGACCGGAACAGTGTTGTATAGCAAAGAGAGCAGAATAAAATCTATCAGTATATGTACGGGGACATATCTGGGTGGTAAGTTATACTCACTTTAAATTTATTTCTTATGCTTCATGTATTACTTTTATAATCAGAAGTAAATGATTAAAAATATAAATTGTTTCAGTTGGGGTTCAGTCAGGAAAACAGGAATTTTATATAATTTTATGCAGCTATTCGGGTGCATACAAATCACAATGGAGCCTGGAGGAGTGAAAGGGGATCAGCCATCAGTTTTCAATTTTGCCATGTTCCCATGGTCCAGAGTCAGAGTGCTGTTACCCGAGAGTTGGGAACCTGCAGGAAACTGCTGCTGACTTCACAGTTTCTTCACATCTTGAAATGAGTGAATGGCAGGGGACTGCACAGCGTGTTGAAAAACTTATCTGTGTAAAGCCCACACATCTGGTGGTACTGCTGGAGGGAGAGGAAAGTGGCTTCTGCCTCTTTTGCTCCTCTCAGATCTCATGTTAATGCATCTCACAGGCAAAATGTAATTCATGTCCATCTCTCTGAAGGCAAGGAAACCTGCAAACTGCAGTTCTGGGTGACCGTCTCCTGTGATACGGCGAGAGCATAGAAGAAGAATGGGAATGAATGTTGACTGTAGAACCAGGCCAAAACAAACCAGACAGACTAAATAATATCCACCCTAGCAAACATTGCTTCATAGAGCCAAAATGCATTTCATGGCTCAGTTTGTACTGTCCCCTCTTAAGCTTGGCACTTTGCCTTTTTAACTGAAATTCTCCCTGTCTTGTGTCTCTTTCTAGCACGGATTTTTGTGACTGTAGGATCCAGCATCAATGAAAAGGCTTTCTTAAAAACTGCACGTATGTATGTATGAATGTGTGTGTGTGTGTGTGAGAGAGAGAGTGTGTTACCTCATAAATATTACCTAGATTAAAAGGCAGGAAGGATTAGGGTTTCATCGGAGGCAAGTTACCATTGTATCCAGTTTAAAGAATCAGAGGAGTGGAGCGAAGGGAGTGAGCAAAATGGGCCAGGGAGGTCAAGGATAGCTTTTCAAAGAAGGCAGAATTTAATTAGGCCTTGAAGGACAGGGAAAGAGAAAAAGATATGAACAGGGTGTTGGAAGACTAGAGTGCTAGTTTTGGTTCTGCACGTAACTAGTTTCTTGACTCCGGTTTTCATTAGGGCTGTTTACAAACATTGCTGCTCCCTTCCCTCTGGCTAGGCACCAGCCTTGCACTTCTGTAGCCCCCTGAAGTCAGGTGTGGCCATGTGACTTCCTTTGACAATGAAATATTAGTGGAAGAGTCATATGCTACTTGTAGGTAGAAGCATCCACTTGCTTGTGCCTGATGCCGACGTTCCTTTTCCTCGCTGTGGTCGTCCAGCAAGCATGTGCTAAAAGGGAGCCTCTGTTACTCTGGGTCCCTGAGGGATTATGAAGAGATGTGCTGGGCAAGGAGTGTGAGAAAGAAATACACCTTTGTAGTGTTAAGCCACTGGGAATTTTGGAGCTCTTGTGTCAGTGGAATAACTCAACCCATCTTACCTATTAGGGTGACCTTGAGCAAGCCCTTTCATGTGTGGGAGCCCCAGTTTCCCACGGGTAAGATGAAAGATTTAGAATAGATTGTTTTCAAGAATTTTTCTTTTCCAGCAGCAGATTTCAAAGGAAATCCACCAGGAAACCTAAAATGTAAATGGCTCCCAACAGAGCTGGGTGTCCTCTCGGTGAAAACCACTGGATAGAGACATTTTGTCCAGCCCTGGCATGTTTTAAGTCTCTTGGATGGCTCATAGTCTGCCAGTTCTGGTCAGCTCGGCCAGCTTCTCTCCCACTGGAGCAAATCTAACTAGTATGAATTTCAGTAGCGTAAACCTGTTTGCCGGAGTTTTCCACTTCTAGGTAAGGTGACCATCATGATTCTGGTTAGAGAACAATCTGTGTGGTCTGACTTACGTAGCTTTCTGGTTTCCCCTTGATGCACTGCGGCAAAGGCAGCTAAGATGACCTACTCCTTGGCAGGAAACCAGGCATGTGACTGACAGATGATGCTGAAGATCTGCCACTGAATTCCATTACTGATGCTAACATGGACTCAACTGACCTCTGCAGGGGAGAGACTGAAAAGTCTTATCAGTGAGCATGATGGTGTTTCAGAAGCTGGGAAAAGAACTGTTAAATAGACATAGTGCAGACTACAGAGGTACCGATGGTTTGACTGGGTGAGATGGACAATGAATTACGAACTTTTTCTAAAAGAAGGGGCCTGTATGCCTCCTGACGTCTCTCTCTTTCTCTCCTCATCCTCAGTGGTAAAATGATTGCTGGCTTCAGACAGACCTGGGTTTGAATCCCAAGTCATCTACTAGTTGACCATGGGTATATACCCTAATGATTCCACCTCAGTTTCTTCTATTGTAGAATGGAATAATAATACCTTCTTGGCCAAGTGGTTGTTAGGATTGAATGAGATGAAGCATGCAAAACACGTGACACTTGCTTCTTTCTCACTTCCACGCTCCTTATTTCCTGTTCCCTTATTTTTTTAATTCAAACAGAAAGTCACAAAAATTATAATCATCCTCATCAATTCACTCAGTCCCATGTAATTGATTTTTTTATCTCGAACTTTTGTTAGCACTTTTATGAATTCATCGGTTTTTCATTAGAGTTCCGAAAATGCTTAGTCATTCAGTTCAGCTGTATAGTCAGTTACCAGAAACCTGTACTTGTCAGAGTCTTTTCCATGAATTCCTTGAAGATGAAACCCTTTTATAGGAACATTTTTGTGAAAGCATCAGAGTGCAGCCAGAACTGTCTGTAAATGGCAGAAGACATAAGAATGACCACGGTTAAAGATTTGATGAAAGTTCATAATAATACAACTGACAAGGAAATTTAGTTATTTCTGAGATATACATTTTAAAGTAATAACTAGAATTATGACTTATAACATTATACCAGACCATAAGATTTTTAGAAATTTCATGTAATGTTTGAAACATTTATATTAACATACTTCCATACAAATAACCCAAAGAAAGTTTAGTATTAGTTTTTTGTTTGTTTTTTTTATACTGCAGGTTCTTATTAGTGATCAATTTTATACACATCAGTGTATACATGTCAATCCCAATCGCCCAATTCAGCACACCACCATCCCCAGCCCACCACAGGTTTCCTCACTTGGTGTCCATATGTTTGTTCTCTACATCTGTGTCTCAACTTCTGCCCTGCAAACCAGTTCATCTGTACCATTTTTCTAGGTTCCACATACATGCGTTAATATACGATATTTGTTTTTCTCTTTCTGACTTACTTCACTCTGTATGACAGTCGCTAGATCCATCCACGTCTCAACAAATGACTCAGTTTCGTTCCTTTTTATGGCTGAGTAATATTCCATTGTATATATGTACCACAACTTCTTTATCCATTCGTCTGTCGATGGGCATTTAAGTTGCTTCCATGACCTGGCTATTGTAAATAGTGCTGCAATGAATATTGGGGTGCATGTGTCTTTTTGAATTATGGTTTTCTCTGGGTATATGCCCAGTAGTGGGATTGCTGGGTCATATGGTAGTTCTATTTTTAGTTTTTTAAGGAACCTCCATGCTGTTCTCCATAGTGTCTGTATCAATTTACATTCCCACCAACAGTGCAAGAGGGTTCCCTTTTCTCCACACCCTCTCCAGCATTTGTTTGTAGATATTCTGATGATGCCCATTCTAACTGGTGTGAGGTGATACCTCATTGTAGTTTTTTTTTTTTTAACATCTTGATTGGAGTATAATTGCTTTACAATGGTGTCTTAGTTTCTGCTTTATAGCAAAGTGAATCAGTTATACATATACATATGTTTCCATATCTCTTCCCTCTTGTGTCTCCCTCCCTCCCATCCTCCCTATCCCACCCCTCTAGGTGGTCACAAACCACCTAGCTGATCTCCCTGTGCTATGCAGCTGCTTCCCACTAGCTATCTATTTTACGCTTGGTAGTGTATATATGTCCATGCCACTCACTCACTTTGTCACAGCTTACCCTTCTCCCTCCCCGTATCCTCAAGTCCATGCTCTAGGAGGTCTGTGTCTTTATTCCCATCTTACTACTAGGTACTTCATGACCTTTTTTTTTCTCCTTAGATTCCATATATATGTGTTAGCATACGGTATTTGTTTTTCTCTTTCTGACTTAATTCACTCTGTACGACAGACTCTAGGTCCATCCACCTCACTGCAAATAACTCAATTTCATTTATTTTTATGGCTGAGTAATATTCCATTGGATATATGTGCCACATCTTCTTTATCCATTCATCCAATGATGGACACTTAGGTTGCTTCCATGTTCTGGCTATTGTAAATAGAGCTGCAATGAACATTTTGGTACATGACTCTTTTTGAATTATGGTTTTCTCAGGGTATATGCCCAGTAGTGGGATTGCTGGGTCGTATGGAGTTCTATTTTTAGTTTTTTAAGGAACCTCCATACTGTTCTCCATAGTGGCTGTATCAATTTACATTCCCACCAACAGTTTAAGAGTGTTCCCTTTTCTCCACACCCTCTCCAGCATTTATTGTTTCTAGATATTTTGACGATGGTCATTCTGACTGGTGTGAGATGATATCTCATTGTAGTTTTGATTTATGATTAATGATGATGATTGAGCATTGATTAATGATGTTGAGCATTCTTTCATGTGTTTGTTGACAATCTGTATATCTTCTTTGGAGAAATGTCTATTTAGATCTTCTGCCCATTTTTGGATTGGGTTGTTTGTTTTTTTGTTATTGAGCTGCACGAGCTGCTTGTAAATTTTGGAGATTAATCCTTTGTCAGTTGCTTCATTTGCAAATATTTTCTCCCATTCAGAGGGTTGTCTTTTGGTCTTGTTTATGGTTTCCTTTGCTGTGCAAAAGCTTTGAAGTTTCATTAGGTCCCATTTGTTTATTTTTGTTTTTATTTCCATTTCTCTAGGAGGTGGATCAAAGGAGATCTTGCTGTGATTTATGTCAAAGAGTGTTCTTCCTATGTTTTCATCTAAGAGTTTTATAGTGTCTGGTCTTACATTTAAGTCTCAAATCCATTTTGAGTTTATTTTTGTGTATGGTGTTAGGGAGTGTTCTAATTTCATTCTTTTACATGTAGCTGTCCAGTTTTCCCAGCACCACTTATTGAAGAGACTTTCTTTTCTCCATTGTATATCTTTACCTCCTTTGTCATAGATTAGTTGACCATAGGTGCATGGGTTTATCTCTGGGCTTTCTATCTTGTTCCATTGACCTATGTTTCTGTTTTTGTGCCAGTACCATATTTTCTTGATTACTGTAGCTTTGTAGTATAGTTTGAAGTCAGGGAGTCTGATTCCTCCAGCTCTGATTCTTTCCCTCAAGACTGTTTTGGCTATTCGGGGTCTTTTTTGTCTCCATACAAATTTTAAGATGATTTGTTCTAGTTCCGTAAAAAATGCCATTGGTAATTTGATAGGGATTGCATTGAATCTGTAGATTACTTTCGGTAGTATATTCATTTTCACAATATTGATTCTTCCAATCCAAGGACATGGTATATCTCTCCATCTGTTGGTATCATCTTTAATTTCTTTCATCAGTGTCTTATAGTTTTCTGCATACAGGTCTTTTTTCTCCCAAGGTAGGTTTATTCCTAAGTATTTTATTCTTTTTGTTGCAATGGTAAATGGGAGTGTTTCCATAATTTCTCTTTCAGATTTTTCATCATTAGTGTATTGGAATGCGAGAGATTTCTGTGCATTAGTTTTGTATCCTGCAACTTTACCAAATTCATTGATTAGCTCTAGTAGTTTTCTGGTGGCATTTTTAGGATTCTCTATGTATAGTATCATGTCATCTGCAAACAGTGACAGTTTTACTTCTTCTTTTCCAATTTGTATTCCTTTTATTTCTTTTTCTTCTCTGATTGCCATGGCTAGGACTTCCAAAACTGTGTTGAATAATAGTGGTTAGAGTGGACATCCTTGTCTCGTTCCTGATCTTAGAGGAAATGCTTTCAGTTTCTCACCATTGAGAATGATGTTTGCTGTGGGTTTGTTGTATGTGGCCTTTATTATGTTGAGGTAGGTTCCCTCCATGCCCACTTTCTGGAGAGTTTTTATCATAAATGGGTGTCGAATTTTGTCAAAAGCTTTTTCTGCATCTACTGAGATGATCATATGGTATTTTTTCTTCAGTTTGTTAATATGGTGTATCCCATTGATTGATTTGTGTATATTGAAGTATCCTTGCATACCTGGAATAAATCCCACTTGATCGTGGTGTGTGATCCTTTTAATGTGTTCTTGGATTCTGTTTGCTAGTATTTTGTTGAGGATTTTTGCATCTATATTCATCAGTGATATTGGTCTGTAATTTTCTTTTTTTGTAGTATCTTTGTCTGGTTTGGTATCAGGGTGATGGTGGCCTCGTAGAGTGAGTTTTGGAGTGTTCCTTCCTCTGCAGTTTTTTGGAAGAGTTCAAGAAGGATGGATGTTAGCTCTTCTCTAAATTTTTGATAGAATTCACCTGTGAAGCCATCTGGTCCTGGACTTTTGTCTGTTGGAAGATTTTTAATCACAGTTTCAATTTCAGTGCTTGTGATGGGTCTGTTCATATTTTCTATTTCTTCCTGATTCAGTCTTGGCAGGTTGTGCATTTCTAAGAATTTGTCCATTTCTTCCAGGTTGTCTATTTTATTGGCATAGAGTTGCTTGTAGTAGTCTCTTAGGATACTTTGTATTTCTTCTGTGTCTGTTGTAACTTCTCCTTTTTCATTTCTAATTTTATTGATTTGAGTCCTCTTCCTCTTTTTCTTGATGAGTCTGGCTAATGGTTTATCAATTTTGTTTATCTTCTCAAAGAACAAGCTTTTAGTTTTATTGATCTTTGCTATTATTTTATTTGTTTCTGTTTCATTTATTTCTGCTCTGATTTCTTTCCTTCTGCTAACTTTGGGTTTTGTTTGTTCTTCTTTCTCTAGTTTCTTTAGGTGTAAGGTTAGATAATTTACTTGAGACTTTTCTTGTTTTCTGAGGTAGGCTTGTATAGCTATAAACTTCCCTCTTAGAACTGCTTTTGCTGCATCCCATAGGTTTTGGATCGTTCTGTTTTCATTGTCATTTGTCTCTAGGTATTTTTTAATTTCCTCTTTGATTTTCAGTGATCTCTTGGTTACTTAGTAATGTATTGTTTAGCCTCCATGTGTTTGTGTTTTTATGTTTTTTCCCTGCAATTCATTTCTAATCTCATAGCGTTGTGTTCAGAAAAGATTCTTGATATGATTTCAATTTTCTTAAATTTACTGAGGCTTGATTTGTGACCCAGGATGTGATCTATGCTGCAGAATGTTCCATGCGCACTTGAGAAGAAAGTGTAATCTGCTGTTTTTGGATGGAATGTCCTATAAATATCAATTAAATCGATCTGATCTATTGTGTCATTTGAACCTTGTGTTTCCTTATTTATTTTCATTTTGGATGATCTGTCCATTGGTGTAAGTGAGGTGTTAAAGTCCCCCACTATTATTGTGTTACTATTGATTTCCCCTTTCATGGTTGTTAGCATTTGCCTTATGTATAGAGGTGCTCCTTTGTTGGGTGCATAAACATTTATAATTGTTATATCTCCTTCTTGGATTGATCCCTTGATTATTATGTAGTGTCCTTCCTTGTCTCTTGTAACATTCTTTATTTTAAAGTCTATTTTATCTGATATGAGTATAGCCACTCCATCTTTCTTTTGATTTCCATTTGCATGGAACATCTTTTTCCATCCCATCACTTTCAGTCTGTATGTGTCCCTAGGTCTGAAGTGGGTCTCTTGTAGACAGTACATATATGGGTGTTGTTTTTGTATCCATTCAGGAAGCCTGTCTTTTGGTTGGAGCATTTAATCCATTCACGTTTAAGGTAATTATCGATATGTATGGTCCTATGACCATTTTCTTAATTGTTTTGGGTTTGTTTTTATAGGGCCTTTTCTTCTCTTTTGTTTCCCACTTAGAGAAGTTCCTTTAGCATTTGTTGTAGAGATGGTTTGGTGGTGCTGAATTCTCTTAGCTTTTGCTTGCCTGTAAAGCTTTTGATTTCTCCATCAAATCTGAATGAAATCCTTGCCAGGTAGAGTAATCTTGGTTGTAGGTTCTTCCCTTTCATCACTTTAAGTAGATCATGCCACTCCCTTCTGGTGTGTAGAGTTTCTGCTGAGAAATCAGTTGTTAACCTTATGGGATTTCCCTTGTATGTTATTTTTCGTTTTTCCCTTGCTGCTTTCAATAATTTTTCTTCATCTTTGATTTTTGCCAATTTGATTACTATGTGTCTCGGCATGTTTCTCCTTGGGTTTATCCTGTATGGGACTCACTGTACTTCCTGGACTTGGGTGGCTATTTCCGTTCCCACGTTAGGAAAGTTTTTGACTAAAATCTCTTCAAATATTTTCTCTGGTCCTTTCTCTCTCTCGTCCTTCTGGGACCCCTATAATGTGAATGTTGTTGCATTTAATGTTGTCCCAGAGGTCTTTTAGGCTATCCTCATTTCTTTCCATTCTTTTTTCTTTATTCTGTTCTGCAGCAGTGAATTCCACCATTCTGTCTTCCAGGTCACTTATCCATTCTTCAGCCTCAGTTATTCTGCTATTGATTCCTTCTAGTGTAGTTTTCATTTCAGTTATTGTATTGTTCATCTCTGTTTGTTTGTTCTTTAATTCTTCTAGGTCTTTGTTAAACATTTCTTGTATCTTCTCGATCTTTGCCTCCATTCTTTTTACAAGGTCCTGGATCATCTTCACTGTCATTATTCTGAATTCTTTTTCTGGAAAGTTGCCTATCTCCACTTCATTTAGTTGTTTATCAGGGGTTTTATCTTGTTCCTTCATCTGGTACATAGCCCTTTGCCTTTTCATCTTGTCTGTCTTTCTGTGAATGTGGTTTCTTTTCCACAGGCTGCAGGATTGTAGTTCTTCTTGCTTCTGCTGTCTGCCCTCTGGTGGATGAGGCTATCTAGGAGGCTTGATGAGAGGGACTGGTGGTGGGTAGAGCTGGCTGTTGCTCTGGTGGGAAGAGCTCAGTAAAACTTAAATCCACTTGACTGTTGATGGGTGGGGCTGGCTTCCCTTCCTGTTGGTTGTTTGGCCTGAGGCAACCCAACACTGGATCCTACCTGGGCTCTTTGGTGGGGCTAATGACAAACTCTGGGAGGGCTCACACCAAGGAGTACTTCCAGAACATCTGCTGCTGGTGTCCTTGTCCCCATGGTGAGCCATAGCTCCCCCACGCACCCTGTCTCTGCAGGAGACCCTCTAACACTAGCAGGTAGGTCTGGTTCAGTCTCCCCTGGGGTCACTGCTCCTTCCCCTGGGTCCTGATGCACACACTACTTTGTGTGTGCCCTCCAAGAGTGGAGTCTCTGTTTCCCCCACTCCTGTCAAAGTTCTGTAATCAATTCCCACTAGTCTTCAAAGTCTGATTCTCTAGGAATTCCTCCTCCCATTGTCAGACCCCCAGGTTGGGAAGCCTGATGTGGGGCTCAGAACCTTTACTCTAGTGGGTGGACTTCTGTGGTATAAGTGTTCTCCAGTCTATGAGTCACCCACCCAGCAGTTATGGGATTTGATTTTACTGTGATTGCGCCCCTCCTACCGTCTCATTGTGGCTTCTCCTTTGTCTTTGGATGTGGGGTATCTTTTTTGGTGAGTTCCAGTGTCTTCCTGTCGATGATTGTCCAGCAGCTAGTTATGATTCTGGTGTTCTCACAAGAGGGAGTGAGAGCACGTCCTTCTACTCCACAATCTTCGTTCCTCCTCTCCTGTTCCTTTTAGTTTCCATCTGTTTTGCAATTCCTATGATACATCTTTCCTGTTTAACATATTGGTTATGTCTTCACAAGTATCAGATGTTTACTTATTTGAAGTTCTGTGGGCATCACTTCGCACCATTATGTTCAGGGGACTCTGGAAATTTCTATCCTCAATGTTTTATGAGGATGTGTGTTGAAGATCCATTTTAGCTTTTGCCAAGTACCTACTTGTATGGTGGAGATGCCTAGTTGCACTTTCTAATTAGAAGAAGGTCATGGAGTACAATCAAAACTATATACCTTAAAACTGTCTCTTAAAACTCTTCCTGTGTCCTCAGCAAGGGGAAGAAAAGTTCTCAGAGTGTCCTAAGTGGCGTTCACTCTTCATTTGCTATGGGGTAAAAGTGGCAGCCAGAAATGGTGTACAGAGATCATAAAAGGCCATAAGTTTGTGACCTGAGAGGTCACTCTGAGAGTCACATGTAAATGGGGCAGCCTGGTGGTGTAAGGAGTGGGATAGACAACAATGCAATGAAAGTGGAGAGAGATTCAGATCCAGAGGGGCTGATCTTGGTCCTTGACTTCAATATGGACCTTGATAAAATTTTATAATATTGTTGACCCTCAGTTTATTCATCTATAAAAGGAAGACATTGCCTAAGAGCAATGTTATGTGCATGAAAGAAGATAATATATGTGAAAAATACTTTGTGATCTCTGAACTACCGTCCAATGGTTAGGAGTCATGATCACCCTTTCATCTGTTACTGGGTGGATATATGGGTAATACCTTACAGGGGGCCCAAGGGCCACATCCAGCAAGAGGACTCATGGGCAACGTCTCTGAGGCAGGGCTGTTGACTTTGGCTCTACTGCTCTCTAATATAGTTGGCATGACTCCTGTTTGTTGACTGTGGGGCCCGAAGTACAGTACTGATGAATAACTTGATGAATGTCTTCTAGAAAATTGAAAACAGAGTTGAGACTACAATTTATACTGAGCAGATCCCTGTATCCTGGTTAATTAGCTAGTGATAAGAGAGTGAACATGAGATTATAATTGGTATAAATACAGAGCTCTGTAGCATCATCCATGTGGATTCTTGCAGGTCTAGGGGCTTCCAGGGGACTTGTACCAGATAAAGGACAAACCTACTCACAATGGATATTGACAAGATTTGGAAAAAGAATCAGAGGTTATCATTTCCCTCAGATCTTAGACACCCATGTTTAAATACTTTGGGCTTTGTGTTGTTTTCATCACTGGACAATGTCCCTGTCAAAGTATTTATCACTCACTTGTGGTTTTATCTGACAAACATGTATTGAGCATCTTCTGTACATAACCTGCCATGTTAGGGAGCCATGGATTTTTTTTTCCCTCAACATTTTATTGTGAAAATATTCAACCATAGAAAAAAATTGAAATAATTTTATAACTAGCAACTGGCTTATACAATTATATATCTAAATAAATCTTTTCTTCTATTTGTCCATCAATCCATGTTACTGTTCCCCGTAAATTCTTGAGTATGCATATCAGAAATGATGGAGGATTTTTGAGCAGGGGTGTAATAAGATTCAAGCTGCGTGTCATGTAAATGTCTCCTATGAAAATATGGGTGTGATGGTGCTGGTCCTGGTGATTGTGCCCTTCTCACTGCCTCTGTCCTTCCTTCTCTTATTTTTAGGAGAATCAGTCATTGACTAACATGGTGGGAATGTCAGAGAGTTTCCCTAAACTGAATGGGAGAGATAAGGATGGTGCTGCTCTATAGAGCATGCTTTCACACAGGTACTGAAAAGACAATATTGGCATGTGATCATGTGGCTTAGGACTCCTCAAAGTTTCTTGGCTTAATTTATCCATTTTCCAAAGTATGCAGTTACTTTACTAGGAACTTTATCTGTATTCTTTCTCTTTTGTTATTTTCACAATGGTCCTTTGAGTTGGCATTACTACGCCCATTTTTCTGATGTGTATACCGAGTATGAGAAAATTTAAGTCATTTGCTTGAATTAGTTGACTGGGAAGTGGTACTATTGGATTTATACTCTAGAGACACAATGTTCTTTCCCCTTCATTGGCTGTTGCCTAAAGCTGGTACTTATTCTACCCCTTGCAAGCCACAGTGCTTCAGAAGGAAGTATTATAGAAGCAAAAGAAATCAGCAAAAATTATATCTCTTCTAACAGACAAATTATAGGATTCCACAGTCCCATGGTAGCAATTATCCAATGTTCCTTTCAGTCTATGAACATTGGTGAGGAAAGATTTCCCTCTTGGGCAGTCTGCAGATTTGCTGTTGCTGGCACAGATATGCATCTCTCTCCTGGCCTGATCTCTGCTGATCTGATTGGCCTCTGTTCACCAGCGGTATTCTTTCCCAAACATCTAGGGTGCTCACTGCCTTTCCTGATCAAACGTAAGGAGCCCTGAAGATTTTCCAATCTCATCAGGGAGTACAACACTTTCCCAGTGCTCATGTCTTAGTAGTATGAAATCAGATTAGGAACTTGTTCCTTGAGGCCATTACTCTCAATTTATGTGTCAACTTTATTTCTTTGGTGGTAGGAGGTGGGAAGGAATAAGGAGAGCTTGTTACTTCTGAGAGATTTACATCTGCTTCTTTTTTTAAAAAAAAATGATTAAGGACATATAAATTTACCTTCTTTTACCATTTTTAAGTGTGCTAGGATCAATAGTGCTAAATATTTTTGCACTGTTGTGCAACAGATCTTAAAAAGTTTTTCATTTTGCAAAACGAAAACTATGTATCCATTAAACAGCAACTCCCTATTTTTCCTACCTCCCAGCCCCTGGCAGCCTGTTTCTATGAGTAGGACTACCTTAGATACTGCCTATTATATTGGGTGGGCCAAAAAGTTTGTTCAGCTTTTCAGTAAGATGTTGTGGAGAAACCCAAATGAACTTTTTAGCCAACACAGTATTATACATATCATATCTGTGACTGATTTCACTTAACATAATGTCTTCAAGGTTCAGCTATGTTGTAGCATATGACAGCAGCTCCTTCCTTTTTAAGGCTGGATAATATTCTGTTGTATGTATATACCGCATTCTATTTATCCATTTATTTGTCAGTGGACACTTGGGTTGCTTCTATCCCTTGGTTATTGTGAATAATGAGACTATGGATATGAGTGTGCAAATATCTTTTTGAGATCATGCTTTCAATTCTTTTAGATAAATATCCAAAAGTGGGATTGCTGGATCATATGGTAATTCTATTTTTACTTTTTTTGAGGAACCTCCATACTGTTTTCCACAGTGGCTGTAACATTCCCACCAACAGTGCATAAGGTGGGCTTCCCTGGTGGCGCAGTGGTTGAGAGTCCGCCTGCCGATGCAGGGGTTGCGGGTTTGTGCCCCGGTCCGGGAAGATCCCACATGCCATGGAGCGGCTGGGCCCATGAGCCATGGCTGCTGAGCCTGCGCGTCCGCAGCCTGTGCTCCGCAACGGGAGAGGCCACAGCAGTGAGAGGGCTGCATACCAATAAAACAAACAAACAAACAAAAAAAAACAGTGCATAAGGATTCCAATTTTTCCACAACCTCACCAACACTTGTTATTTTCTGGGCTTTTTGTTTTTAAATTTTTATTGGAGTATAGTTGATTTACAATATTGTGTTAGTTTCAGGTGTACAGCAAAGTGAATCAGTTATACATATACATATATCCACTCTTTTTTTTTTTAGATTCTTTTCCCATATAGGTCATTGTAGAATACTGAGTAGAGTTCCCTGTGCTCAACGGTAGGTTCTTATTAGTTATCTATTTTCATTGTGGTTTTGATTTGCATTTCTCTAATTATTAGTGATGTTGAACGTTTTTTCATATGCTTGTTGATCTTTGTATAACAGCTTTGGAGAAACATCTATTCAAATCCTTTGCTCATTTTAATAGGGTTATTTGTTGTTGTTGACTTGTAGGAGTTCTTCATATATTGTGAATATTAACCCCTTACCAGGTATATTATTTGCAAATATTTTCTCCTATTCCACAGATTGCCTTTACACGCTGTTGATTGTGTCTTTCGATCAGGTTTGCCTCTTTTTTGAAGATCAGTTTCTACAGTCAGTATCAGAAATGCTTCTCAGATTAGGACTTATTACCTACCTCTAGTATAGCACCTACTACATTTAACTATTTATCATTTAATTACAATCTTTAAAGGCAGGTGCTATGTACTATTCAACTTATACTCTTAGTGCCTAGATCAGTACATGTTTATATTGAAAATGAAATAAAATTATTCTCCCTCTTGCCTCTCATGTATATATTTGGCATTTGTTTACCCAGAGACAACTCCTTCTCTATGCTGGGGCTATCAGAACAGACCAGCTCATTAGTTAGGTTTGAATGGGAGGATTCCAGCAAGGTGAACTCTTAGAAACAGGAAGTGGTCACCAACCAGTTCCACTGGTGAAGCATTTTCTAAAGTCTGCATATTCTGGTGATTTGATTTCAGCTCTCCCTGGGGAATAAGGTAGTTATAGTTCAGAATTCTTTCTTTAAGTATGACCATACTAGCAAGAGAGCTCCAGTAAATTCCTAGTTTTTCATCATTGGGTTTTGATCATTTTTGTGGTTTCTATAGCTCCTAGAATTGGGTCAGGCATAGAGAGTACCAAGATAGTCCAGGAAGTATAAACAGTATTGGGCAAAATACAACAGCACATTAAAAGGATCATACACCATGATCAAGTGGGGTTTATCCCAGGAATGCAAGGATTCTTCAATATACGTAAATCAATCAATGTGATAAACCATATTAACAAATTGAAGGAGAAAAACCATATGATCATCTCAATAGATGCAGAAAAAGCTTTTGACAAACTTCAACGTCCATTAATGACAAAAATTCTCCTGCAAGTAGGCATAGAGGGAACTTTCCTCAACATAATAAAGGCCATATATGACAAACCCACAGCCAACATTGTCCTCAGTGGTGAAAAACTGAAACCATTTCCACTAAGATCAGGAACAAGACAAGGTTGCCCACTCTCACCACTCTTATTCAACATAGTTTTGGAAGTTTTAGCCACAGCAATCAGAGAAGAAAAAGAAGTAAAAGGAATCCAAATCAGAAAAGAAGTAAAACTGTCACTGTTTGCAGATGACATGATACTATACATAGAGAATCCTAAAGATGCTACCAAAAAACTGCTAGAGCTAATCAATGAATTTGGTAAAGGAGCAGGATACAAAATTAATGCACAGAAATCTCTCACATTCCTATACACTAATGATGAAAAATCTGAAAGAGAAATTAAGGAAACACTCCCATTTACCATTGCAACAAAAAGAATAAAATACCTAGGAATAAACCTACCTAAGGAGACAAAAGACCTGTATGGAAAAAACTATAAGACACTGATGAAAGAAATTAAAGATGATACCAACAGCTGGAGAGATATACCATGTTCTTGGATTGGAGGAATCAACACTGTGAAAATGACTCTACTACCCAAAACAATCTACAGATTCAATGCAATCCCTATCAAACAACCAATGGCACTTTCCACAGAAGTAGAACAAAAAATTTCACAATTTGTATGGAAACACAAAAGAGCCCGAACACCAAAGCAATCTTGAGAAAGAAAAACAGAGCTGGAGGAATCAGATTTCCTGACTTCAGACTATACTACAAAGCTACTTTAATCAAGACAGTATGGTACAGGCACAAAAACAGAAATATAGATCAATGGAACAGAATAGAAAGCCCAGAGATAAACCCATGCACATATGGCCACCTTATCTTTGATAACGGAGGCAAGAATATAAAATGGAGAACAGACAGCCTCTTCAAAAAGTGGTGCTGGGAAAACTGGACAGCCACATGTAAAAGATGGAAATTAGAACACTCCCTAACACCATACACAGAAATAAACTCAAAATGGATTAAAGACCTAAATGTAAGGCCAGACACTATCAAACTCTTAGAGGAAAACATAGGCAGAACACTCCATGACATAAATCACAGCAAGATCCTTTTTGACCCACCTCCTAGAGAAATGGAAATAAAAGCAAAAGTAAACAAATGAAACCATAAGCAAGACAGCAAAGGAAACCATAAACAAGACAAAAAGACAACCCTCAGAAAGGGAGAAAATATTTGCAAATGAAGCAACTGACAAAGGATTAATCTCCCAAATTTACAAGCAGCTCATGCAGCTCAATATCAAAAAAACAAACAACCCCCAAATGGGCAGGAGACTTGAATAGACATTTCTCCAAAGAACATACACAGACTGCCAACAAACACATGAAAGGATGCTCAACCTCACTAATCATTAGAGAAATGCAAGTCCAAACTACAATGAGATATCATCTCACACCAGTCAGAATGGCCATCATCAAAAAATCTACAAACAATAAATGCTGGAGAGGGTGTGGAGTAAAGGGAACCCTCTTGTACTGTCGGTGGGAATGTAGACTGATACAGCCACTATGGAGAACAGTATGGAGGTTCCTTAGAAAACTGAAAATAGAACTACCATATGATCCAGCAATCCCAGTACTGGGCATATACCCTGAGAAAACCATAATTCAAAAAGAGTCATGTATCACAATGTTCACTGCAGCTCTCTTTACAATAGCCAGGACATGGAAGCAACCTAAGTGTCCATCAATAGATGAATGGATAAAGAAGATATGGCACATATATACAATGGAATATTACTCAGCCATAAAAAGAAATGGAATAGAGTTATTTGTAGTGAGGTGGATGGACCTAGAGACTGTCATACAGAGTGAAATAAGTCAGAAAGGGAAAAACAAATACCATATGCTAACACATATATATGGAATATAAAAAAAAGAAAAAAAGGTTCTGAAGAACCTAGGGGCAGGACAGGAATAAAGACGCAGATGTAGAGATTGGACTTGAGGACATGGGGATGGGGAGGGGTAAGCTGGGACGAAGTGAGAGAGTGGCATGGACATATATACACTACGAATTGTAAAATAGATAGCTGTGGGAAGCAGCTGCATAGCACAGGGAGATCAGCGTAGTGCTTTGTGACCACCTAGAGGGGTGGGATAGGGAGGGTGGGAGGGAGACACAAGAGGGCGGAGATATGGAGATATATGTATATGTATAGCTGATTCACTTTGTTATAAAGCGGAAACTAACACACCATTTTAAAGCAATTATACTCCAATAAAGATGTTAAAAAAAAAAAGAAAGCCACTCCTAGAGAAAAGTATGGAAGGATTGAAATATTAACCCTGATTATTTCAAGAGGTATAATGGAGGGAAGGTAGATCCTTAACCCTTCGTTCCTCCCTCTATCCCTCTCTCTCTTTCTTTCCTTTCTTTCATTTCTTTGTTTCTATTTCTTTCATTGTTACTAAACGCTATGCTTTCAAGTTAATAAATTAAATGAATTGAAAACATTAACAATGAAAATTCCCCAAACTCCAAAACTAGAATGAACCACTAGTGGCAGCTGGGTTCTAAACTGCCTGATTAGATGGGGATCCAGACACTTCCTGGTATTAAGACTATGGGTGAATAATAGTCCTAAAATGGGAAGAAGGAAAGACGAGGACAAGGAAGGATGCAAGCGATAGAGTGTACTGATGGTTAAAACCACACAACTCGGCCATTACACTGAGAAAGGAGCCCAGATAGTATGTAGACAAATCTATGTGGGTGTATTCCAATAAGCCTTAGTTACAAAATCAGGCAGCTGACTAGATTTGTCCCACATGGTACCATAGTTTGCTGGTACCCCTGTTTTAGAGGGAAGGAAGAATTGAGGTAAAACTGGCAGCCATCTGGGATTCCATCAGTCAGGCCTGCCTGGAATAGAGAAGTTCTCTGCATTCGGGTGCTTTCAGTGACATGCTTTCTGGTTCCTTGTGATGTCTCTAGGTATACTGGCATGAGGTGCCGAGACTACAGCTGAGGGTTTCCATTAGCTACAGAGGACCAATCGTACCTTATCTCTGGGGAGATGTGTGACTAATAAATTTAGTCAAACAGTTAAATATTTTAATGAATACACCTTATTTTGGACATGTCGTACAAAAGTGAATTTAGTTATTACCAACATAACCACCGCACACAGCTTTGATGAGGAGCTCAGGTCAGGCAAAGCCAGGCCAGCATCAGTTTAGCTGCTGTGGTATCGACTCATTTGTCATTTTCCTGTGGGTCTTGCAAGGGGTTTATAGCATTCCTCTGTAATGTCTTTGTGTCTGAGGCTTTGCCGACCTCCTTGCAAAACTCATCGTTTGAACTTTTTCTTGATGTGGTCTTTTGAGTAGTTTGTTGCCTGCTCTATCTTCATTTGGGGCAGGAGTCCTCTTCTGCTCCCTTTGCTCTTCCTTCTGCTATTGTAACTTTAAGTTGTCAGCCTGTAAATGGCTCTTATACAGACCATTGGTGCTATTTCTGTTGTGTGGCTGCTTTCTTGTGGTATGCAGTTTAGTTAGTCTTTCTTTTTTGTTTCTCAGGACAAGGCAGGCATATAGATAATGGTCCTGAGGCTCTCTTCTTAACAAACTCCATAGAAAGTAAATGGCCATTTATTTCTCTCAGTATAACCCATAATTTTGGAGTAAAATAGCTGGGCTCTTAATAACGACCTTTAAAAGCAAAAGAAAGACTTCATATTGTCCTGATGGCTAGGATATTTCTGAGTCTCTTCATTTCAGCCTCTTTCATTTCATTTCATTTCTTCATTTGAAAGATAAGAAGATCAAAGGGGGTTTGTCAGCCCCTTGACTGTTAGCAGCTGTAGAAGAACTGTTTGCTTGTAATTCTTCACTGCTGTCCTTACAGCTGCTTCTCCTTTCTGATGCTCCCTTGCAGGGGTGAACGTAGGAAGGTAAGATGTTCTGACACTGTCATGCTGAAGCCTGGTGGAGGGCCTCCAGAGTTTTGGTTTGTTTTATTGTAGAATATAACCTGATGTTGACTCTGGCTCTGTTAGGGCCCCAAGAGAACCTTACCTACCCTGAGAAAGTACTAATTAGAGATGGAGAAAACTTTGTTTTCTGTGATGATGTGTTATAAGATTTTTTAAATGTTCACCTTCCAGGAGAGTTCCCATTGCTGATATTATTTATGTGGTTATTGGTCTCTTTGTATGAATTGAAATCACATGGTGTCTTGGTTGCCAATATACACTGAGGAGTCATCATGAAGTATTAACCAATCAACTTTTTCATGCTTGTGCTCTGGATCGTTCTATATACAGGCAACGTGATCAAAGGTCCATGGCATTGTGTTTTAGATAAACTTGGAGAAGAATAAATATTTTACAAATTAAAGCATCAGAAGAATTTTGAAATGGTCTCCTTAGCACTGATCCCAGAATATGACCAAAGAGAGGAATGGCCTGATCTGAAGTTATTCTCTCATCCTAATGTTTGGAAATGAGCACTAGAGCACAAAGTCCCACGAGTCCTCAGCTTGCTAAGCAGCTAAGATTGGTTGAAAAAAGAGTGTGAACCTCTGTCCAAAAGCATTCCCCTGTCTTGGGGAACCGGTAAGGCTATTCAGCTTTCCAGTGTTGACCATTGAACTCCATTTCATAGGTCTTGACTTGAAAAGCTTGAGCACCATGTCAAGAGTTTTTAATGTAGTCAGACTCATTAAGAATGAAGAAGAAACTAGGTATCATAACAGGTAATAATAGCGCTACAGTTTTTTTCTGTGCTCAGGAGCTGTCAGGAATAGGAGAGGAGGACCCATGGGGACTACATTTGAGGATCTGGTGAACTGAAAGTATCAAGGAATGGAAAGGTCCCTTGAGGGGAGGGACCTACTGTTTATGGGTTTGACCCCACATGAGGGGTGTGGGGTGGGGCCTTTTCCCAGTGTGGAAGCCTAATCCAACCTTTCGGTGGGACTGTGGGCATCTACAAAGAACACCTGGGGGGATAACAGGTACCTAGTTCTTATAAGAATCATAGAAGAACCCCATGGGGTTCAGCCATGTAGGGCCCTGTGCTCAAATCTTTCCACTTAAGACGCATCTTCAAGCCTCTGTGCAGGACCCTGCGGAGCCCTTCCATGAGGTGAGGGTTTGCCCAAGAAAAGAACTCCAGGTTGAGTGAATGAAGGAGGATCATTCTCACAGAATAATGTAATGAAAGAGCACTGGACTCTTCTGACTTAGGGCTTTCAGATCTTGCTCAGCCACTTAGCAGCTGTGTGACCTTAAAAAGTTGAACTATCTGGGCCTCACCTTCATTCCTTTCCTGGAAAATGAGGGAGTTACATTTTATAACTTCCAAGATACCTTCCAGGTCTAGGATTCAATAAGTATAGGAGGTTGGGATTTGAAGAAAAAGTTGAAAATCAACAAGCAAGGAGAGGTCTGACTCCTTTAAAAATGCCCCACATGATCACTGGTTAGCATGGCCTTTTGCTTTCTCAGAACTTAGTTGAATTATATGGGTTTTTTTTTTTCTGTCTAAGTCAAGCCATTCAACTCTTAAATTTGGAGAACTGTTGAGTAGATGTCTCCTCCCCAGTTTCCCCAAATTACGGCTTTGGGTGAGTTGAGTTCTTATGGTCAAAACTTACCAGTCATTCCTCATGCTACAGCCTATGTCAGAATTTGTCATCCAACAAATTGCAGTCATTTCCTGGGTCTCTTTTGTGGATCAGGCTCCAAATACAAGGTCCAATAAAGGCACAAAGTACAAATGAAGTTTTATATTAGGAAAAGTATATATGTAACCCATGGGCTGCTACTCCCTGCTTCTACATTCATGATAAACACAGCCTCAGAATCTTCTTCAACACAGCATTCCAATCAATCACTCCCAATTAAAGTTGGCTTATGGAATGAAACTCACATGTCATCTATATTCTCCATTAGTATTGCAATGACATCTCTGATAATTGTGTTTAACTCTGTATTCCTAAAACATACTGGTTACTGACCACAGGGAACTTAGCTCTCTGAAACCCTCACTAAGATTTCCTCTATATCCATCACCACAGGGCCATCTTTGTTTTGCTGTTGCCTATGCATGGGAATGATGCCTGTCTCCAACACGACTGCTAGTTCCTACCCCATGGGGAAACACACTGCTTCTGCTAGCAAATATCTGTCAAAGGCCACTTGATATCAGTACACAGCTGCTGGTGGGAGCGAATATGCTGCCAAATGGTTTCTATGGTTTCAACGACCTAATGAAATGTTTTGTTATAGAAAGATGGTGATTTCAGTAGAGCACAATGACTGTCCTGCTATGTAGCCTACAAATGTTTAGTAGGATTCAGGTATACCAATGAAAACACCTGAAACACTATTTTTTTCCACTTGGAAAAATTTTAAGATGCCCTTTCAACATTATTAAATGGGTCACAATCTTTTTTTTAGGACAGAAAACTCAACTTAAGGTCACTTCTGATCTTTACTTACTTGGAATCAAGTGGAAAAAAAACTGTTCTAAAACTTTTTATCCAACAATAACAAATACAGCATTGAAGATGTCAGCTGCTGAGAAGGATAAATCAATACTCCCAAACTATGTGTATTTTGAGTCTATCTCTTTGCCTATAGGCATAAGTGTCTCTTGAAGTAGGTTTGTATGTTAATTTTCAATGTGTCAGGAAAGGAAAGGTTGGTATCTTTTGGAGGAATATAATTAAAAACAAAGTCTTCTCTAAATCCAGAAATTCTCTTCGCAAAGTTAGTAAGAGAAAGAAAACACTTTTATTACTGAATAAGCATTAAACCAAAATGTGCTGAGTGTCACAGGCAATCAGCTTTAAGAGACTGCAAAGACAGAAAGGAATCACATCTCCTTATATAGCAAAGAAGATACAAGCAATTACATACATGTTTTCAAGATAAACAATAACTGGTCTTCAAGTAAGAGAACTTGATAACATCATTTGTCACACACAGTTCATCTTAACTTTACCTGGTAATTGGGGTGACCATCTGTATTAGCTAAATTGCTTTATTCAGAAGAAAAACAAACTCATCTCTTTATGATAAGGAGGTAGTTTTGCAACTTGGAGCAAGGTGCCCACTGAAATTAGGCTCATACCTCCTAATAGAAACTAGGAGATAAGGGTGCTATCTCCTTTGATGTTTGCATTTCAAACAGATGACTCCCCTGTCCTTGAGAAAGACATTCTGGGTCATAAAATAGACAAAAGACTAGCTGATGAAAAGCCCATCTGGTCTTCAAAAGGATTTATATACATTTCAAAGAGATGAGAAAGTACTTACAATTCCAAATTTTCAAAGAAAAAGGAGAGAGAAATCTATTTTCAACGGGGAGAATTGTCTTATTTTAAATTTGTATGTGTCCTTAATCACCTAAACACTCTAGGAGGAGTGTAGGAAGACTCTAAGAAGGTTGAACAGGACTGTAGGAGTTGACTGATAAAAGAATCCACCTAGAAAATGAGAGTCTTGGGAAGAAGGAGGTGGACCAAGTATGTGGCTCACGCATGTACAGATCTAAATAGATTCCCTGGCATAAAAATTCTGTAGGACCAGGAAGGACATGGAAACTCAAGGACGTCAAGGTGGTACTTCCAGGGGTGAAAAACCAATTTCACTGAAGCTCAACCCACCACTCTTTCCATTTTTGTTCCCTTGTCTATGAGCTGCAACTGATATTATTTAGTTACTTTCTCTCCTTTGCTATTAAAAATATTTCCTTATGTAGCCCCCATCCATCCTTTCTATGTTTATTCTTCTTCCCTTTGTCCCAATTTTTCTTCAAGCCTCAGTTTACTACAGGTTTTAGCAAAACCTCACACTTTTTTCTAATTCTAAGACTTCTTTTATAGTCATACCTGATTATGCATCTTATTTCCAACTTTTGGAATAATATTTCCAAATTTTTACAAATTAATGTGAAATTAATTTGTGAGAATGTGAGCTTCCCAGAGAACCTCCTGGGTATCTATTCTCTCATTCCATAGCCTACTCTCCTACCTATTCCCATTTTGAAAAAAATCCCGTGTAACACTTATTTGAATACATTTCTTATCCTTTTAATCAGGACTTGATGCTATATCATCAAAATTATCTTAAAAATCTTCCAGCTTTGTGAGTCATTTTCCTTTATGGAGACCAGAGCATGGAATCTATCTTGCCTTTCTTTTGAATGTCTTGGAATCTGGCTTCCCAGATAGTGTATACTCTTGACTTGGCCAACTTTCCCTTTTTCCAATTATTGCAAAAATCCAAGGTTATATGATTCCTTTTCCTCAAGGTTTTGACATTTTCATTTGACTAACTATTTATTCCCTGTTAGAGAAACAGTTTCCATAGATGACTCTCTATACTTTCAGAGAGAAATACATTTTGGAAGCAAAGTCCAGAATTTCTCAGATAGGATTTGACCAAATGTGGTGTGTTGATTGTTGATCTTCTACATCACTTGTATATATAAAGTTTATAATCTGCATAAAGGTTTAATAAATCATATGTTTTCTGAACTTGGTATGTAGTCTGTTGTATAATTTTGCACTTTTTCATTCCTCCCCCCTGTCTGGTTGTTCCTAAAATCAAATGCTTGGCAGCTTCCTTCCACTCTCCAATATATATATATTTTTCCTGTAGGTATATATTTTTTTGATAATGAAATTTACTACATCATCTCTCCTAATGAGCTGTTTCTCTTGAATCTGGGCTCTGTTTCCTCTGCTGTATTCTAGCTGTGACCTCTCACCAAAGCTTAGTGTAATCTCTGGAGCATATTTACCACTTTCTACCTCATATAACACTTGTTTTTATACATTGCTTATCAGGCTGTAACTAACATAATGGGTATAAACTGTCTTCATTTTAATTTTTCCCTGTGGTGCCTAGCCTAAAGTTTGATACAAGGTGATTGATAACTTTTAATATAAATAAACGAGTGAAGGCACAGCCTGTTAGTCCTAATAAATACATTAACATAAGACTAATATTTGAAAATAACTTTTTTCTCTTGTTAAGCTTTAATAGAGTAATCAGGCAGATAAAGAAATAGAATAATTAGTTTAGTAGCAAAAACAGGACAAGCAGCCCAAAATTAATTGACAAATCAGAGACAAAGACCAAACAGGAGTAATGTAGGTAAGTTTATAGGAATCAGGAGCAAATAAAAATGGAAGTAAAATCAGGGAAGTGATTATTGAGCAAAACTAGTTTGGGAAGCCTTTTTTTTTTTTTTTTTTTTTTGCGGTACGCGGGCCTCTCACTGTTGTGGCCTCTCCAGTTGCGGAGCGCAGGCTCCGGACGCGCAGGCTCAGCGGCCATGGCTCACGGGCCCAGCTGCTCTGCGGCGTGTGGGATCTTCCCAGACCGGGGCACGAACCCGTGTCCCCTGCATCGGCAGGCGGAATCTCAACCACTGCGCCACCAGGGAAGCCCTGGAAAGCCTTTTATAATTAGTTATTTTGTCCATGAATCCATGAATAATATATACAGCAATAGTAAGTAGGGTTCTTATCCTTCACAGTTATAATTCTGAACAGAATAGTGTCTGATAGCCCTATGCTTTGAACTCTAGCTTCTCAGCCTTCAAACACATATTGTGGCTTATTTGGATGGTGAATGGGAAAGAAAGAAGGTGCTTTCTATTTTCCCTAGAGAAGGAGGATGGGACGATATCCCCTGGGCTTAAAAAGTAATTTGTGAGAAAAAAGAAAACCAAACAAAATTCTTCCTCTGAACATTCATTTACTTTAAGGCCTTACATAGTAAACCCTGTTTGACTTACTCTTGTTAAAAGCATGACCACTTGAATAAGGATGACCTGATAATGTATCTTCCAGTGATGGGTATGTTCCTCCAGGAACTTCACCTGCCTACTAAAACAATTACCAAGATAGTTTAAATTCAACAAGATGCTTAAAGAAAGTTATAGGACATGAACACCATGTAAAACAGAAATCATTCCCTTTTGAAAGGTTTTGTCCCTTTTCAGGTGAAGTTCAATCATGGGCAGTGGCTGGGGTAGTATTTTGAGAGTCAAAGACATCATCTCTTAACTATAAATCCTGCCTCATCGGTAGCTGCTCATTCTGCTCATTCATCAGGACAGCCTAGCCTTGGTAAAGAGGCTTTTCTAATTGCAAAAGGAGGTTGAAAACAGAATATGGGGAGAATCAATTTGTGTAACCCGTATGATGATGTCCCAGAAGGAGGCAGGGAGGGTGCTTTCTGTAAGTTCAGAGTAGACAATCAATCCAGGGAACAGGTAACTTGCAGGTACTGGAGGAAGAAACAAATTATCCTATCACTGTGCTCCAGATGCTCCGGAGGGTGCCCTTTGGACGGAGTTTCTCTCTGAAGAAAAAGTGAGAAAGAAGTTTTTCAACTCCCCTAGGCCATGCTCCTTTCTAAGCTTATCTCTGATCCCCTCTTTAGGAAACTGACTTGAATTGCTGGGCCAGGTTAAGTGAATGTTAGTGATTCCACTCTCTGATTTATATTGAAATGTATACCACTATTAAAAAACACAAACGTATGAAATAATCCCTTATCTTGTTCATTACAGGAAGCTCTCTGGGTCAGAGACAGAATATTTTCTCTGCCCTTAGTGACTTTTGACTTTGAAAGTTGCTGCTCTTTCTTTTTCTGGCATTGCTGTAGTCTGGTGTACAGATACGTTGTCAGCTGTCTTTATACAGCAGGAGTTTTGATAATCTTTACTTGATCTCTTATTGAGAATCTGGGTGCCCTATATGTAGATGCAATACATAGTTCTCTACATGGAGTCATTTCTTTTTGAAGGGAATCTTTGAGAATTAGCTTTAAATATCTTCTCTCAACAATCTTTCTGAAATTCTAACATTTGGAAAAAGTCCAGATTTATTTAAAAATGAGCATATATTAGCATTTTTAATTAACTCATTAAACAAATATTTGTTAATTCCTTTGCACTCTTCCAGGCACTGGAGATAGGGAGATGAACAAGATAGAGATGGTCACAATTCTCATGGACCTTACGTTGTAGAAAGAGAGGGGGTGGTGAAGGTTGAAAAGGAACACAGATGTACAAATACTAGAATATACTTTAGGATGGTATAAGTGCTCTGAAGGAAATAAAATGGGGTAATAGGGTAAAGAGTATTGGAGGTAGGTGGAGAACACCACTTCGGATTGTGTGATTTGGAAACCTTGGAAAAAGTGACACCAGATTTAAGACTTCAGTGACAAAAAAGAGCCAGCCATGGGGAGGTCTGGGGACAGAGTGTCCAGGTAGAGGGACTAGCAACGGCAGATCCTGACACGGAATGAGCTTTGCAGGTTTGAGAAACTGAAGGCCACTGTGCCTGGAACTAGTAACTGATAAGGAGAGTGGGAAGGGATAGGATTTGGAAGGTAGTGTCTCAGGATGATCTTAATTATTAGAAACCAAGCATTATGATTCAAATTGCCATAGACAATTAGGAAATAATTTATCTCACGTGGGATGTTTGAAGATAAGGTGGACTCCAAGGTTAGTTGATTTAATAGCTCAGTGACATCATTAAAGATGCAGGTTTCCCCATTTTTTTGCTATGCCATTTTTTTGCCGTTTCCCTCTTGATCTCAAGCTGGTTGCTATATTTAAGTACAATACATGCAGGAGTAGAGAGGGGTCTGTGCCTTCCTTTTAGGATGAGGAAAGCTTTCCCAGAAGCAGTTCATCTAATTTCCTCTCATGTATCTTTTGGCTGAGTTTGGTCTCATATCCATTTCTTAAAAAACTGGGGTAACAATGGAGTTACCATTCTTGGTTTTGCCTAGTGGTTCTCAAAGTGTATTCCCTGGAACAGCAGCATGAATATTACCTGGGAACTCAGAAATACAAGACTTAAGGAATCAGAGACTTTGAAAGTGACATCCAGTTACCAAAGTTTTTACAAGCCCTCCAGGTGGTTCTGATGTATGCTCAAGTTTTTTGTTTTTTGCTTTAAGCTTTTAAGTATATATATTTAAAGTGGAACTAGGTATAAACTTGTGAGATTTGTTGACAATTGTGCCATAGCCCTAAGTTTGAGAAAGCCAAAGAGAAGTGATCATCAGAGCTTCTTCGGATAAACACTTCAGTCTGAGAAACCTCAGACTAAATTTACTATGCCTTTGAGGAGAAGGAGAGAGGAAAGTAGATTTTTATTTACACCTGGAGCATTAAAGCTGTGCTTCATCTTAGTGAGTTTGTGGCGTAAATCAGAAGTCACCTGGGATTTGAATAAGATTGACTCATACTCCTACTTCAAGCCCTGGCGCAATCTGCTGCCTTCGCAGAAAGGTTATAACTTCCCCAGAAGGAGGTTTGTCCTTCTTTTCTTTTTTTAAAAAAACTTTAAAAAGACAGACATTATTTTTTAGAACAATTTTAAATTTACAGAAAAACTGAAGAGGTAGTACAGATAGTTTCCATATACCACCCTCCAATTTCCTCTATTATTAACCTTTTACATTAGTTTGCTATATTTCTAATAATTAGTGAAGCAATTTTGTTACATTATTGTTAACAAAAGTTCGTAATTTGTTCAGATTTTCTTATTTTTATCTAATGTCCTTTATCTGTTCTAGGATCCCATTTAAAATGCCATGTTGCAGTTAGCTGTTGTTTCCTTAGGTTCTTCTTGGATATGACAGTTTCTCAGGTTTTCTTTGTTTTTGTTTTTTTAAAATTTTTATTGGGGTATAGTTGAGTTACAGTGTAGTGTTAGTTTCAGGTGTAGAGCAAAGTGAATCTTTTATACATATACATATATGCACTCTTTTTTAGATTCTTTTCCCATATAGGCCATTACAGAGTATTGAGCAGAATTCCCTGTGCTATACAGTAGGTCCTTATTAGTTATCTATTTCATCTACAGTAGTGTGCATGTGTCAATACCAATTTTCCAACTTATCCCTCCCTCCGCCCTTATCCCCTGGTAACCATAAGTTTATTTTCTATATCTGTTACTCTATTTCTGTTTTGTAGATAAGTTCATTTGTAGCTTATTTTTAGATTCCACATATGAGTGATATCATACGATATTTGTCTTTTTTTGTGTGTGTGTGGTACGTGGCCTCTCCCATTGCAGAGCACAGGCCCCGGACGCGCAGGCTCAGTGGCCATGGCTCACGGGCCTAGCTGCTCCGCGGCATGTGGGATCTTCCCGGACCAGGGCACGAACCCGTGTCCCCTGCATCGGCAGGCAGAGTCTCAACCACAGCACCACCAGGGAAGCCCCTGAGTTTTTATCATTAAGAAAATGCTGATTTAATTGATATTAATACAGACATCAATTGCTATCCAAGCTCACTTTTTAAATATTGAAGAGTAGTTGATTTACAATATTGTGTTAGTTTCAGGTGTTGATAGACATCTTTCCTGCATGCTCTTAAACTAAGGGGTTATACAGGGATGAGTGTATTGAAAAGATGCAAAGCTGGAGCATGACTAAATGTGTGATTTACACATGTTTAAGAGAAACATTCCCACACGTGAATGCTGTTCCATGACAAAGAGAGGGGAGGGGCTGAGAGACAGGTGTTGAACCTATTGTAGACATTTTAATTTAAAAATCTCTTTGTTTTATGGGCTTTAAAAGATGAATGACTTCCACCCACTTATCAGTCTATGTTTCATTTCTGTGTTCTTTCTAACTGCTGGTCTCTATGTAAGTGCCCTTGATAATTTTGAGGCTGGTCTTTTTAGAGGCATAGTGAGATGCTGTAATATTCTCAGAAAAGCAAGATGAATTCCAGTGTGTAGCCATTGTGCAAAGAACCCTTTTCTAAACCACAGAGAGGCCAAAATAGATAACTTATCTTTACTTTGAATATGCTGAAGGATGCCAGATATTTTGTGGAAATATGCATCTTATGTTTTTTCTCTGTAGTCATCTAATTACAATCTGATGTTTTGTGTTCTTTAGCTAATCCAGTAAATCCTCACAGGATGCCTGCATTATCTGATTTTTAAAATATGGCATTTGGATATAAAAATAAACTTTCCTTTCAGACAAGCAAAAAAAAAAGAAAAGATGCAAAGTACAAATGAAATTTACTTAAATTGAAAAATATCCTGGCTAATTAATTTACCAAGGGGGATTGAAGGAATTAACTACAACAAGATAGAAGAAGCAGTATAAACAAGAAAAGAAATATATCTGAAAAAATCAAGTGACAACTGTAATTGGCTTCTGAAGGACAAAGAATTAAGATCAATTTGAAAGATCAAATTGAAAGAGTAGAAGAAGGTTAATTGGAAATAGTTATTTATAGGTTTGTATCTCTTCCATTCCTTAGTTTGTGAAAGTACAGACTGTGTTATGCTTGTGTAGACAGAGAATTGTGTATGAAAACAAATAAGCACATTCTGGTGATTTTTCAGAACTATACTGACAGTACCACCTTTGAAGAATTGCATTATGACTTTCTAGGACAGTACCCAAAGGTCTGCAATTGACAACTTGGCCTGAGGGAAGGGAAAGAGCAGAACAATTAGCAGAATGCTGGTAGCACATGTGCCATATCCCATCAGTAAAGACATTATTCTCTCTCTCCCTTCCCAGTGCCTCCTTTCCACCCTGTATGCACACCAATATTTGTCTTTCATGACGAGGAGGTAGCTATTGTAGAAAGGAGGTAGAATGGGATGGTTAAGAATCTAGGATTTGGGGTTAGGTAACCTGTGTTTGAATCTCAGCTTATTGCTCATTATTTAGCCTGTTTTTGAGTTTCAGTTTTCTCACCTGTCAAACTAGAAAAACAACAGTACTCCTACTCTATGGGGTTGGTGGGAGGTTTACATCCAATAATACACAGAATTACACTTTTTAAAGAAAATATTCCGTCATACATGGAAGAGAAAGTAAGTAACATTTCATCACCTACAATGTCTAAGGTGTTTTACATTATAAAATTTATTATTCTTAGAACATTTTGAGTTAGTTGGGTTTTTCTCCATTTTATGGATGAAGACACTGAAGTTTATCAAGATTAAAAACTTGCCTAAATCCACTCAACCAATGGGTTAATTAAACCCCAGTTTTGTCTGATTCAAAACCTATGTTCTTTTCCTTACATGGTGCTTCCGTTCACTCAACTAATTTTAGGTTGAGGTCAAAAATAAAACCCATGATTTTAAAGCTAACATAATTTTGATTTGTGTTTGTTTTGGAATACTGTTGTATGTCACTGCTATGTCCACTATTTTAACAGAGGTTTTCACTGTTGGATGCAAATTGGAATAACCTGGGCGGATTAACAATATTATTGTCTGGATCCAACCCAGAGATTCTGAATTAATTAGTTTGTGGGGTTTAGGCATTGAGATTTTTAAGCTCCCTGGATTATTCTAATGTGTTGTCAAGATTGAGAAACATTGTACTACAGAAAACTACATTCCCCACAGCCTTTCTGAGCAGCAGTGGTTATGTTTTGGGTCATGTAATCCTGCAATACGTACTCTTTCCCCCACAATTGGATGGTTAAATGCCCATGGCATGCCTTTGTACTAAAAGATAAGACAGGTTAATCAAATGCCATCTTTAAAAAAATTTAACTGGGAAATACCAAGGAAAGAAGGTTGTAAGCTAATAGTTCCCAAACTTCATTGGACATTAAAATCACCTGGAAGCTTCTAAAACTTCCAATGGCCTGTCTTGACTCATACACATCAAGTCAGAATGTCTAGGTTGGGAGCCGGCAGTTTTTAAACATCCCAAGTAATTACAAGATGCATCAAAATTTGGGGGCCACTGCAGTTAGTGGTGGGAGCTTAAGCCTAATGGTCATAGTGTAGAACGGCATTTCTCAAACTTAAGTGCTGATTCTGATTCAGTAGGTCTGGGTCAGGCCCAAGTTCTGCCTTTCTAACAAGCTCCCAGGTGAAACTGATGATGCTGGTCCACAGACCAAATTCTGAGCAGCAGTAAGAGAGTCTAAGAAATCCTGGGGGGAGGTACAAACCAGAAGGAGGGAATGGAGATTATGAGATTAACAGCAACAAAAGATATAGAACGTGAGATGGATGGACTATAGGAAGAGGAGAATGGAACAAATATTTCTTGAATTAACCTTGGAACAGCACTGCAATAAAGATCCCTGAACTCCTGATTCTGAGATTCCTAGAGGTTGCTTGAATACAGAAGGGCTTTTAACTTCGTGTTGTTCCTTAAAATCTAGTTTGGATTTCCCGAGTTTCTTGGCAGGTGTGTTTTTATACTGAACTGTCATTAACTGAAGCAAGCTGCAGACACTATGAATTACTCAGATGGTTTCTTTTTTCTCTTTTGTTCACTTATTGTATTAGTTATCTATTGCTGCAAAACAGATTATCCTCAAAACTTGGTGGCTTAAAACAACAAATATTTATAAACATATTCCTGTGGGTCAGGAATTCAGAAGCAGCGTATTTGGGAGTTCTGGCTCAGGATCTCTCATGAGTTTGAATCAGGATGATGGCAAGGGCTGCAGTCATCTGGTGACTTGGCTGGAGCTGGGGGATCTGCTTCCTAATGGACTGGCTCACATGTCTATGCACTGGAGGCCTCAGCTCTTTACCATGTGGGATGCTCCTTGGAGTGTCCTCACAACATGGCCATTTGTTTCCTTCGGAGTGAATGATTCAAGAGAGAGACTGACCAAGATGGAAGCTGCAATGTGTTTTATGACCTACAATTTAAATCATACACCATCACTTCTACTTTATTCTGTTAGTTAGAAGTGAGCCACTAAATCCAGCCCACAGTCAAAGGAAGGGAAATTAGAGTCCAGCTTTTGAAAAGAGTGTCAGAGAATTTGCGGACATATTTAAATAACCACAGGTGTTTACTTTTTCACATAACCATGTGTTTTAGGGAAAGCTGCTTACATTGTCAGCTGGTTCTCAAAATGGTTCCCAAAGTGCACGAAAATTGCTTTGGGAACTGACTATGCAAGTACTTGGGCCCTAGTCTAGAAGAACTGAATAAGCCGCTCTGGGGCAGGGCAGTACTCTGAATTAATACATTCTCCAGGTGATTCTAAAGCACACTCAAGTTTGAGGACCATCACCCTCAGCTGGTCTTGATAATTCAATTACCGTCGTCAGCTTGTACAATTAGCCATGAGTATATATGTGTTGGGGGCTGCTGGGAAAGGTTTCGTTTCCGTAAAGCAGCAGCTGCGGGCTGTGCTTGGGTGTGTGGTGTTGAATGGCTGCGTGCCATCTTGCTACCAGCCTGGGGAGGACGGCGTCCGTTAGAGCAGGAGTGGCAAAACTTTGGAGATGTATACCTGTGACCTGGATATACCTTGACAGAAGTCTGCATTATGAACTGTGACTGGGTGAGCTGATAAATTTCCTTATTAATTATGCCAATTCGAAGCAGTGTTTTCTCTTATTTGATGTTGATATCCTGATTGACAAACCGAGTATTTGTAACTTCAAGGGGTTGGTTCAGTGATTTTTATCAATCCTATCTGCATATTTGGGTTATAGGAACAGTTTTAAAATATACCACTCTTGGACTCACTTTTAGAGAATCTGAGTGCAGTTGTCCAGCATGGAGCCCTGGCAATGGAATTTTTTCATAGGTGATTTTGAAGTTCAGGCAGCATTGAGAACCGTTGGTAACAACAACTACTAAAGGTCGGCTTGTCCAGGTGTTGAAAAGTTTTTCTTCTAACATTCCTGAACTCTCCCAGCATGAGAATTTCATGAACGAAGGAGTCCATGAGCAGTATCCTTATAAGAAGTGGAATCGTGCTTGCTTGCTTTTTTTCTTATACAGCTGATACTAAAATAATCTATGCTAGGTTAACATGACCACTTTTCTAAATTTACAAACTAATTCCTTCTAACTAAATGACTTGTCCTGAACTCTAATACTTCTGGGTTCTCAGTCCCCAGGTGGTTATAGGAGCATGTCTGTGAGGAGTGTTTCTTGTCAGTTCTTGAAGAAATCATTTTTGTTGCTTTTCCTTTGCTTCCCATAAGAAGGCAACTCCAGCAACACTTACTCTAAAATCATTGAAAAAGTATTTTCTGCCTAGGTTTTGAATTTTTCCGTTTCTCCACCTATTTCCCACCATCACTTCTCACCTTGTAATTATTTCATTCTGCAATAATTCACTAGAGACAGTAAAAGAATTTTCACAGTAACATTGTTGGAAGCAACTGAGCATTGCTGGTAACATCAGTGTTCATCACTTGGAGAGTGGAAAAACAAAATACGGTGGATATGCTCCATGGAATACTTTGCTGCAGCTAGAAGTAATGAACTAGATGTACATTTAACTGTAGGATTAGAATTCAAAAATGTAATGTTGAGTGAAAAACATAAGTAGGGCTAAGTCTGCAGTGTAATGCAATTTTTGGAAGTTAAAAACACATTGACCTCAAGTAACATGAATATATTTAAAGAAATATGTATAGTTTCTATGTTTCTACACACATACACCGTACATTCAAATAATACATATATATATATATATAGATACTGTTAAACATAGTATGTTTCCTGTAAGGGAGGGGAAAGGAGGAAGACTAGTGTTGAAGAGGGGAAATATAAGCAAGAATCTCCTAGGGAATAATAATGAGAGTATTGCACAGACAGGAATTATCCAAGATTCGTACCTGAGTTCCATCCCCACCCACCTTGTAAATGTCTCTAAAACCTTGAAATATGCTGTGGGATTTGAAAACCCTATTTGACTTTGAGAACTGCAGATTAAATAAGAATAAACAAGACAGTTTAAGCCTAAGGGCTTTGTATAAACAAGTCTCAGGGTGACTCTGTTTATGCAGGTCTTAGGTTGTACAAGGGGCCAGCCCAGGGTGAAGGAGGAGTTAAAATGTAGCCAGTGTTCTACTTGCTGTATGAGAACTTTTTGTACTTCAGAGGAAAACATGATATGGACTAGTGGAGCCCCTGTTGGGACTTTTATTTTGGGAGTTTAGTGTTAGCTCAATACTGGGTCGCATGGTTAGTCCCTAATAAACGTTTGTGGAAAGAATGAATTTTAAGTGTTTGGCACAGTATTTGGGCAGCTCGAAGTTCCTGGAAATCCCAGTTTCTTTAAGTGGAGTATTATCCTGGTGAATCTGGTTCAAGACTTTGCTCATGCATATGCATACAAATTAAATATTTTTGGTAGTTTGGAAAAATGCTTTAAGTAAAAACATGTCAGTATGTAGGTAGTATGCTCTAGTGGTCAGGGGTTTGGACCCTGGACATGGGCAGGGTCAATTTGAAAACCTTAGCCCTGGAACCACCACCTTAATCAACAGCACCTAGGAACTTGCTAGAACAGTGTTTCTTAGGGTCTTACCCAGGTGTACTGAATCAAGCTCAAAGTGGTGGCCCCACCATTTGATTTAACAAGATCTCCAGGTGATTCTGATACAGGCTAATATTTGAGAACTCTTGGCTTCAACTATTAATTGTACTGCATTTCATCCCCTCTACTATTAATTGTACTGCATTTCATCCCCTCTACCTTTTCTTTCCTTTGGGACCCGTTTGATTGGAGGCCCCAAATAATTGCTGTGTTCTTATTCTTTTTCCATTTGCAGGTAGTGGAGAAACAAAAAGCCTTCTATGTGGCGTATAGTATTAAGGCTGGTTTTGGATTCAGTGGGACCTGATTATATTTGTTGTTCAGTTCACTTCCCAGAGAAGCACATATATGGTCTGGAGACTAAAAAACCTAATAGAAAAAGGTGAAACGAAAGTAGTCACCCTTTCATTATAATAAATATTTCTTTCTACTCCTTTATTCTAGTATTGTTCAAGTTGGCTATGTGTAGTGTTTTGAAATATACAAAAGATAAGTTAAATAAGAAGAGAGGGCCAGTAGTTAAGATCTGAAAATCACGATGGGAAGGAAGAAATGAACCAATTACTTGGAAAATAAGTAAATAGTAAACAATAGTAACTCAATAGTGATATATACGCAAGAAATAGTTTTGTTACAGGGAGGGTCATGGCACTGAATGGGTAATTGAGTTAAGGAACATTGTTTCATCTTGGTTTGTTTTGACAAACGAAAGCAGTGACTACCATCTAATGGTAATACAACAATTGCCTTTTACTGCCAGAGACCTAGAAGCTTCTCTGAAGTGAAAAATTAATGGTAACATACCAGTAAACAAGAAGTATTATAATTGCATTATCACTGGCCCACAGAAAGCCTCTTATTTTCACTTTTGTATTCTCTTTATTATTCCTTCTACTCCCTCAGGTAACCATTCTGGTGCATTTTATGTATATTCTCTTTTTGGGGTAAAATTTGTACCTTGTATACATTTAAAAATTACACAAAATGTTAAGTATACAAGAGTAGAGAGAAAAATAATAATACTCCAGTAATAATAAACTCATGGCCCAGATTATCTTATCTATAATTTCTCCCCCCTTAACCACTTAGCCTGACCCTACCCAGATTATTGTGAAGCAAATTCCAGACTTCATTTTTTATCTTACGTATTTTAAACTTAGATAAATGATATTTTTATAGTATTTTGTATATTCCTTAACATGGTTTTTTGATGACCTATCTTTGATTGTGGGTACTGTAGTTTACTACTCCTTACTACTTCATGGTATGCTGTGGTTTATCTAGCATATATTGTGTATCCATTTTCCTGTTGTATTGGCTTGGCCAAAAAGTTTGTTCAGTTAATGAACACGTTCAGTAAGATTCTTGGTGAAAATGAAAAATGTCTAATTTTTACTTAAAGCTGAATGAACTGTTTGGCCAACCCAACAGCACTAGAGAGAAAGCTGGATTTCCTTCATCTCCATCCTATCACCAGTAGAACTGCAATAAACACCTTTATACATGCCCCCTAAAGGCAGTGTGAGAATTTTTGTGATAAATGCTCAGGTATGGCATTTTAGGTCAAAGAGTACGTAATTACTTGATTAAGTGCGCCCGGATTGGTGCAGACATTCTAGAGCTCAATCTGTACACTCACCAGGGGCACTTGGCATTCTCTAGCAATTTTTTCCCAGTTTATTAGGCATAAAGCGTAAAATGATACTGCATTATTTTAATTTGCATTTTTCTGATTACTAATAGGTGTGACCATCATTTCACATGCTTATTAGATTTTTGGGTTCTTCTGTAAACTGTTGATATCCTTTGCCTGTTTTCTTATTGGACTTACAGTGATTTACAAGAATTCAATTTTTTAATAGTTAGACCCTTGTTAACTTTGTACATTGGTAGTATCTTCTTCACATTTGTCGTCTGTTTAGCTCTTTCCATGGTGTCTTTGTGTAGAAATTCTTAATTTTGGTACAAATTCAGCACTTCGTTTTGCCTCGTGGTTTGTGTTTCTGTTGGCCTAAGAAATTCTTCCTTGCTTTTATCTTGAGGATATCTTCCTGTTTTCTTTTGTTGACTTTAGAGTTTATGTTTCATCTTTAGGTCTTTATTCCATTTGGAGTCTACCCTTTTGAATTAAGTAGGAATCCATTTTAATTTTTCTAAATGCATGAACCGGTTTCCCTAGCTCTCTTTAAATCATCCTTTCACCATTGATTTGGGGTGCCCCTTTTTTATTACATACTAAGTTCGCATATGTAAATGAGTCTATCTCAGTTCATTACACTATCCCATTAGATTATTTCTGTTTTTGTACTAGTTCCATCCTAGTTTTTATTGGTGTTTACTGTATAGCTTCAAGTCTGTGCTACAACATCATAACATTTTTTTAGTTTTTCCTTTTCAAGGCTGTTTGTGCCATTATTTTCATACACATTTTAAAATCAATGAGTTCCTTGAATCCAGTTGGAGTTTGGATTAGGATTACATTTGATTAATCTGGGGGATGAAATCTCATAACGAATCCTCTCACCTGTGATTGTGGAAGTCTCCATCTATTTATATCAGTCATCTTCTATTAGATTTTTCAAATTTTTCTCTATAGAGGACTTAGTTTTTTAAAGCTAAAACCTGGGTACTTTGTTTCTGTTGCTATTAAAAATAACTTATTTTTATGTTTCTTAGATGATCATCTCGGGTTTAGGGAAAGGTATTGATTGTTTTGGGGGGTAGGCAGATTTTTGAATCCAATCTTAACTGAATATTCTCATTCTAATAGTTTCTCTTGATTATTTCTCATCCTCTTCTTCCTTAATGTATTCTGCGGTGTTTTTGTAGATATTCTTTTCTTTTTTTTTTTTTTTTCGGTACACGGGCCTCTCACTGCTGTGGCCTCTCCCATTGCAGAGCACAGGCTCCAGACGCGCAGGCTCAGCAGCCATGGCCCATGGGCCCAGCCGCTCCGCAGCATGTGGGATCCTCCCGGACCCGGGCACAAACCCATGTCCCCTGCATTGGGAGTTGGACTCTCAACCACTGCACTACCAGGGAAGCCCTTTGTAGATATTCTTAGTCAGACTTGGGAAATTCTTCTTTATTCCTGGATTGCTGATGTTTCCTTTTGAATTCACGAATGGATGTCAAATTTTAGCAGAAACAGTTTTGCCTCTATTCAGAACTTTTTTTTCTTTTTTTTTTTTTACTGTTAATCAGTTGTTGGCACTTCTGTCTCCCACAGGCTTTCTTTTCAAAACTTATTTTCTTGTGTTCTGAGTGCTTCAATCTGAGCTTCTGAGTTTAAGTCTTGAACTTCTGCCGTTCTTCTTATTCCAAATATTTTGAGTTAAAAAATGTCACCTATTGTCACTTAGAAAGCTTTTATTTTTATTGTGGTAAAAACTCCTAACATGAAAGCTGCCCTCTTAAATTTTTAAGTGTGCAATACAGTATAAACTACAGGCCAGATACTTTACAGCAGATCACTAGAACTTACCTTGAATAACTACAACTTTGTATCTGTTAAACAGCTACTTCCCATTTTCCTCACTCCCCAGCCTCTGGAAACCACCATTCTATTCTGTTTCTGTGAGTATGACTATCTTAGATAACTAATAAGTAGAATAATAGCAGTATTTATATTTCTGTGACTGGTTTATTTCACTTAGCGTAATGTCCTTCATTTTTTTTTTTTTTTTTGATCTTGTCAATGGACATTTCCGGGGTTTCTGTGTCTTGGTTATTGTGAATAAAGCTGCAGTGAGTGTGGGAATGCAGCTATCTCTTGGAGATCTTGATTTCAATTCCTTTGGATATATACCCAAAAGTGAGATGGTAGGTCCATTTTTATCTTTTTGAAGAACCGTCATACTATTTTCCATAGTGGCTGTACCTTTTGCATTCCCACCAATGGTGTAAGTTTTCCAATTTCTCCACATTGTGGCCAGCACTTATCCTTTCTCCCCTATTTTTTTTTTTTTGATAATAGCCATGCTAACAGGTATAAAGTAATATTTCATTGTGGCTTTCTTTTACATTTCACTGAAGTTAAGAATCTTTTCACCATTTGTAAGTTGTCTTTGGAGAAAGATCTATTCAAGTCCTTTGTCCATTAAAAATAGAAAATCAAGTTGTTTGGGGCTTATTTAATTTTTCTGCTAATGAGTTGTAGGAGTTCCTCATATTTTGGCTATTAACCACTTATCAGATACATGGTTTGCAAATATTTTCTTTTGTAGGTGGCCTTTCACTCTGAGGTTTCCTTTGCTGTGGAGAAGCTTTTTAGTTTTGTAGTCCCACTTTTCTATTTTTGCTCTTTCTTGTCTGTGTTTCTGGTGTCATATCAAAGAAATGATTACCTAGACCAATGTCATAAAGCTTTCCCCCTATGTTTTCTTGTGGAAGTTTTATAGATTTAAATATAACACCTGAATCTTTAATCAATTTGGGGTGGTTTTCATATATGACATAAGACAGAGGTCCAATTGCATTCTTTTCATGTTAAAATCCAGTTTTCCCAGCACCATTTGTTGAAGAGACTGTCCTTTTCCTCCTTGTGTGTTCTTGACACCTTTGTCAAAGATCAATTTGCTGTAAATGTGTGGGTTTATTTCTGGGATCCCTATTCTGTTCCATTGGTCTATCTGTTTATACTATGCTGTTTTCATTGCTGTAGTTTAGTAATATAGTTTGGTATTAGGAAATGTGATGCCTTCAGCCTTCAGCTTTTTACTTATGCTCTTGTGCTCTCTTATTATTAGCTATTATGTACAATCATGTATATTGGAAAAGGACCAAAGGCCATCTGCATCCCTCCCTGTGAATTCAAAAGAGAGAAGAGGGGAGAGGTGAGTGAGAGGGCAGAGAATCCCAAACATCACAAAACTGCTGTGTGCTATTACCACCTCTCTAGGTCAGACTTTTGCCTTTAAACTCCAGAGATACTGAAATCAGGATATGAGGGGATTGGGATATGACATAACCATCTTGGGGTTTAGAGAAGTAGTAAGTGATGAATGAATGCTCAAGGATGGCTCTTCTCATTAAGTCCTCAACTTAGGAGGGTTCTATGTTGCTCTGGTTTTATTCTGTCCATGCTGGTCCCAGTGAACTAATGACTTTTATGATGGAGATGCTGGCAACTGTTTTTCCAGTGTAATGTGGGGAGAGAAATAAGCAGAATTTAATTCCAAACCATCCTTTCACTGACACCCTCATCCAAGACACTCATCCTGAAGAGAATGTGATCTTCCAAGTACACAGCCATGGGAGAGAAAAAGAGTAAATGCATGATAGTCCAAGGGTAACAATCTTTTACATGAGGCCAATAGTGAAAAAATTCATTGTGTCTCTACCCTGAATTTAAAAATGAAAGTATACTTGTCTTCCTCAGGAAATTGTTTTTCTATCAGTAATAGGAATGATGCATAATTTATGGCATTTTTGTTGGCTGGAAAGTCAGGAACAATATATTCAGCAAACTCTGCAGAATTTGACTATAATGTTCTGACTCTAAACAAATTTTTGGGTGACATGAGATTTGGTGGAATTGAGTTGAAGAAAGTAGGTTGTGAGAATTGGCAGGAAAGCTAAATCTTGGGGGACAGGTAGGAGTTAGCCCAGGGAAACTGCTGGCTAGGAGGGAGCACTCTGTGGGAGCATAAGAACAGTGTGCGGCATATATGTTCAGGAGACCACAGGTATTCTAGAAAAAAGATTGTGATTAGGTGAGAAATGATGCCGGGGAATGAATGAAGTTGGAGCCAAATCATGGTAGGTTTTGTGTAACATGCTAAGGATTGGAAATTTATCTTACAGACAATGAAGAATGTTGGTAGTATTGATGAAAAGTAAAATATATTGTAATAGACAAGGGGAATTTATTTGGTTAAGTAATATTATATGGGTAATAAACCTAAGTGGTTTGGACTTAAAGATACAATTATTTGTATTGTTTTGTTTTCCATAGGTGGGTTTTTTTTTTTTAGGTAGGTATGTTCCAAATATTACATGGAGCATACTTAGATATGATTCATTGTTTATCTGAAATGCATACTTAACTGGGAATTCTGTTTTTATTTGATCTATGAATAGTATGTATTAAGTCAACAGAATCAGGTGAACATGACGCAGGCAATAAAAGAATATCTTGATCAGGAAGATGAGAGATGCTTGTCTGATAAAGAGATCATTTTTGATATTTTAGACCACAACAGAGTGAGAGGCTTGCTTGGAGATTTGTAATGAATTTGTACAGAAGTACCTATGGAAAGGGGTTTGAATTGTGGCTGAACTTTTGACTCTGAGTAGGTGGGAGCCAGTGGAGAAGTGCTCCCTGCTTCTTTCACTGGGTATATGGCTTGAGATGGGTTCTATGAGGGTCTCACAGGATGGAGCAACCAGCCACTTGGTGGCAGCCATTTCTACAGATCCTTGTTCTGGTTCTCCTTCCTTCTTTTTCACTTTAGTGTGTTTTCTAGGGTTATATATCCAAATAAAGTACTCTTACATAAGGAAAAATGAAACAAGGAAAAATCTCCCCCAAAATAGGGATCAGAGTAAGATGGTAGAAGTAAATCCAAGTAATTAATCACTAGCTTCAATAGGGAATATAATTAACAAAGAGATTGTTAGGCTAAAACGGATCTCTAGCCTGTCAGGAAAGGTTAAATATGCCAGATGTATACTAAATTAAAAGCTATGGTAGCTACATCTCAGACAAAAAGCATTTTTAAGGGTATAGAAGATGCCTACAAATTTAAACCTAAGAGAACCCAATACCTGTAAATATTTAAAATAAAAGTAGATAAAACTGAGAAGACTGAGAACCATTGTAGTCTAATTGGGATTGTAGCAAAATGGACAGCCTTCATTGCTCTGAATCCCATTTCTTATATCTTAAGGCCAGCAAGGAAGGGTGAGACAACCTGGAGTTGCAGATTGAGGGGGTAGTTATCCAGTCAAATGTAGACAAGTGGTCAAATAAAATGAATACTGAAAAAATGGAGTGAAAACAAACAGGTCACTTCAGATCTTTGTAAAAATAGTTGTAGAAAAGAAGTCAGATTTCAGAAGGTTTAAGACTGAATGTGAAGTGGCAGCGTAGCTGTAGGGAACTCTTGCATCTCTTTCATGCCACTGGCTGCCACAGGAATCTTGGTCCCAGGGGTAATGAGCCTTCTTCAGCCATATTGCCTTTTCTATTGCCCTTACTGTGCTCAGATCGGGGTTTCTCTCAGAGGCAGCAGCTCTAAAATTCTCAGCCATAAGCGAGGCACAAGACCACTAAATTCTAATTTCCAAACTTAAAGGAGTATTTAAATTATTCTCTTTCAGTAAATCATTGGACTAAGGGAGAGTAATAGGGTAGGACAGTATCAGTCAGGATTTATCAAGGAAAACAAAGAACCCACACTAGATCATTTAACAGAAATAATTTATTATAACAGATTGGTTACTTAGATGACAAAAGAACTAAAGGAGCAACTAGCGGTTCTCACAGAAACTTGGGGCCATTGTGGGCTGGAAGGGAACAGGGAGGGAAGGTGGTGATGTCTAGAACTGTGGAGAGGGCTGCCATATGGGGAGCTAGGACTGCAGAGGGAAGGGTTGTTCAGTGGTAGCTGGAGCCATGGAACAGGCAAAATCGTTGCTGGAGGCATTGCCTGAATTAAAGGAAGAGGCAGAAATATTCTCACTCCCTTTAGTCTTTTATCAGTGTCTGCAGTTAACTGATGGTGCCTGGAAGGCAGATGGCAAGGGAGCTGAGGCATAAAGAGAATGGGAAATAGGTCTGAGAACAGGCAGGCAAATGACATCCTGAGTAGGCAGGAGTGGAGCATATGCATTCTTTCCTCTCTTGCCTCTGCTCTAGGATAATCCTCTTCCTCCCCAGCTAATCAGGGAATAAATAAATACTTGCTCTTCTTATTATATAGTAAGTGGTACTTTGAGTTTCTATCTCCCACAGCCTTTCAAATTTGAGAGGTAAGAACATGGTATCTTTTCCTCTGCAGTTGATCCCACACCACTAAGCTGTTGTATTGCCTATCTAGGGAGAAAAAAAGGAGGGCTATCTACTGGATAGTATTGGTCCCAGAGTCTGGACAGGGCTTGAATTTCCAGGTAGGATTTAGATGACATAAACCACAGATGTAGCATACAAATTTGTACACAATGCTCCAGATGTAGCTTACCTGCTTATGAATACATGACACTTTTTTTTTGAAATACATTTCTTTATTGTGTTTTTTATCATTATTGAATGGTGAAAACAGATAAAGGTATCATCTTTTTCTACTGAGTTGAAATGCATATATTCCAACTGCACTGTCACCGTTTATCCATTACACCATTGGAAATGCCACTGTAGGCTACTAAGGGGGAAGCCAATATATTTCTACTCTTTATAATTAGAGTACAGACTGAAGGGGAAGGGAACCAAAAATCTCAAAAACTGAAGTTTATATATAGAGAGAATATAGAGTATACTTGTATTGGAATGAATTGAAAGACAGACTGTAAAAAGTTTATGTTCTGGGGCTTCACTGGTGGCGCAGTGGTTGAGCGTCCGCCTGCCGATGCAGGGGACACGGGTTCGTGTCCCGGTCCGGGAAGATCCCACATGCCGCGGAGCGGCTGGGCCCGTGAGCCATGGCCACTGAGCCTGTGTGTCCGGGGCCTGTGCTCCGCAACGGGAGAGACCACAACAGTGAGAGGCCCGCGTAACGCAAAAAAAAAAAAAAGTTTATGTTCTGAAAAAAATGTTTCAAAGAATAAAGCAATTGAATTTAGATATATTTTAAAGGAACCAGGGATTGACTGACTCTTCATCTAATAAAACTTTACATCTTAAAACTTTGTTTTTCAAAATCTCCTTCAGATAACTGGAGAATAACGGACTATTAATATTCATGTATTAATATTTTCACTTAGCTAACACTAGCATAGTTTAGAAGATGGATTTATTTATTTTTTCATTTCAACTGAAAGTTTATTCTACATTAGAATCCTATTTTTTTCCACAACTCACACATACACACTGTAATTTATTTTTACAAGAGATAAACTGACACCAAGCATTGTAAATGGATGACCACAACAAAAGCAACAATGATTGCAATTACCAAACATGAAACACACTCATACCATGTCGTAATATTGACATTCAGTCCAGTAACCCTCCACTGTAACAGCTCCTTTACTTTGCAGTGAAAATTGATTTGTATATTTTTTGCCTCTGAGTCCTTGCGGGATTTTTTTTTTTAATTCAAACAGAAAGTCACAAAAATTATAATCCTCCTCATCGGTTCACTCAGTCCCATGTAATTATTTTTTCATCTTGATCTTTTGTTAGCACTTTTATGAATTCATCAGTTTTCCATTAGAGTTCTGAAAATGCTTAGTCATTCAGTTCAGCAGTATAGTCAGTTACCAGAAACCTGTACTTGTCAAGAGTCTTTTCCGTGAGTTCCTTGAAGATGAAACCCTTTTATAGGAACATTTTTGTGAAAGCATCAGAGTACACCCAGAACTCTGTAAATGACAAAAGACTTAAAATGAGCACGGTTAAAGATTTGATGAAAGTTCATAGTAATGCAATTGACAAGGAAATTTAGTTATTTCTGAGATATACATTTTAAAGTAATAACTAGAATTATGACATAACATTATACCAGAACATATAAGATTTTTAGAAATTTCATGTAATGTCTGAAACATTCATATTAACATATTTTCATACAAATAACCCAAACAAAGTTTAGTATTTTTTTGTTTGTTTTTTTATACTGCAGGTTCTTATTAGTCATCAATTTTATACATATCAGTGTATACATGTCAATCCCAATCGCCCAATTCAGCACATCACCATCCCCACCCCACCGCAGTTTTCCCCCCTTGGTGTCCATACATTTGTTCTCTACATCTGTGTCTCAACTTGTGCCTTGCAAACTGGTTCACCTGGACCATTTTTCTAGGTTCCTCATACATGTGTTAATATATGATATTTGTTTTCCTGACTTATTTTACCCTGTGTGACAGTCTCTAGATCCATCCACATCTCAACAAATGACTCAATTTCATTCCTTTTTATGGCTGAGTAATATTCCATTGTATATATGTACCACAACTTCTTTATCCATTCGTCTGTTGATGGGCATTTAGGTTGCTTCCATGAGCTGGCTATTGTAAATAGTGCTGCAATGAATATTGGGGTGCATGTGCCTTTTTGAATTATGGTTTTCTCTGGGTATATTCCCAGTAGTGGGATTGCTGGATCATATGGTAACTCTATTTTTAGTTTTTTAAGGAGCCTCCATACTGTTCTCCAAAGTGGCTGTATCAATTCACATTCCCACCAACAGTGCAAGAGTGTTCCCTTTTCTCCACACCCTCTCCAGCATTTGTTGTTTGTAGATTTTCTGGTGATGCCCATTCTGACTGGTGTGAGGTGATACCTCATTGTAGTTTTGATTTGGATTTCTCTAATTATTAGTGATGTTGAGCAGATTTTCATGTGCTTCTTGGCCATCTGTATGTCTTCTTTGGAGAAATGTCTATTTAGGTCTTCTGCCCATTTTTGGATTGGGTTGTTTGTTTCTTTAATGTTGAGCTGCATGAGCTGTTTATATATTTTGGAGATGAACCCTTTGCTGACTCATTTGCGGATATTTTCTCCCATTCTGAGGGTTGTCTTTTGGTCTTGTTTACGGTTTCCTTTGCTGTGCAAAAGCTTTGAAGTTTCATTAGGTCCCATTTGTTTATTTTTGTTTTTATTTCCATTACTCTAGGAGGTGGATCGAAAAAGACCTTGCTGTGATTGATGTCATAGTGTTCTTCCTATGTTTTCCTCTAAGAGTTTTATAGTGTCCAGTCTTACACTTAGGTCTCAAATCCATTTTGTGTTTATTTTTGTGTATGGTGTTAGGGAGTGTTCTAATCTCATTTTTTTACATGTAGCTGTCCAGAATACATGATACATTTATTAAAGGTATCCATCAAGACGATATAGCTTGATCAGAAAATTTTACCTTTGTTAAATTAGCCTGAGTTTGTTTTAGCTTTTTTAGGCATTTCAATATGTAGAATTATTTGGAGTTTTTTTTTGTATCAACTACTATCAAGCTTAGTTTTTTTTTTTTTTTTTTTTTTTGTGGTACGTGGGCCTCTCACTGTTGTGGCCTCTCCTGTTGCGGAGCACAGGCCCCGGACACGCAGGCTCAGCGGCCATGGCTCATGGGCCCAGCCGCTCCGCGGCATGTGGGATCCTCCCGAACCAGGGCACGAACCTGTGTCCCATGCATCGGCAGGCGGACTCCCAACCACTGCACCACCAGGGAAGCCCCAGGGAAGCCCCTCAAGCTTAGTTTTACAAAGCATTCTTGGATATTTTATTCTCTAGGTCATAAAAGCAAAGCTCTTATGCCTATTCTCTGGGAGATGATGAAATTTTGACTGTTTCATGTAACAAATTAACTATTCCTCCTAGCTTATCTACAAAATTGATAGACTTTTAAAATCTTTTTCTAGGATGTTGATAAAATACTGATACTATTGGTTCTCTTAACATCTATTCACTAATTGGCCCCTTTTGGGCATAGTTATTTGATTAGAAACCTGCCTAGCCATATGCTCTGCCAATCCATGTTTTTCCACCTTACCCAGAGATGATATCTGTGATATCAATCAGTAAATAAATAATGATCAATAAATGCTGCAAACTTGCAAACCTATTTCTTAGGTAAAGCCATTAATTTAACAGAGCTTGTTCTTAATGAGTTCATACTGCTTTATAGTGATGACTGCTTCCTGTAAGTGCTCACAAATCATTTGATAGCCTATTAATAGAACTTAATGGGAGAATCAAGCAAACATACTGGTCTAATGCTCTAAGGAAACATACTAGGCATTTTTCTTTAGAACTATTTCCATTCTGTATGACTTCACAGAGAATAAAATTAGTGCTTCTGGGAACCCACAGACAAGGTGTTGTAGTGTTATGAATTAATAACATGAATTTTCTTGGGGTGGGAACAAATGAGATGTTCTTCCCATGTAGGGTTCCTTTATTTTGTAAATTTGGAAAAACGTAACAAATGGGGGAATCAAAACAATAGGAAAACTGAGCTCACTTTCTCCCATGAACACAACAAAACTATGATTATATGTAGAACAGCTCTTCTACAATTGAGGACATAAGGGAAAAAAGCACACTAAGATGGGTAGGAGAGGAAGAGAACTGTCTATTCAGGACCTACAACTCTGGTGGGTAACCCAATAGAGGAAGAGGATATCACAAACTTGGAGGTTCTCTCTAAGGAGCGAGGGATTTGAGCTCCACATTGAACACCACGGCCCTAGGGACCAGCACTGGGAAGATGAATTCCCTTAACTGGTTTTGTAAACAGGCAGGGCTTACCATCAGGAGAGCTGGAAGAGTATAGGAAACTGAGACTCTGCTCTTAAAGGCTGTGCGCACAAACTTGCTCAACATATCAGTGCAGGGGCAGCAGGTTGAAAAGCACCTGGTGCTCTAGCCAGCCTGCCAAAGCCACTCCAGCACCTACCTTCTCAGTCTGTGCCTGTATCTGGCTCCAGCCCGTCACCAAGGCGGTGGCCCCTGGTGCACCCTGGGAGAAGCCTCAGCCTACGCTGGGCTCTGGCTCTAGCACACCCCACAAAAACCCCTGGCCTGTGCTGAGCTATGGCTCCAGCCCTCTACACCCTGCCAAGGTGGCAGCCCCCAGTGTGTGCTGAACTTTGGTTCTACCAAGGTGGTGGCCCCACTGCACCCTCAAAAAAGCCCCAGCTCATGTACTTAGTTCTAGCCCTCCTATCAAAGCCACTGGGCACTTGCAGTCTGCATAGGAACACTCCTACCAAGGACACACCTTCAAGACAGAGATGTAATTGTTTCTAATTCTAATTCGTAGAGACATGAAGTCAAACAACGAGAAGACAAATATATCCACCACCACCCTCAAAAAAGAACAAAACCCCAGGAAAAAACCCTAATGAAATGGAGATAAGTAATTTACCTGATAAAGGGTTCAAAGCAACAGTCGTAAAAGTGCTCACCATACTTGGGAGAATAGAGGAACACAGGGCTAACTTCAAGGGATTAGAAAACATTAAAATAACAAATCAGACCTTAAGAATAAAATAACTGAAATGAAAAATACACTAGAGGGAATCAGTTGCAGATTATGTGATACAGAAGAACACATAAGCTATCTGGAAGACAGAATAGTGGATATCACCCAGTCAGAACAGCAAACAGAAAAAATTTTTGTTTAAAGGGCCTCTGGGACAAGATAAAATATACTAACATTCCCATTATAGGTGTCCCAGAGGAGAGGAGAAAGAGAAAGAAGTAGAGAACTTACCTGAAGAAATAATAGCTGAAAACTTCTCTAACCTATGGAGTAAAGAGGCATTCAAGTCCAGGAAGCAGAGTTCCAAATAAGATGAACCTAAAGGGGTCCACACTGAGACACATATTACAAGACAAGCAAAAGCTAAGAGTTCACCACTAAACTGGCTCTAGAAATATTAAAATTCTTCTATAAGTGGAAAAGGAGAGGTCACAAATTCAAATATGAAAACTATGGAAAAAAAATCTCATTGGTAAAGGTAAACATACAGTAAAGGTAATAGATCAACCACTTACAAAGCCAGTAGGGAGGTTAAAAGACAAAAGTTGTAAAATCATCTGTATTAACAAGAAGTAGTTGAGGGATACACAAAAAGTATAAAATATGTCAAAAATACTACACGTGGGGGGGTGTAAAAATGCATTTGAACTTAAGAGGTAATCAACTTAATAATATATACACACATATGTTGTTCTATACGAACCTCATGGTAACCACAAACTAAAAACCCACCATAAATGCACACACACACAAAGAGAAAGGAATCCAGACATTAACACCTAAAGGTAGTTATTAAATCGCAAGAGAGCAAAAGGAACAAAATGAACTACAAAATCACCCAGAGAACAGTGAACAAAATGACAATAACTATATGGCTATCAATAATTACTCTTTACGTGTAAATGGGCTGAAGCCTCCAATCAAAAGAAAAAGTAGCTGAACACTTTAAAAACAAAACCAAGACCCATCAATATGCTGCCTACAAGAGGCTCACTTCAGATCCAAAGACACACACACACACACACACACACACACACACTGAAAATGAGGGGATGAAAAAAGGTATTGCATGCAAATAAAAACAAAAATGTCCGGTAGTAATACTTACATCAGACAAAATAGATTCTAAAACAAAGCCTGTAAACAAGAGGCAAAGAGGACATTACACAATGATAAAGGGATAGAGATCTCATTCAATAGTAACAGAAATCTGAAAAACCGTGGCTTAAATTTGGACTTGTATATACTTGGTAAAATCTCGAGAGATGGGCAGTCCAGAGCTGGCAGGGCATCCCATGATTCTGTCAGACAGAAGTTCCTTCTCTTGTTCATTTCATAATGGCAGGATGGCAGTTCCACCTTCAGCCTTGTGTGCACATCCCAGGCAGGAAGAGAAGTATGTGCCTACTTTTCCAGCATATGGTGGGAATAAGTATAAATAGTCTAAAGCTTGCAACAGAATTGTACAGAATATCGTATTTGGTTTGCAAAATGGAGAAAATGGAGGCCCAATTTCCCAAGGTATACAAGTAGTGAAGCAGAAACTCTGGGGTTCATTCATACGTTTCTAACTCCCAGATTCATGATCTTTCTCATACATTTTTTGCCATTTTAGTAGCAATGGTTTAAATTGCTTCTTGACTTCAAAGGAGAAATTCACCCAAGAACTAAATATCATGATCTCACGTGGCTCTTCCCTCCCCCACTTCTCATTCATAACTAAAATTGTCTTTTCCTGAGAGCGACCCTTAGCAAAGTGTGCTCTGTGAGCCACCTCCATTAGGTTTGCATGGTGGCGGCGGCGGCAGTGGTGATGGTGAGGCTTGTTAAGCACACGTTACTAGAACCAATCACAGATCAAGTGAATCAGACTCTGGGGGCTAGGTCCCCTGAAAATGCATTTTTTAAAAAATTTATTTATTTATTTATGGCTGTGTTGGGTCTTCGTTTCTGTGCGAGGGCTTTCTCTAGTTGTGGCAAGCGGGGGCCACTCTTCCTTGTGGTGCACGGGCCTCTCACTATCGTGGCCTCTCTTGTTCCGGAGCACAGGCTCCAGATGCGCAGGCTCAGTAGTTGTGGCTCATGAGCCTAGCTGCTCTGCGGCATGTGGAATCCTCCCACACCAGGGCTCGAACCTGTGTCCCCTGCATTGGCAGGCAGATTCTCAACCACTGTGCCACCGGGGAAGCCCCGGAAAATGCATTTTTAATAATCTGGACAAGTGAATATCATAACCATTAAACTTTCAAACACTATACTGGAGGATAATTTTATTTTTTTTAATAAGGATTAATTTTTTTAAACATCTTTATTGGGGTATAATTGCATTACAATAGTGTGTTAGTTTCTGCTGTATAACAAAGTGAATCAGTTATACATATACGTATGTTCCCATATCTCCTCCCTCTTGCGTCTCCCTCCCACCCTCCCTATCCCACCCCTCTAGGTGGTCACAAAGCACTGAGCTGATCTCCCTGTGCTATGTGGCTGCTTCCCACTAGCTATCGGTTTTACCTGGGTAGGGCAAAAGAAAAAAGAAAAAACAGAGACAAAAGAATAGGGACAGGACCTGCAGCAGTGGGAGGGATCTGTGAAGGAGGAAAGGTTTTCACACACTAGGAAGCCCCTTCGTGGGCGGAGACTGCGGGTGGCGGAGGGGGGAGCTTCGGAGGATAATTTGCTGCTGAGAACAAATTTGTTCTCTGAGTTGTAGCTGCTTCTATGTTTTATAGGACTTTGGGGTTAAATTAAACAAGAGCATCAACCTGTCTTGCAGCAAAGGGATTCTTACCTCTGCTCTGGGAAGTGGTCCCACACCTCCTGGAAGGCATGAAGAAATGATTTCTGCCAGCAAGTATAGTGATGAGACTGGTGTGTGTGTGTGTGTGTGTGGTAATAAAGCATACTGGTTAAAATTTTAGACTCTGAAGCCAGAATAACTAGGTTCAAATTCTGACTCTACCACTGAACTAGTTATAAAATCATGGGCAAATTACTGACTTCTCTGTGTCTCACTTTCTTCTGTAAAATGGGAATAATATCTACCTTATGACTGGTGTAAGGATAGGAGAGTCAAAGCATGGAAAACACTTAGAGCAGTGTCTGGTTTTCAGTAAGTTCTCAATAAGCATTGGCTATTAATAACGCTTTTGTGATGTCCTTGGTGAGAGTTTTTGTAAGGCCTCTTATCACCCTTGTACCTGATAATCTATTTCTTCTAGAAAGGGTATGTGTATATGTGTGGGGAAGAGATAGGATGGATCTGCATGATTATTTTTGTTACTGGCCAACAGCTTATGGCTTAGAGCCTATTAATGCAAAGAACAGAGCTTGCAGTGGTTCTCAGGCAGACTGTCATCGTAGCAGAGTTTAGTTGAGATTAGTTGGCTAACTCTTTAGCCGTTTCCTCGGAGCAAGCAGGACGGTGGGGAGGTGGGTCATAACTTCTCTGAACCTCAACTCTTTTTTTTTTTTTTTTTTTGCGGTGCGCGGGCCTCTCACTGTTGCGGCCTCTCCCGTTGCGGAGCACAGGCTCCGGACGCGCAGGCTCAGCGGCCATGGCTCACGGGCCCAGCCACTCCACGGCATGTGGGATCTTCCCGGACCGGGGCACGAACCCGTGTCCCCTAGCATCGGCAGGCGGACTCTGAGCCACTGTGCCACCAGGGAAGCCCTGAACCTCAACTGTTAATTGAGGAATACTTGATAGCATCCGTCTTACGTCAGAGGAAAGCTGAGACTAATTAAGGTATTTCTGTGGCTCAGCATTTTAAGCTCTTAAGAGAATGAACTGTGTTAAAGCATTATCATCACAGCCTGTGGTTTATGTAACTATGATCTTCGAAGTGCTTACTTTTTCCAGTTTGGAATGGGTACAGCAATCCCAAATGCACTAAAGTGAGTTAATGATCAGATGGTAGGTCACTTTTATGCATGGGTAGAAAGAAAAATGAAGTCTCCATTTTGGGTCCATGGATTTGATTCAGCAGAAGACAGAATCGGAGACCTTAGTTCACATGTCTATTGAGATATGTTGTAAGAGAGACTTTGCTGTCTCCTTTAGGATGCTGAGGACAAGTGAACATACAATAGATCTGTCTTGGTTATGAAGAAACAATGATAGGTGAACGTGCTAATTTGTGAGGTAGAAACACTTTTTTCAGATGTCATCTCCCCTACCACCACTATTCTGCGCCTTAATTCCACCACACCTTTATCTATCATGTAGCAGCTTTATCTACCATGAACATTCCTGCTTGGAATTCCTCTTGATAATTGGTTATAGAAAGCTCTGTGCTACTGTGAGGGTTGCTACAGGAAGAATCATATGGCGATCACTTCTACAGTGTCCTCAGACATGGCTTTCTTTTATTTTCTCTCATACCCTGTGTACTCCTAGTCTTGGAGGTGGGGTGGGTATTCTTGTTCATTAATGCTGCTCTCCAACCACGGTTTATTTCTCCCCCATCCCTTCTCGGGGCTTTTGAAGCATCTTAGTGCCTACTGCTCCTTGTAGTAGTAATTGATGATTCTTTCCCTTTCACTTTGATTTTAGCGCCTGACTTACTGTATTTAGTTTACCACCACTTCTGTTACCATGTTTTAGAATTTCAGTATCCATAGGGGTGATCCATCCAATGTCCTGACCTCTCAGTTCTTTAAACTCCTCACCTCTAATGCTTCTGTCTTCCAGCCTACCTCTACCCCTCCTCTCATGTCATACCAGTTTAAAGCATCCTACTCTGACCATCACCTCCTTTCTTTCCAATTTACCCTCTAGGATGACCCCTCCAATAATTTACTATACAGAATGTACTACAGTTGACCTTACCACTTTTTAACTGTTCATCAACTCCCTCAAAGGGCCTTCCTTCCTTTTCCAGTTTAGATACCATCTTCCATTATTACTACCATTCTTTTGCATCTGTACTCAACTCTCTTGAGACCCTCTTTATTTCTGCTTGGTTTCACACTTACACCCAAACACCTGAGAGAGGCTGGAAGAACAACCCACAACCATGCTGACTTCTCTCACATTAAATTCATATATGTATCAAGTAAATATGCAATGGGCTTTCAGTGCTGCCAAACAATCCTATTGCATTTTCTTTGCGAATTCATTGTTCTGCTCCTGTCCTCAAAGATGATCTCATAGCTCTGCTTTCTCAGTCTCTAACATTCCTTCCCCCTCCTTGCTCTCAGTTAATGACCTTCTTACACGTGATACTAGAAATAGCATTAAGAGTGCACCACATCTTCCAAGCACAGAACCTACTGACATGTATGCATCTGTGCCCTTATACTCTGCTTCTATCCAGTGTTGATATCTAAGGCCAACTCCTCAACTTATGCACTGGATCCCATTCTCTCTTACCTGCTTAAGGACTTCACTCATTCATGTGTTCATTCTTTTTTGTATCACTTCTCCTTTCTAGTGCAACATTCCCAGCAGCATACATGCGTATGATATTTCCCATCTTAATCTTTTCCATTTGATCTACGCACACTATTCCAGTAACCACCCAATTTCCCTGCTCCTTTTACAACAAACATTCAAAAATGTTGTATAAAGAAGATATTTTACCTCCTATCCTCTTTTGAATACGTCCATAGGATCTTCACTTCACTGAAACTGTTCTTTCTAAAGTTACTGTCTCTTCAACCCAAATGGTCAATTCTCACTTCTAATCTTCATTATTTCACACTGCTGATTACCCCTCCCCCCACCCAAAATGATTTTTCTTCTATTGGTTTCTGGTATCCTACCCTTCTTTGGAATTCTACCCTCCACAGTGGCTACTTCTCAGCCTAGTTTGCTGAATACTAACTTTCCCAGCCTCTAAATGGTGGAGTGTCCTCAGACCTTTACTCTTCTCTATATATGCATTCTGGGTGATCTCATATAGTCTTATAGCATCAAATATCATCCATAAGCTGACCTCAAAATTTATATCCTAGCCTCAACCTTCCTCCTGAACTCCAGATTTAACTACATATATCACTACCAGACAGAGCCATGTGATGGCTAATGGGCATCTCACCATGGCTAAAACTGATTCGCACTACCCATAAGCCATTCCTCCTCACGTCTTCCTGCCTGCATGAATGAAAACTACACTTTCCCTATTGCTTAGGTGTAAAATACCAAAACCAAACAAAAAACCCAACCTTTAAAATTATTCCCTTGTTTCTCATTCTCTTATACCACTTCCAATTCACCAGCAAGTCCTGTGGCTTCACATTCAAAATATGTCAAATCCAAACGTTTCTACCACTTCTCCAGATACCACCCTAGTAACAAGTCACATGCATCTCTGTGTGGATAATGGTGAAGACTTACTTCACTGATCTTGTTGACTCCACCTTTGCTCCTATGATGGATTCTCCCCATGGCAGAAGAATGAACTTTTAAAACTTAATATTCGAAATATTACAGATCCACCAGAAGTTGCAAAGTTAGTACAAAGAGGTTTCATGTACATTTCACTCAGTTTCCCCTTATATGTTATGGAATTATGGTAAAATATCAAGAACAGGCATTAGACATTGTTACAATGTACGTATGTAGATTTGTGTCACTTTATCACATGAGTAGGTTCCGGTAACCACCACTACAATCAAGATACAGAACTATTCCATCATCAGAGATTTCCGTCTTGCTACCATTTTATAGTCTCTCACTCTCACTCAGCATCTCTAAGCCTGGCAACCACTCATCTGTTTTCCATCTCTATAGTTCAGTCGTTTTAAGAATGTTAAGCACGTAAATGGAGTCACAGGGTATGTGATCATTTGATACTGGCTTTTTTATTTAGCACAATGTTCTGAAGATCCATGCAGTGTCACTGAGTCAATATTAATTCATCTTTATTGCTGAACAGTGTTTCATAGTCTGGATGTAGCCCAGTTTGTTTAACCATTAATGTATTGAGGGACTCACCCACTAGTTCAGGAATATTAATGTACGGATTTCATTATGAACATTCTTGTACAGATTTGTGTGTGGACATAAGTTTTTATTTCTCTGAGATAACTGCTCAAGACTGAGAATGCTGGATCACGTGGTGTGAGTTTTTTAAGAAACTGCCAACCTGTTTCTCAGAGTGGCTTGTAGTTTCATACAGTCACCAGCCATGTAAGACCAGTCCAGTTTCTCAACATCCTTACCACTATTTGGTATTGTCACTTAAAAAAATTCAGCTATTCTGATAGGTATATGATATTTCATCATGGTCTCAATGTCCATTTCCCTAATAACTGGTGGTGCTGAACATCTTGTGCTTATTTGCCATCTCTATATCCTCTTCAATGAAATGTTTCTTTTTGTCTTTTGCCTTTTTATTTTTTCCCAGTTTTACTAGTACATAATTTAAATATGACATATAAATTTAAGGTGTACAATGTGTTGATTTGATACATTTATATATTACAAAATGATTACCACCATAGCATTAGCTACCACCTCCATCTTTTCACACAATTACCATCTCTATTTTTTGTGGTGAGAACATTTAAGAATCACTCTTTTAGCAACTTTCAAGTATATGATACGGTATTAGGTCTAATTGCCTTGCTCTGCATTAAATTTTCCAGACCTTATTAATCGTGTACATGAAAATTTATATTCTTTGACCAATGTTTCCCCACTTCCCCTACTCCCAAGCCTCTGGTAACCACCACTCTACTGTTTTTCTGAGTTCATCTTTTAAAAATTCCATATAAGTGAAATCATAAAATGTTTTTTTCTGTCTGATTTGTTTCACTTAGCATAGTGCCCTTCAGATTCACTGATGTCACAAATGGCAGAATTTCTTGTTTCTCCTGGCTGAATAATATTCCTGTGTGTGTGTGTGTGTGTGTGTGTGTGCACATCTTCCTTATCCATTCATCTGTTGATGGACTTTTAGATTATTTCTATATCTTGGCTATTGTGACTAATGCTGCAATAAATGTGGGAATGCAGGTATCTCTACAAGATCCTGACTTCATTTCCTTTGGATATATACTCAGAAGTGAGATTGCTGGATTATATTGTAGTTCTGTTTTGAGTTTATTGAGGAACTTCCATACTGTTTTCCATGGTGGCTGTATCAACTTACATTCCCATCAACAGTGCATAAGGGGTTCCTTTTCTTCACATCCTCACGAGTATTTGTTAATTCTTTTTCATGCTAGCCATTCTAACAGGTATGAGGTAATATCTCATTATGGTTTTGATTTGAATTTCTCTGATTAGTGATGTTGATCACATTTTCATGTACCTGTTGGCCATCTGTATGGCTTCTTTGGAAAAAGCTTTATTCAGTTCTTCCTATTTAAAAAGGTTTTTTTTTTTTTACTATTGGGTTTTATGAGTTCATTACATATTTTGAATATTAACTCCTTACCAGATAGGATTAGCAAATATTTTCTCCCATTCCACAGGTTGCTTTTTCATATTGTTGATTGTTTCTTCTCCTGAGCAGAAGTTTAATGTAGTCCCACATATTTTTTATTTTGTTGCTTGTGCTTTTGATATCACATCCAGGAAATTTCTGTGGAGACCAATGTCAAGGAGATTTATCCCTATATTTCCTTCTAGGAGTTTTACAGTTTCAGATCTTACATTTAAGTCTTTAATTTGTCTCAAGATAATTTTTGTGTATAGTGTAAGATAAGGGTCCAGTTTCATTCTTTTGCATATGGCTGTCCAGTTTTTTCAACAACATTTATTGAAGAGTCTGTTCTTTCCTCATTGTATATTCTTGTATCATTTATCATAAATTAATTGACCATATATGCATGGATTTATTTCTGGGCTCTCTGTTCTAGTCATCTATATATTTATTTTTATGCCAGTACCACACTATTTTGATTACTACAGCTTTGCAGTATAGTTGGAAATCAGGAAGTGTGATGCCTCTGGCTTTGCTCTTCTTGCTCAGGACTGTTTTGGCTATTTGGAGTCTTTTGTGGCTTCATACAAATTTTGGGATTGTTTGTTCTATTTCTGTGAAAAATGCCATTGGAATTTTGTCAGGGATTGCATTGAATTTGTAGACTGCTTTAAGTAATAAGGACATTTTAACATTATTCTGCCAATCTATGAACATGGAATATCTTTCCATTTGTTTGTGCTTTCGATTTCTTCCATCAAAGTACAATAGTTTTCAGCATAGAGATCTTGCACCTCCTTGGTTAAATTTATTACTAAGTATTTTACTGCTTTGGTGCCATTGTACGTGGGATTATTTTCTTTATTTTTCAGATGTTTTGTTATTGGTGTACAGAAATACAACTGTTTTCTGAATGTTGATATTGTATCCTATAACATTACTGAATATGTTGATTACTTCTAGTAATTTTTTGGGGATATTTAGGATTTTCTGTACGTTAGATCATATTTGCAAACAGACAATTTTAATTCTTTTCTATTTGGATGCCTCTTTTTTTTGTCTGTTTGCTCTAAGACTTCCTGTTCTTTTAGAATGGTTTTTAAAAATATAAATGTGATAATATTACTCCCTTTCTTCCTGCCTTGAGCATTCTTCCTCTATAGATATTTCATTTACATCCTCACTTCACTTATGTCTATGTTCAAATGTTGCTTGCAGAGAGAAGCCTTCTGTGACAATTTTACCTAAATAGCCCTCCCTTTCCCCACTGTCCTCTTATTGTAACTTATATATATATATTTAACACTTATACTACCTAACAGTTTTGATTCATTTTGTTTCTAATTTTGTAATGAAGAAGGTACATTAGGGCAGGTGCTTTGTCTATTTGTTTAATGATTTATACTCAACATCTAGAAGAGTTATTGGTATGTACTAGGATATTATCAATTATTTACAGACTGAATGAATGAATTGCTGTGAAACATTGTCAATGTTTAATACTGGCCAATATTTTCCCCATAAAATTTTACATCTCATGTGATAAAAATCCTTTCAGAAGCTTATTTAGAAAGACATGTATGTTTTTTCCTTGAAAATCACGTATTAGTCATGGCCCCAGCAATAATAGATGATAATTTGAGGTGAGTTTAACACATGGATTATTTAAAAGTTATGGGCAGGGTGTTGAAACCAAAAGGGATGGTGCCAAACATCAAGTGAGTGACATCTGGAAGTTACTGTCCTTGGCTGAAGGTGTGAGGGAGGGAATGTTACCAGAGCCTAGAAGCAGATTTATGTGAAGAGCTGCCTCTACAGGAACTGGGATGTTGGATGGAGGTGTGTCCTCAGCCTGAAATGACCTTGCATGGGAGGAATCCAGGGAAATAAATATTCTGACCTCACTCCCCTTCATTTCTCTGACCTCTAGCTGGGCTCTCCAAGACCAGTACCCTGAGGTAAGGGAACCAGTTGATTAAGTCCACACAGGCCAGCCTCTCTAAGCATGGAGCAAAATGAAAAAGAATGGAGAGTAGATTTGGAGGGGAAATGGAAGATAAACAGCATAACTAGGATGCTTCTATCTTGCGTCCCATTATTTTGCTGGACACATCGACTACAAGAGTGTCACATTTATAACAGTGTGACACGTCTTAATGTTCTGAGCAATCTCTTGCTTGATTAACAAGAAGTCTAGTCTTTTCTTCCAGAAGTCATGCATGTGCACAGAATGGTTTCTCTATTCTGATCAGAGATGCTGCCTTCTTCCTTTTACTTCCTGACTATGTTGTGGTACTGGGCTGACCAGGTTCTTTGCTTCTGTGGCTTTTAAAACTGTCTAGATATTAACCCTCAGGTCTGAACAGAAGGGAGCTTCTACTACACTACAGGGCCAGACGTTTCTGAAAGGTTACCCAGAGCTGCTGGGCTCTGACCACATGGTTGTGTCTTTTTCCATTGTTCTCTTCCTGTAGTCGAGAGTTAGTAAGGTTTAGTTGAGAGTTGGTGGAGGAGAGGCTGATTGAGGAATGGTCACACAGCCTCACACTAGACCTGGAACTATTATTTCCTTGGATGTGAAGGTCTTGTTTCCCTGTCTGATCCATTTTCTAGACTTGTGGTTTCATGTTGGTTTTCATTCAGAGGTCCACTTGCCTTTCCTTTCTGTTCAGGGCCTTCTCCAAAGACCAATAGACAGATGGATTCATCTACCTGTTGGACTTCAGTGTAGACCGAGGTCCAGAGATAAGTATCTCTAAATGGGCTGGGATCAAATCTTCTCCCACAGGAGAATGAGGGAATGGGCTAAGTTGGGAGCATACCATACACTGTTTGTGTTTTAACTCTTTTAAACTTGGAGATTTTTTTTTCTTAAGAGCGCATGCAGATCTCTTTTTTCTTTACTATCTGAAAATATTCCATTTGATAAAGATATATTCCACTATGGATATATCATTGTTTATTATATTTAATAGTTTAATTCTAGTTTTTAATTAATATACTATGAAAGTCATTTTACACATATCTGTACATATATGTGAGTACACTCATAAGAAAAAAAATTACAGTAAATGTTATTGCTGAGTCAGTGTTTTGTGCATTTACAGTTTTGATAGATATAGTTCAATTAAATAGTTCTGTTGCCTAAGAAATGTAAGGCTGTTCCAATTCTTATGCCTTTCCTCCTTTCAAAGGCATTTGGTATATCCAGTCTGGAGGCCATCTAGGGTTCTAGAATGTATCAGTAAAGTGGCTTGTTTACGGTTGGCTTTCCAAAGTCATTCCACTTTATCAGTTCAGCTAATTAAGGACTATTTAATACCCACGTTTTATTTCTAAAACTTTGGTTGACAGTTCTGACAGTTCTCATCTATTTCTTTTCTCCTACTCTTTATCCATGTACATAGTGTATTTTTATTACTTTTTTGTCATTTTAATAGGGATTTAGAGTGACAAAGTAGTGTTCAATGCATTATGTTGAACCAGACACACAGTCTTACGTTTACTCCTAGGTACTTTATCTTTTTCTTTCTTTCTTCTTTTGGTCATTGTTTATTTTATTGAAGTATAGTTGATTTATAATGTTTCAGTTGTACAGCAAAGTGATTGAGTTATATCTATTTTTCAGATTCTTTTCCCTTTTAGCTTATTACAAAATATTGAGTATAGTTTCCTGTGTTATACATGAGGTCCCTGTTGGTTATCTATTTTATATATACTTACTTTATCTTTTTCTTGTAAAAGTCACTTCAATTATATTCAAGTTGGTTGTTTTTATATAGAATATTTTATTTTTGTAACTGCTTTTTAGATGATAAATTCTATTTTCCAATTCAACATCATTTGATGTTGAATTTTAAAATTTTCCAATTCAACATTTTTCAATTCAACATCATTTGTTGAATTTTCCAATTCAACATCATTTGATAATAGAAATTTTACTTTAAAAAGGCCTTCCAAGTTATCATGAAGGACAACAGAGTTTGGGCACCACCAACTTATACATCTTTCTGGTTATGTCTGAAAAACTACCTGTCTTATTTTCACTGTGGTTATTCTAATATAAACACATTAAGAACAGAGGCCATGTTTTAAATTATTTTGTATTCCCACTACGTGCCTGGCATAACTTTATCCATCCATCCCTTTATCCATATGACACATAACACCTCTGTAAGTAAACAAACAGATTTTCATGTATGAAAGGACCCTTTCAGTAATATTTACAAAATAAACCTGATTAAGCTAAATAGCCCAGGGATACTTATATTCAAATAGGACACTACAGAATAGACCCAAAGGAAGGAATCTTGAATCATGGGCATTCTGGCATTGTGACTGGTGTGCAGGGCCCTGTAGTGGCCCTCAAGTCACTTGATGTACATGGCCAACTGGAAGGGAGATTTTCAAAGCCATTCCTGGGCAGATGTCCGCTGGGTTCTGCCCATCAGCCCTTGTTGGATATGGCATTCTTCATCCACTTTTTCTAGATCAAGCCTTAAGGGGATCATAGCTGTAGCAACGTTGTGGAGCTGGCAACTGTTAAGACTTTGTCATATGGTGGATAAAACCCAGCATCAGAAGTCAGACCTGGCTGAAGTCCTAGCTCTGCTCATTGCCGATAGTGTAAACTTAGATCACTTGACCTTTGTAAAACTCATTTTTCTTATCTGTGAAATGGGGCTAACTTTTAGGGGTTGAACTGTATTCCTCCAAAAGATATGTTGGAGTTCTAGTCAGTGGTTCCTAGGAATGTGACCTTATTTGGAACTAGGGCTTTCTCAGATAAATCAAGTTAAGACAAAGTCATTATGGGGAGCGGTAATCCAACATAACTACTATCATTACAAGAAAGAGAGAACACTGTCTGAAGACAGATGCAGGGAGAACCTAGTACTGTGAAAATGGAGGCAGAGATTGGAGTCATGCAGCCCCAAGCCAAAGAATGCCTGGGGTTACCAGAGCTGGAAGGAGCAAGGCAAGACCCTCCTCTAGAGGTTTCAGAGGGAACACGGCCCTGCCAACACTTTGATTTCATATTTTTAGGCTCTAGATGTGTGAGGGAATAAGTTTGTTTTTAAGCCACCCAGTTAGTGGTAATTTATTATAGCAGCCCTAGCAAACTAATACAGTAATCATTCCTACCTCACAAGGTTTTTGTGAGGACCGAATGCCATAACGTATGTGAATGTATGTGAAAGCGATCATGTACCATGAAGATGAGCAAATGGAACTTAGTGTCATTCCCATGCAGCAGGAAGGAGGGGGTTCACATTTCCAGCTCTGCTCAGTACTCTGGCACTATCTCTTTCCTTCCAACTTTTGACTATTTAAGGGGCCACCTCTGGACATCTAATGTAGCATTTCCTCTTGGTGCAGGTGCAGACTCACCTGTGGGACACCTATGTTCTGTTTAATTTTCAGAATGTTCTTGTCCTGTGACCCTTACTCTGAACTCTTTTTTCCCCTTTAGCTTTGAGTGACTGTTCTGACAGCTAGGGGAACTTACTGCTTCCCAATTCATGTCCTGGGGAAGGAAAACAGGTATTAAAGTCAAGATCTGTGGGTGATTCCTACTTTGAATATTCCTACAAACAACTTGTGTGTAATGTCCTATGGAAGTCAGACTGAACTGGATTGACCGCACATCTGCTGAGAAATGAAGTTCACCCTGAAGACCTCCTCACTGATGGCCCTGCCAAAACTGACAATTTTTCTTCCAAGTCACCTTAGCTAACTTTTGCTGTTCAAGAGGTTATAAAAAGAGTATTCAAATCTGCATGAGTATCTGTGTACCTGTCATGGCTGAGATACCAATTTAGAAATTGCTCTGTCAGTCAGAAATTATCACCCGGTGCCATCTCATTCCTTCTGGGTTAGAATGTAGGGAATAGCTTGATGCATAACTCTTGCCCCTAACTGCCACCCTCAGGTGCTTGCCCACTGGCTTGCAGTGTTGTAGGCTGCTAGCAAAGACAATAGATGAAACGAGGGAACAAAAATCCATTTTGTTCAGTCTGTGAGTATATAAGTAATGCTGATCCTGTCTTGTCATAGGGAGGGGCACTCTGAGATGCCTAAGAAGGAGATGGAGAAACATATAATTATGACATCTGTTCTATTTGGAGGTGAGGTTTTCCTTGAGGAATGGGTAAAATAACCTATCCTTAATGAGCTCTCTTCCTTCTTCTCTTTCTAGTGGAGGATACCTTTCACTAATAGCCTTCGTTAAGGCTATTCAGGGATGCAGTTTTGTTTGTTTGTGTTTTTAAGGATTTAGGGGGAAATGATACACAGGAATATCTGCAGATGTCAGCTTAGAGTTCAGGAAACCAGATAGGAATGTGGAGCAGAAGCCCAAGCAAGGAGTAAAAACGATTATGTGAACGTTTCGCTTGGCTATTAATAATAATGCCTAATAATAACCCCTAAAGCTCAGAGGCTTATCAAAATAAGGATGTATTTCTCACTGATACGTTTGTAGGTCTTGCTATTACAGCTTTCTTGGGCTTGGCTTGGTTTGACTGGGCCTTGGTATGGACAATGATTTAGGTTCAGGTCTGTTCCGTGTATCTTTTTATTCTGGGCTGGTGGCTACATGGTGGACGGCAGAAGAAGACTGTAGGAGACTTGCCAGGCCTCCTTAAGGACTCAGCTTGAAACTAGCACACTGGCTCTTCTTTCCTCATTTCATTGATCAAAGCAGGCTCATGGCCAAGCCCATCAGTAGGATGAGGAAACATTTGCACCTACTCTAATGAAAGGCACTTGCAAAGTTACATGGCTAGGGGCATGGATTACGTATTTACTGGGAGGTACTGAAGAATTGGGAACAATTAATGTTTCTCAGGTGGCAGGACAGGATGGTGCAAGGGGCTCAGTGAAAGTAAAGAGCCTCCAACCACTGGCCTTAGTGCCACCTGTATTAGTTTCTTAGGGCTGCCTAATGAAGTACCACAAACTATGTGACCTAACACAACAGAAATTTACTGTCTCAGAGTTCTGGAGGCCAGAACTCTAAAATCAAGGAGTTGACAGTGTCACGTTTCCTCTGAATCCTTCCTTCACTCTTCGTGGCTTCTGGTGGTTTGTTGACAATCTTTGGCCTCCCTTAGTTTGTAGGTACATAACACCAGTCTCTGCCTTTGTCACATGGCATTCTCCCTGTGTTTCTCTCTTTACGTGTCCATTATCTCTTAAGGACATCAGTCATACTGGAGCAGGGGCCACTCTGCTCTAGTCTGACCTCATCTTAACTAATTGTATTAACAAATGACCTAATTACCAAATAAAGTCACATTTTAAGGTACCAGGGGTTTGGACTTCAAATCTTTTTAAACTTTTTTTTTTTTTGGTGGGGACACGATTTCACCTATAACATCAGCAATGTGAAATTCTTAAGTCTAGTACTGTACCAAATGTTATAAAAAAAAATGGAATAAAAATGTGTCATTATATCAGGTATATTTCTCTATTTATTACTAATAGTCCTGACCAAGTGAATGTTTTCTTTATATGTGCAAGTGAATAATTATTTATATATGTATTTATTCTCATTAAGAGTACAGTTTTTAGAAACAGCTGGGTCTGTCTAAATAAAAGAGAGGGGGTATTTTATTCCACAGAATATTTTTTTGGAAAAATCCTCTAAGGGATTAAAAAAGTACTCAGCTCTATTAAAATTTCTTAATTATGATCACATTTTCTTGAGTAACAACATTCAACATTGAAAGAATATAAATGACTTTAAAAAAGTATCGTCTGTTTTCCAAAAGTATTCAGGCAACTTAAAGGACCCAGGGTAATAAGTCCTAAAGCTGTTTTATTAACCTTGCCTTGTTCAGTACATGACTATTTCTAGGATAAACTTGCTTTCCAAGAATCAAATTTTCTGTACTCATGCGTAGTATTTTATTGTGTGATTTGACAAAGTCCTACCGGCCTTTGGACAGGAATGTCACCTTGGCTTAAGTTAGTGGTTCATGTACTTACTATATATCTTAGCTTCTTAGCTCCAAAAAGCTCTCAAATATCTCTGACAGTCCTCAGGAACCCAGCACATGCTTACAAACAGTGCTCTCCGTTCCTTGGAAATTCAAGTTCTGTCTTCCTCTTCCCCTTTCTCCTTTCTCCTGCCGTTGTAGCTGTGTAGAGGGCACATGAGCAGTGCCTTCTGGTTCTTGCAAGAAGGTGCTGATGCTCTAGATCCTAGGGATCTCTGCTGCTGTGTCTCGTGCTGCCTACCCCAGCAGTTCCAGCATGGTTCGTCTTGCCTTGGGACTGCACTGTATCTTGCCCATGAGGAGGAAGAGTGTTCCTCTTCCCCACTCTATGCAGCATTTTAACCTCTGAGCTGTAAGGAATACCCTGGGATCCCTTGTTCTCATGGAACCCAGCTAGAGAGGGCTGCTCTTCCCCATTCTATGAAATGTTTTCTTACTGTGATAAGAACACACAATGTGAAGTGTACCCTCTCAACCAGTTTTTAAAAATTATATAAGTATTCAGGTGTACAGTATTATAATTTGACATCTGTATACACCGCAAAGTAATAATCCCCAAAAGTCACCATCCATCACCATACGCACCTTCACCCCTTTTGCCCAGCCCCGTTTTCTCTGGTAATCACTGATACACTCTCTATCTTTGAGTTTGCTTTTATGTTTTGCTTTTTCAGTTTCCAAAAATGAGTGAAATCATACAGTATCTTTTTCCTTCTGACTTATTTCACCTAGCATAATACCCTCAAGGTCCATCCACGTTGTAGAAAATGGCAAGATTTCATTCTTTTTATGGCTGAGTAGCATTCCATTTTGTGTGTGTGTATATATCAAGCACACCTTCTTTATACATTCATCCACTGATGGACACATAGGTTGTTTGAATATCTTGGCTATTGTAAATAATGCTGAATATATCTTTTCGAATTAGTGTTTTCATATTCTTTGGATAAATACCCAGAAACGAAATAGCTGGATCATGTGGTAGTTCTTTTCTTGAGGCATCCCTGTAATGTTTTCCATAGTGAGCAACACTTTACAATGCCACCACCAGTGTACAAGTATTCATTTTCTCCACATCCTCTCCACACTTGTTATTTCTTGTCTTGTTGATAATAGCTGTTCTAATGGATGTGAGGAGATATTTCGTTGTGGTTTTTATTTGCATTTCCCTAATTCCTGTTAACCAGTTTTTAAGTGTACAGCATCATACTGTTAATTATAGGCACCATGTTGTACAGCAGATCTTTAGAACTTACTCATCTTTTATAACAAACTTTATGCCCATTGAATAGCAACTCCTCACTTCCCCTTTCCCCTAGTTCAGGGAAACCCCATTCTACTGTTTCTATGAGTGAGACTAAATACTTCATATAAGTAGACTAATGTAATATTTGTACTTCTGTGACCAGCTAGTTTCACTTAGCACAGTGCCCTTCAGCTTGATATATGTGGTCACGTGTGGAAGGATTTCCACCTTTTTAAAAAATAGATGATGTTCCACTGTATGTATTTACTATATTTTCTTCATTCATCTGTTGATGGACAGTTGGGTTGTTATATCTTGGCTATAGTGAATAATATTGTAATGAACATGGGAGGGCAGTTATCCCTTCAAGATCTTGCTTTCAATTCTTTAGGATATGTACCCAGCAGTGGGATTGCTGGATCATGTGGTAATTCAGTTTTTACTTTTCTTGAGGAAACTTCATACTGTTTTCCATAGCAGAAGTTACATTGTACTTTCCCACCAACAGTATACAAGGGTTCCAATTTTCTCTAAATTCTCACCAAAACTTATCTTTATGTTTTTTAAATAATAAGCCTCCTAACAGGTGTGAGGTGATGTCTCATTGTGGTTTTGATTTGCATTTCCCTGATGTTTAGTGATGTTGAGCATTTTTTCATGTGTCTGTTGGCCATTTATAATTTCTCATTGAAGAAATTATATAGCTTTTTGACCAGAGCTGCTAAGATTACTCTGGGACCGCTTCCCTCCTCATGGAACCTGGCATAAAATTGCTGCTCTACCCACTTTCCTCTTATGCTCTCAGCTGTGCACACAAAGTCCTTCCCTTGTTTTCTCGCCACAGAACCTCAAAACAGTACAAAGGAAAGTGAGTATAAACAAGTTAAAAAATCAAAGACACGCTTAAGGAAATTTCTGGAGGACACTTGCTAATCAATTGATTACTTATGTCTGAATATCTTTATAGGCTTGTACTGGATCTTTCTTAAAAGAAGTATCACTTCCTTATAGATAAAACAACAGAATAATGGAATAAAGAAACTCAGGAGTAGTATTAGGAGGAAACTATCCCTGGAGACCACAGTTTTGGTAGAAAAAAAAAAGAAAAGTCTAATTGTGAATGAGAAGACCTGACACTGTTGAAGCCTGATAATTTCCAGCTGATTGGCTTAAAAGAAAGTTCCAATGTTAATTCCTTGATCTACAAACATGAGGGAGTTGGATACTAAAGCACTATAGCTGGTTTATTAAAACATAATCTGAGGATAGGACGGAATGAAGAAGTAGAGTGAAGAAAAATTAATATTTTTAATATTAACTGCTGAGAGTAATCTGGATCTGGAAGTCAGGGGACCTCAGTTTTGTTCTTGAATCTGATAACAACCAGCTGTGACACTTTAGTCAAGCCACATGTCTTCTCTGTGCTTCACTCTCCTTGTAAAATATGGGTATTACTTGCCCTACTTCCTCTTAGGGTGACTATGAGAGTAGATCATGTAAAAGAATTCTGAAACAAGCAGAATGGGATGAATAAGACACGTATTAATCAAGTGATCGATGTTGTGGTCACTGCTTCTATTATGGTCTTTTTTTCCTTGGGAGATTAGCATGGTTTCTGTTGGCTCCAGATGTGTCTCTCCCAGTAAGTCTATGAATGACCAAAGGCATTTCACCTTGGAGACATAGATCATCTCATCCTTCACTTTTCCAATTTATGGGGTGAGGTTAGACTAGTTTCTCTTCCAGACAATGCCAGTAGAGATCTAAGTTGTTGGAAGAGGACAAAAGAGAACACTGTTGATAAAAAAAAAAAAAGTCGTCATGGCTTTTTTTTTTCAAGGGAGAAGAAAACTTGGCAACAGATACACTGTCTTGTCTAGTTAGGTTGAAATTAACAAAAAGTTAAAATGCAGTAGCAAGGGCAATAGTCATGTCACGGGCATTTCTCATTTTGGCCGAGAAGAAGGAAAGATCTGCGAACTTGTGACTTGAGTAAATGTTAAAATATCACTAGGCTGAGGGAGAATATATATATCAATTTCTCCTATTAAGGACAGAGAGATTGACTTTTTGGCCATTTATGTTCTAGAGTTAAGAAATATAGTTTTGCCCTGTATTGGAATAATGGAAAGGAAAGGGAACCATCACTGAGTATTCACCTAGTACATGGACTGATTTAATCTTCACACTGACTCTATGAGGTAGATGCTTTCATTCCTCCAGATGAGGAATCTGGGGCCCAGAGACATTTGCATGTGTCAAACACCCAGTATGTGATGGAGTCAGTAGTCAATTCTAGGACTAACTCTGAACCAAGGCCCCAATTTTCTTTTCCTCTATGACTTTCAACTGAGTGAGAACTATTGATAAGTTATTATATTTAGACCTTTCTTTGGCTGCTATGCTTAGCCGAAGAAATTAAGAGAGATTTTGTTCTCTGAAGTGTGACATAGGACTATCTTCAGGAGGTTCTTGGCAAGTGACAAACCCATGTAATTACTCCATGCCAAACTCTCCCCTTTAGCATTGCCTGATTTTGTATTTATGCCTTTGATTCCTTCATATTTTGGAGTCAATGAAATTCATCTCTGCAGCCATTATGGGATAGAGACTGGAGGATTGGCAGAACTACGGAAACCTATACATAGGGATGATATTTGAGCTGAGCCTTAGAAAACAGATTTTACAAGTAAGCAGTAGGATGGGATGCTGGAAGAGAGAGTTCACACTGAGACTGACTGGAATAATCTCACAGAACTATGGCAATACACAGTATATTGGTTGGACATGCACTTGGGTATTGTACAGGGTACATTTGTAAGATAGCAAAAGATGAGGCTGAAAGTATAGCTTGGGGCTCAAGTGTGAAGGGTCTTGAATGCCATTCAAAAGGGCCTGGACTTTGTCTTAGATCATTCATTCACTGACTTACCCATTCATACACTTAAACATTTATTAAACTTCTAACATATGCCAGATGTTGTTAGAACTTGTTCATATGGTATAATAGTTTTGTTCTAAAGGTCTGGTGGAAGAAACACACATTTTTGGTAAGTGTTTATTTAAAGGAGTATAACAGTAACATGGGACAATATGGAGAAGCTAGTTAGAGCTAATGGAATCTGGAAAAGTTTCCCAGAGGAGGTGATATTATGAGTTTCAAAAGATGACTAAATATCAGAAAATTAAGGAATATGAGGGGATGGTGAGTGGAGAGGTCAGACCAGGCAGAGAGACCAACGTGTACAAAAGCATGGAAACATGAAAAAGCATGAATCTTGGAGGGAAGAGCTAGTCTGATGGTTTGTGTGGAATAGAGATATTTAGCCTGGAGATGGAAGCCAGGGCCAATCTTAGAGGGCGTGGAGTTCAACCATGTGGGCGCTAATCATGCCTATGTAATAAAGCCCTAATATAATGTAGGACACTGAAGCTGGAGTAAGCTTCCTGGGTTGGCAAAACGCCATGTATATTGTCATAACAATGATGCTGTTAGGGTGTTGGAATTCTGAGAACAGCTGAAACGTCACATTTGGAATCCAGCTATACTCTGCCCTATGCCTCTTTTCCTTCAGCTCGTTCTAATTTGTATACTTTTTAAGGTAATAAATGTAACTATGAGTACCATAGGTTTCAATGAATTCTGTGAGTTTTCTAATGAATTCTCAAAACTGAGGATGATTTTGGGAAACGCCCAAACTTGCAGTTGGTGTCAGAAATGACAACGATCTTGTATGGACTTTTCCCTCTAACTTTGTAGTCGTACCCTAATTTCTTGCTTAGAGACACAAAAAAAACTTTAATTAGTGCTGAGACAGTAGGGATGGAGAAAAGGGAATGGATCCAAGACATTTTAAGGATGGAAGCAACAGGATTTGGTAACTGATTAGGTGTGTGATTACGTGGGGATATGGCTTGGGGAGTAAAGGGGAAGGAACATGAGTTCTGTTGTTCAGGATATGTCTCACTAACTTTTGATCATGCTCTTGTCTCTCCCATTAGAAAACAGAACACAATAAAAATCTTCCCTTGAAACCGTATCACCTCCCATCAAACTGGCCTGTGTCTCTGCTTTATAACTTAGCCTCTCTGATAGAAAGTTGTAAACACTGCCATCTTCATTTTCCATTTTTAGTCATTCTTCAAGTCAGCCCAGTCTTGATTTCACTTTTAACATGTTACCTAATTGATCTTCCTAAAGTGAGAAATTATATTTATTTGTCACACTTCATGAAAAATTGAGTTCTTAAGTATCTTGAAATTTCTAATCTCTTTTTCCCCATTGAAACATTGGTCTCTTGAATTACGGTTCTTCCCTCTCCGGGTTTTCCTTCTACCTCTTTGACTACTACTTAATCTTATTTGCCAGACCCTCTTCCACTAAAAACTTCTAAGTGTTGGTGTTCTTTAGCATTGTATTTTATTATTTTTTTTTGCATCTCACCTTCTGTCCTCTCCTAACTTAAGACCATCTATTTCATCGGCTTAAAATGCCAGTGAGTCCTAAATTTGTTACTAAACCATGCAATTCTTCTTAGATTTAGATTCCTGTATCCAGTTTCCTGTTAGACCCTTTTCTTGGATACCCCATAGTTCTCCCAAACCTAACATGTCCCAGACAGTGTTCTGTCTTCATCAGGCCTTTGCCTTGCCCGGTCACTCATCTTTCCCACCAACCAACCTGCTTCAGGAGCCAGTCATTGGACAGTCATTCTTGATACCCTGCTCTCCATCACTTTACATTCAATCCTTTAACAAATTTGCCAATTCCACTTCCCAAATCCACCCTGTTCTCTATTTGTACTGTGGCTACCTTCTGCAAGCCATGACATTTCCTGCTGACTACTAAGATGGTCTCCCAGTGTGTCCTGTTTCTTCCACTCTGTCTCCCCCAGTATTAATCCATTCTTCCCACAAGGTCTAGAGAGATACAATTAAAAATTTTAATGTTTCTGTAGTATGTAAGAACCTCAAGGGAATTCTGCATCTGGGAGAAAATCTAAAATATTGAACACAGTCTCTAATATCCTGAATAGTCTGTCCTTGGAAAACTTCTCCACGCTTATCTTTCCATATTTTCCACATTGCTCACTATGTCATACCCACCTGGTGTTCTTTCCATTTCACAAATGAACCAATAGCAATATTTCTTCAAAGTTTTGGATTTGCTATTCCCTTTGCTGAGAATACTTTCCTCACCTCCCCCACCCCTTTCTCCCTATGTCCTATTTATCTTTTGGGTCTTGGTGTAAAAAGTTGTCTATGCTCAATGTATCACTCAGATTAGACTAGATTATTCTGTTTTTAACAACCCTAAAACAACAGTGACTTGTTTCATTCACCATTGAATGATGCTCCAAATTCTTTCTTTTTTTTTGAATTTTATTTTATTTTATTTTTATACAGTATGTTCTTAATAGTTATCTATTTCATACATATTGGTATATATATGTCAATCCCAATCTCCCAGATGCTCTAATTTCAACATGATGTTTCTTATTCTGAGGCAGGGGAAGAGCACAAAGAAGATTTTGAACTGGTTCAAAAATGCTTCCTGATGAACCTAGTGGCAGGGCAGGAATAAAGACACAGAAGCAGAGAATGGACTTGAGGACATGGGGGGAGGGGAAGCTGGGATGAAGTGAGAGAGAGGAATTGACATATATACACTACCAAATGTAAAATGGATGGCTAGTGGGAAGCTGCTTCATAGCACAGGGAGATCAGCTTGATGCTTTGTGATGATCTAGAGGGGTAGGATAGGGAGGGTGGGAGGGAGGCTTAAGAGGGAGGAGATATGGGGATATAGTATACATATAGCTGATTCACTTTGTTTTACAGCAGAAACTAACACAACATTGTAAGGCAATTATATGCCAATAAAAATACTAAAAACATTTTTGTTCTTAAATCCTGCTGCCTAGAAATGCTGTATCATTTCTGCCTACATTTCATTGGACAAAGCACTGGCACATGTAATTTTAAGGGGCCAGGGAAATATAATTCTCCCATAGGCCTGGAAGGAAAAGAAAACTGGCAATATCAGTGATTTGAACCCCGGTATTGTCTACTATGCTCACTGCATTTGTTCTTCATGAGATCTTACAGCACCCTGTTGCTTGATTTCTTTTTTTAAAATACATTTATTTATTTAATTTATTTTTGGCTGCATTGGGTATTCTTTGTTACGTGTGGGCTTTCTCTAGTTGTGGCAAGCGGGAGCTACTCTTTGTCGCAGTGCGGGGTCGTCTCATTGCAGTGGCTTCTCTTGTTGTGGAGCATGGGCTCTAGGCGTGTGGGCTTCAGTAGTTGTTGCACGTGGGCTCAGTAGTTGTGGCTCACAGGCTCTAGAGCTCAGGCTCAGTAGTTGTGGCGCACGGGCTTAGTTGCTCCGCGGCATGTGAGATCTTCCTGGACCGGGGCTCGAACCCTTGTCCCCTGCATTGGCAGGCAGATTCTTAACCACTGTGCCACAGGGGAAGCCCTGTTGCTTGATTTCCAATTGTGTTTCTCAGAATTTGAAATATTTGTAGGTGTTTTCAATGTTTGTCTCCCCATTGGATTCTGAGCTCCATGAAGACATGGTCCATGCCTATTTTACTCAGTGCCTAGCACAATATTTAGGGTAGATACTCAGTAAATACTTAGTGAATGTTGAAGGATATTCTGGAGATGTACAGCATCATTTGATGCCACACAGTAGGAAATTGGAAATTCAGTTCTAAAGTAAGAGAGAGATCCTTCTCTTCCATATCCTGGGTAATTTGAATTTTGTATCTTTTTCTTTTTAATCTTTCCTATTGATTTTTTTGGTGTGGTTTAAAGCTATATCTCTAAGTGGTGGCTCTAGAGAATACAGTGTACTTAGTTAACTTACCATAGTCTATATCTTCAGGAAGATCACAATGTGTGAACTTTGTAAAACTATAATCCTATTTATCCCAACTTCTCATCTTTAGTGCTATCGTTGTCATATATTTGACTGTTTTATACGTACCATTTGGTGTACTTATTTGGGCAGAAATCATGATACTATGTTACTGGTGAAAAGATAGACATACAGATCTTTGGAATAGAATAGGAAATTCAGAAATAGACCCACACAGCTATGAGCAATTAATTTTTTAAAAAATTTGACAGAGATGACGAGGTAACTCAATAAGGAAAGAATAGTCTTTTTTACAAATGGTGTCAAAACACTTGGACATCCATATATAAAAAAGTAAACCTGACCTGTACCTCTTATTTACAAAAATGAACACTAAGTATATCACAGACCTAAATGTAAAACTTAAAACTACAAAATTTCCTGAGAGTACAGGAGAAAATCTTTGTGGTCTTGAGTTAGGCAATGACTTAGAAAACACGAAGAGGATAAAGTGTAAACAAAATTAGTGTGGATTAAAGTCCATCAAAATGAAATACTTTTTTTCTTGAAAGACATTAAATAAAAAGACAAGCCACAGACTTCAAGAAAAAATTTACAAAATACGTACCTGACCAAGGATATACATCCAGAATACATATAGAATTTACACAACTCAATAAGAAAACAAATACCCCATAAAATCACAAAAGATTTGAACAGACATTTCAAAAGAGAGAGATGACAAATTAAAAAATCCCTGACATCACTAGTCATTGAGGACTTGCAAATTAAAACCACAATGAGATGTCACTACATATCTATTATAATGATTAAAATTAAAATATCAAGTGCCAAGTCGATGTGGAGCAACTGGAAGTCTCATAGCTTTTAGATTTTGCTAGTGGGAATTCAAAATGGTAGCCTTACTTTGGAAAACAGTTCAGCTGTTTCTTATAACATTAAACATACACTTACTATGTAACCCAACAGTTTTACTCTTGGGTATTTATTCAAGAGAAATAAAAACATGTCACCAGAAGAGTTTGGTAGAAAAATGTTTATAGCAGTCTCAATCATAATTGTCCAAAACTAGAAGTAACCCAAATTCTCATCAGCAGGTGAATGAATAAATAAATTGTGGCTCATTCATACAATGAAATCCTATTCAATAATAAAAATGGTTAAATTAGTAATATAGGCAACACAGTGCATGAGTGTCATCTGCATTATGCTAAAAAAAAAAACTTGAACACAAAAGATTACATACTATAAGACTGAATTTATATGACATCTGGAAAGGCCAGACTATAGAGATAGAAATCAGATCACTGCTGGGTTGGGGGTGGGAGTAGTGATTGATAACAAAGGGGAATGAGAGAATTGCTCACAGATCTTCCAACTCTATACCTAAGAAGGATGAATGACTGAAGTTTACTGTATGTAAATTATACCTCAATCAACCTGACATTTAAAAAAGATTCTGTGTGGGTATACACATATCACATACATATGCATATATATGTGTGTATGTGCATATAGATGCACACAGATATTTTTATTTGCTGGAATATTTTGTCATTGGATATCTTTCCACTGCTTTCTGGCCTTCATTGTGTCTGATGAGAAGTTAACTTTCTTTCTCAATCTAGTGTTCATCTATGTAATGCTGCTGTTGTTTTTTCCTGTTAATGCTTTTGAAATTTTCTCTATTTTTTAGCAGTTTGCCTATAATGTTCCCAGGTGTGGTTTTCCCTGTATTTATCCAGCTTGGGGTTCTTAAGCCTTACTTATTCTCTACCTATTATCTCTTTGCTTCAGTTGGGGTAACATGTATTGAACTAGAGTCAAATTGACTGACCTTTTTACCTGCAGTGTATTAATAATCTATTGTTATAAACCACTGTGAAACTTAGTGGCTTAAAACGTTATCAGATTATAATTTGTCAGAAGTGTATGTATTGACTGTACATTCTTCTGCTGGATGCATCTAAATTCACACATGTAGTTTCATTCAGCAGGGGAATTGGCTGGAAGCTAAGCTCAGCTGGGAGAGGGTTATATCTCTTTGTCACATGGTGTTTCATACTAGGCTTCCTCATAGCATGCCAAGACGTTCAATATCTGTTTAGGTGTAGCTTCAGGTTAAGGCCTTAGAAGAAAAACTAACATAACTGCTGCTGCATTTTTTTACTCAAAGAAAGCTGCAAAGCCATTTTATATTTAAGGGGTATAGAAATAGTCTCCCACCTCTGTATGAGAAGAGTGGCAAAGTCACATCACAAAAGGATATGCCTACAGTGTTGGAATTCATTTCTGGCCACTAAACAAATTTCTACATGCAGTTTTCAATCTGCTTCTAAGCTATCCAATGAACGTTTTATTTTAGGTACTCTATTTTTTCAGCTCTAGGTTTTCTATATTTTGTTTTCTATATTTACATTTCTCTCCTGAAATACCCTCTTTTCACATATTCATATTTTCCTATAAATTCTTTAACATTTCTATAGTAGTGGATTTAAAGTCCTTAGTTGCCAATTCTTTTGTGGTTTTTATTTGCTATGCTTTCCTTCTCTTTAAAAATTTTTATTGGCGTATAGTTGATTTACAAGGTTGTGTTAGTTTCAGGTGTACAGCAAAGTGAATCTGTTGTACAAATGCACATATCCATTCTATTTTCAATTCTTTCCCATGTAGGCCATAACAGTGTATTGAGTAAAGTTCCCTGTGCTATACAATAGGTCCTTATTAGTCATCTATTTTATATATGGTAATGTGTATGTGTCAATCCCAATCTTCCAATTTATTCCTCCCCCTCCCCTTACCCACCAGTAACCATAACTTTATTTTCTACATCTGTAACTCTATTTCAGTTTTGTAGATAAGTTCATCTGTAGCCTTTTTTTTTTTAGATTCCACATATAAGTGATACCATATATCTGTCTTTGACTTACTTCACTCAGTATGAGAATCTCTAGGTCCATCCATGTTGTTGCAAATGGCATTATTTTGTTATTTTTTATGGCTGAGTAATATTCCATTGTATATATGTACAACATCTTCTTTATCCATTCCTCTGTCAATGGACATTTAGGTTGCTTCCATGTTCTAGCTATTGTGAATAGTGCTACAATGAACATTGGGGTGCATACATCTTTTTGAACTATGGTTTTCTCTGGATATATGCCCGGTAGTGGAATTGCTGGGATGAATGGTAGTTCTATTTTTAGTTTTTTAAGGAATCTCCATACTGTTCTCCATAGTGGCTGTATCAATTTACATTCTCACCAACAGTGCAAGAAGGTTCCCTTTTCTCCACACCCTCTCCAGCATTTATTGTTTGTAGATTTTTTGATCATGGCCATTCTGACTAGTGTGAGGTGACAGCTCATTGTAGTTTTGATTTGCATTTCTCTAATAATTAGTGATGTTGAGCATCTTTTCATGTGCTTTTTAACCATCTGTATGTCTTCTTTGGAGAAATGTCTATTTAGATCTTCTGCCCATTTTTTGTTCGGGTGGTCTTTTGATATTGAGCTGCATGAGCTGTTTGTAAATTTTAGACATTAATTCCTTGTCAGTTGCTTCATTTGCACATATTGTCTCCCATTCTGAGGGTTTTCTCTTGGTTTTGTTTATAGTTTATTTTGCTGTGTGAAAGCTTTTAAGTTTAATTAGGTCCCATTTGTTTATTTTTGTTTTCATTACTCTAGAAGGTGGATCAAAAAAGATCTTGCTGTGATTATGACAGAGAGTGTTCTACCTATTTTTTCCTCTAAGAGTTTTAAGGTATCTGGCCTTACATTTAGGTATTTAATCCATTTTGAGTTTATTTTTGTGTATGGTGTTAGTGAGCATTCTAATTTCATTCTTTTACATGTAGCTATCCATATAGAAGAGGCTGTCTTTTCTCCATTGTATATTCTTGCTTCCTTTGTCATAGATTAGGTGACCATAAGTGCATGGGTTTATCTCTGGTCTTTCTATCCTGTTCCATTGAGCTGCATTTCTGTTTTTGTGCCAGTGCCATACTGTTTTGATGACTGTAGCTTTGTAGTGTAGTCTTAAGTTAGGGAGCCTGATTCCTCCAGTTCTGTTTTTCTTTCTTAAGATTGCTTTGGCTATTCATGATCTTTTGTGTTTCCATACAAATTGTAAAAATTTTTGTTCTAATTCTGTGAAAAATGCCATTTGTTATTTGATAGGGATTGCATTGAATCTGTAGATTGCTTTGGGTAGTATAGTCATTCTCACAATATTGATTCTTCCAATCCAAGAACATGGTATATCTCTCCATCTGTTTGTGTTATCTTTGATTTCTTTCATCAGTATCTTTTAGTTTTCTGCAACAGGTCTTTTGCCTCTTTATGTCATTTTATTCCTAGGTATTTTATTCTTTTTCGATGCAGTGGTAAATGGGATTGTTTCCTTAATCTCTCTTTCTGATTTTTGTTATTAGTGTATAGGAATGCAAGAGATTCCTGTGCATTAATTTTATATCCTGTAACTTTACCAAATTCACTGATGAGCTCTAGTAGTTTTCTGGTGGCATCTTTAGGATTTTCTATGTATAGTATCGTGTCCTCTGCAAATAGGGACAATTTTACTTCTTTTCTGATTTGGATTCCTTTTATTTCTTTTTCTCTGATAGCCATGGCTAGGACTTCCAAAACTATGTTGAATAATAGTGGTGAGGGTGGACATCCTTGTCTTACTCCTAATCTTAGAGGAAATGCTTTCAGCTTTTCACCATTGAGTATGATGTTAGCTGTAGGTTTGTTGTATATGGCCTTTATTATGTTAAGGTGTGTTCCCTCTAAGCCCACTTTCTGCAGTTTTTTTTTTTAAATCATAAATGGGTATTGAAATTTGTCAAAAGCTTTTTCTACATGTATTGAGATGATCATACGGTTTTTATTCTTCAGTTTGTGAATATGATGTATCACATTGATTGATTTGCATATATGGAAGAATCCTTGCATGCCTGGGGTAAATCCCACTTGATCAGGGTGTGGCTGTGCTTTGGGTGATTATGGGTCACATCTGCCTACTTCTTGTCATGTCTCAACTTTTTATTACACACTGGATGTTATGTATAATACAACAGTGGAGAGAATTATTGTTTTTTGGTTTGGTTTTGTAGTTGTGACATAGACTGCCAGATATTTCTCCAGCAGAGAATTGAATTCAGTGTCTGCCACCATGATGAGCCACATTCAAGTTTCTACACAGCAAGGGAAGGAGAACACATTTATAGAGAGGAAAAAGAACTTGGGAGGGCTATAGTAAATAGTCTATGGATTTTCATTGACTGAGTCCTTGGTAGGAAGGAAGAAAACTTTTTCCTTCAGGCTCTGCTATTCTGGCAGGGCATGAGAGCTTCCCCTTCTGGTCTCCCAACTCGATTTAATTGAGGTGGCTGTTCTTTTTTAAAAATGGTTTCTAAAGCCTGAAAGTCTTTATCCATGATGTGGTTACCTTAAGGGGCTAATTATTTAGATTTTTCCTGTAATCCAGTTGAACCGGACAGGTAGCAACTTGAACTGGATTGAATTCTTCTCCGTTCAACCAAAACCCCAACCTCCTATGCCAGCACTGTCCCTTTGATCTGGCTAGTAGTTCATCTGGGATGGGATTAGGCTCTAACACCAGATGGTGTTGGTCTACCTTTATATTCAACTCTGGCAGGGTCATAGGATTGAAGCTCTGAGATTGTATAGGATTACACTTTCTCTCTGCTTCATAGTCCTGCATTCTCAGCTGCTTCTGGGGTGGAGAGTTACTGGGTCAAGTGATTTGTGTTCATGTTTTGGGCTCTTTCAGATTCCAACTGATACTGAGGGCCAATGCTGTAGTCATCTCTGTGAAGTCCCCCAGCCTACAGCATGCCTGCTCTCCCTTTGCTCTTACACAGATCAGATGCCTATCCCCAGTTATAGAAGCTGCTACAACTTTCTGCTCAGTTCAACCATATTTTCTTGATTAGCCCTATAGAAAAATAAAATTTTATCTAGGTTTATCTTGTTACCACAGGAGTGAGGTTCTTTTTACCCTCTCTATCAGCACTGGAAATGAAAAGCAGTATTGGGTTTTGACATGACTATGGGTTGAAGTACCTCCTGAACTACAGAGATATTGATCTGTATCCTGGAGGTTCTCTAGTTTCATGTTAGTGATTATTGAATTTCTTTTAATTCATGTAATTTTATGCTGTAACACATTTGGTAAAGTTTGCAAGGAGTTTCTTTCGCTGCAATAAAGATTATTCTTCTTTATATGGCCTGTGGACATCAAAAAGATAATGTAAGAGTGAAAGAAACATGGGAAAATGGTAAAAAATATGAATATCTATGGCTAAATGACATAGCAACTAAACACTGCTTTTTCTGGGTAAATTTCCAGACATTTAAGTGTAGACAAATTGAGCTACAGCTGTGTGTTATAATAATGCAAAATGGTTCCTAATATACTCAGAGCGATTTTCTTGCCGTTGACAGTGAGAGGTAACTCTGGAAGATGTCCTGTGTTTAATAAATAAAGGTAGGGTCTTTACTTCCACACCTGATGCAAGCACTTGGCTAAGGGGTCTCATAATTACCTAAGGCAGTAGTGGGAGGAGAGTACACATGCAAAACAGTAGTACGCATGTGAAGGAGGAAGGCACTGGACACCAAAAAGTCTGTATGGCAAGACGATAGCATTGTTGTCAAAGTTGTCTTTGGAAATACGGCCTGGAATAAATGTTTCAAGAATGAATAATCATTTTAGGATACCTAACAGGTCAGCCCTGACCTTGAGATTGACTCGGAGATGTGCTGGCCTCTACACTACCTGAAAAATGGGCTCAAGTATGGCTTTATGTGCTCTTCCCTAAAGAGCATGCCTGCTTTTACCTTGCAATTACTGGAATAAACAATTTCTATTTGTTCATGAAATTGAGGCTTTAGTTATATTGGTACTTTTTTTTTTTTTCCTACGAGCAGACTATCTTGTATGGTCCTGATTCTGAGAGGTCCCGTCCTAGGTCCCATCTTCTTTCTTGCTCTCTTCGGTGACAGTCTTAATTTTACCTTTTGAGCAGGGCCAGATCTTTCTCTTTTTCTCTGTCTTTCCCTCTCTCTTTCCCCCCTCCTACCCTCCCTCTCTCCCTCTCTCTCTTCCTTGCCACCCTTCTAAAGGAAGTTTAGGGTCTAACTGCTGGACTACTCACATTTTGTTATGTTAATTATGCTAATAAATAGAAAGAGCTAGAAACTTGGAGTAAAGCAAGAAATTTCAAACAAGAGAAAGAGTCCTAGAAAGTGGAAGGGACCAGGAAATCAATGTTTTAGGAACTTCCTTTGTTTGGGATTGAGTTAGACAATTTGGGGGGAAGCATTGCCATCAGGAGGAGAGTGAGAATTGCCAGGATGAACTAAAGCGTTTTAAAGATTTTAAACTATATATTAAGTAGGTAGTTAAGCCTTTCACTACAGATAGAAATTTTTTATTTTTTAAAATTGTGAGAATCAAAAGTCTTTTATTATCAAGCAAGGGCTTGTGTGGCCACAGAGGTGAAAGCCAAATCCTTACAAGCAGGTGTTTGCAGCAAAGTAAAGGTTTATTTGCAATGCACCAAGCAAGGAGAACAGGCAGCTTGTGCTCAAAAGGCCTATACTCCACAATAGTTTTTAGGAAAGTGTTTTTTTAATTTTTTTTTAACTTTAATTAATTAATTTTTGGCTGCATTGGGTCTTTGTTGCTGGGCTTTCTCCAGTTCTGGTGAATGGGAGCTACTCTTCATTTCAGAGTGGGGACTTCTCATTGTGGTGGCTTCTCTTGCTGTGGAGCACTGGCTCTAGGCACACAGGCTTCAGTAGTTGTGGCGCACAGGCTCAGTAGTTGTGGTGCATGGGCTTAGTTGCTCCACGGCATGTGGGATCTTCCCAGACCAGGGATCAAACCCGGGTCCCCTGCACTGGCAGGTGGATTCTTAACCACTGTGCCACCAGGGAAGTCCAAGGAAAGGGTTTTAAAAGACAATATTAGGGGAGAGAGTCTTAGGATGTCTGATCAGTTTGTTGACCTTTTTCTGATTAGCTGGTGGTGAGATAACAGGGTGATGTTTTGGGAATCTTAGTAGTCAATCTTCAACCTTCTGGTTCCAACTAGTCTGGCATCAATGTGCTTGTGGTCATCATGTAGTCACCATCCGCCTCTGGGTGGGGGTCTTAGTTTCTGCAGAACAGCTCAAAGATATACATCAGGTTGTTATCTATACCCCTTCTGGAGGAACTAGGAGTCCTGTGAGTCTATTCTAATCATTAATTGTTTGAGTTTGCTCCTTGGATCTCAGGGGAAAGCCTAGGAGACTAAAACCTTCTTTATTCAAACAAGAAATGGGGTACATGGAGGGGCTTGTGTACCTGGGAAGGTCCTGCTTGGTTTCAGTCCCCACCTTTCTTTGATACTCCTCAATCCTGAGGAGAACAGGGATGACATGAGAAAGAGAATAAAGTTTTGGATAGAGAGATTAATCATAAACTTGGTGAGGGAACTCAGTTTTAGGGGGACTCAGTTTAATTGTAATTGACACTATGCCACTTGGGGGCCCCCATAATATTTGGGATATACTTTCGTGTGGTACTCTATCTTTGTACTATAATCAATAAGAAATTATTTACAATTTCTTCATATCTCTCTGAAAAAACAAAAACAAAACTTCCTGTACCCTTTCACCCATGGACAACTGGATTTCTACTTAAAGAGTTTAATGCCTTTCTTCTCAAGCTTTGTTCCATTTGAAAATGTAACGCTTGCAGGACTTTAAATTTGTGTGCACATTATCAAAAATAGGCCTGTCTCCTAATTCCCAGCCCAATGTTCTAATCTCCACTGAGGAAGTAAGAAGCCAAGTTTTGTAGAGAATGTTTTCTCATTAAATAAATGATAAAATTATTTATCAAAACAACCACAAGTTTGTATACACAATTTACCCTGCAGGGTAAGGGATGTATCATATATTGGTGGTGCAGCACAAAGTTGAAGAGAGACCCTAAATGGGGCTACACAATGCCACTGGGAAAAGGGGAAGAAGAAGGAACAGGAAAAAAAGATGAGAAATGTGGCCAATTTCACAGCTTTGCTAGGAGCTTGTTGTATTGCCAGTAGTGTAGATACTGGCTCCAGGGCCCAGAAGGCTTGTTATATTTTTGTTATTTCATAAAGTTAGGGCATTTGGGGACAAAAAGGAAGTGGGGAGGGAGTAGGTAGGACTGGGAATGGAGTTTCCCACTGAGGCAAGTTTGACCTCTTATTTGAAGAGTCAGGGGAGAAAACTAACATTAGGTTAATGAGAAATAACATTAGTAACATGAATTGTAACTCATAGAACTTGAGTATTTGTGTGCCAGGCACTGTGCTAAGCCCCGTGCTTCCTGCCACAGCAATGAAGTTGAGTTATTTAAACTGGATAAATGTGTTTCTCTGCAGCACTAGAAACTCTGAGTTAAAGCAATACACCTCCTACTTCTACATTTCCTCTGCCTTCCTTTTCTTCCTTTTAAAGTTCATTTAAACTTGCTATATTGTTTGACTGTTAAACTGCTTGAAACCTTTTTTGGGAATAAGATAGGATATAAATAAATTAACAACCCTACACAAACTATTTAAGCTATAGTTGCATGGATATTTCAGCCTCTTTCTTTTCTTTATAGTTCCTTTTTCTGGCTCTAACCAAAGCTCTCTTTCATAGTTTTCTGGCCACTTAGGAAGTTATCTTTTGGTGTGGCCTCCAGGCCACATTCCTGACTCTCACCCATATCCTGAATCACCAACTGTGGTCCTTCTGTGAAATGTTCCTTTAATTATGACTCATGGCTTTTTGGTCTCTTAAGTTCTCTTTGACTTTAAAATCCTGTGATTCTGTGAGTCCCTGGTACTATAATTATTGATCCTTGGTAGGCAGCTTCTTTTAAATACTTTTAGGTATTTGTTGATCCTAGGAATCAGGGTATGACAGGGATGAAAGGTAAAATAAAATCTTTGAGTCAACGATACCTTCTTTTAATTTTCTACTCTTTCTTTTGCAGAGCTCCTTCTAAATACTGGCTTCATATTTATATTCATCAGTTTTTATAAAACATAAGCCACATTTCTATTTGTTTCCATTTTCAAAATCAATTGGTGAAAGAAGGGCATGTGTTAGCCAGAAGCAAGAAAATTCCTTGTGGGACATGAAATGTTATCTACCAAGTAAATTGTAGATACATAGAGATGATCAAGCCAAGTCTCTGCATTTTACAGATAAATAAACTGAGGGCTATCACATGTCAAAGGGCTCTGAGTTGTATGAGGGGTGGGAAACCTGGCATGGGCCTTTGCCTTGAGTCTTTGCCTCCTACAGTGTGTGATCTTAGTTGAGTCATCTCCCTTCATGGTGGGAACACCAGAGACAACCTCATGGAGTACTTCAGGAGTCATAAAATGGGTGAGAAAGTTCATGATATGTTTGCCAGTGAAGATAACTTCTGTACAAGTATGAAGCATCATTACTGTGAATTGAGGTACTTGATAGCACATATGACTGCTCACAAATGAAACCTAAAAATACTCCAGTATGTGGGATGTAACTTTGAAGGTGTCTGTGACAATAAATGCAGAACCAGAAATAAAACGGGATACAGGGTGTTGCTTAGCAATACAAATGAAAATGAGATAAAAAGAGTTCTTTAGCAGAGAAGAAGTTGGTTACTATTTATAAAATAGATAAGCAACAAAGATTTACTATATAGCACAGGGTATCGTACCCATTATCTTGTAATAACTTATAGTGGAATATAACCTTCAAAAGCACTGAATCACTATGGTAACACAGTATTGTAAGTCAACTATACATCAATAAAAATGGTTGTGCTCTGCAATATATTTTCTTTCTTAGAAATTATACATGCTTGCTATACTCATGTTTCTTCATAGGAAATAGGGGGAAAATGCCTCTTAGTGCCTTACATGAGAAGAAAAATCTTAAAATTTTATGTCATCTCTATAGATAATTTCTACTCTGGGGTAAGTAATCAAAAGAGATCAGAATGCCTATCCCCTATGAAAAAGACACTAATTTGAATGCTTGAATGATGGCCTTGGGGAAATCTTTCTTGTTTCTGCGCTTACTGGGTATCCAAAATTGCTTTGACTTTTGAAAAGGGGAATAAATGTCACCAGTCTGAGGAACAGTTTGAGTAATATTCAGTTTTCACTTAATCTAATTTTGGACAGAGTAAAGGGGCTTTGGAAAAATGCTTTTGGCCTGTCTCATGTAGTTTAATACATAACTCATTTTGATTTTGTACCAAATAACAATAAATAAGCCTAAAAAGGAAAAGAGCTATCTGTGCTCTTGCAAAGGGCCCAAAAGAACAGAAGAAAGAATGATTTAAAGGATGAGAATGAGAGATATGGCTTTCATAGAATTTTTTTTGGAGGGGGGTATCTGAAAGGTAACTATCCTTCCTGTGTGTCATTGGAAAGGAACCAGTTTACATATATAATCAGCTAAGCCATAAAACAGGTATCATATTCTATATGAAGGTATAGTAAGACAGGAAAGGGTGTGCAACGTTAATTGTAGATGTGTTAGATTCCTTAACAAAATACTCCAAACTGGGAGGCTTATAAAAGAGAGATTTATTCTCACAATCTGAAAGCTAGAAGTTTGAAATCAAGGTGTCGTCAGGACCATGTTCCCTCTGAAGGCTCCAGCGGGGGAGTGTTCCTTGCTTCTTGTAGCTTCTGGTGTGTGTCAGCAATCCTTGCTGTTCCTTGGCTTGTAGATGCACGACCCTGTCACAAGTCCACCTTCTCCTTGTGCCTTCATTTCTCCTTCCCTTTTTCTATATCTGCTTTGTGCCCAAATTTCCCCTTTTTGTAAGTATACCAGTCATATTAGGCTCCAACCTAATTGCATCACGTTAACTTGATTGTTTTTGTAAAAACCCTATTGCTAAATGTCGCGTTCTGGGATGTGGGGCCAGGACTCTATCGTATCTTTTGGGAGACATGATTCAACCCATTCCAGCAGAGAAAATGGCATTGTTCAATAAGCGTTTATCAACGTGTCTCTCACAGTACCTAAAAAAAAGAAAGTCCTTCAACAGAGAATGTGAATATTCTAGTTTGGCAAGAATATTACTACAAAGAGGAAGAGTGGTTCACTAGGTTACCCCAGTTTGAGGAAGGCAGCACCTATTAATTGTATTCAATGACTTTTGCTCAGTTGCTGTATTGTTCAAACAAATAGGGAATTACCAATTAGATTTTTGATGTATTTCCAATCTAGCGAGAGTATATCCTGCCCAATGAGCAAAGTTTACCAGGTGTAGTGACAGGCCCCACAAAGGCTTTAAAAAATTCGGAACACGGGAGTGCTGCTCTCCAAGATCCTGGTTGCACTTCTTTTGGTTACATTCCTAGCAGTGGGATTTCTGGATCATATGGTAGTTATATTTTTAATATTTTGAGGTACCTCCATACTGGTGTCTATAGTGGCTGCACCATTTAAAAAGAAAACACCAACAGTGTGTAAGAATTCCAGTTTCTCTACATCTTTGACAACACATTTTTGTTTTTTTATAAAATTTACATGGTAAGATTTTAATTTGGTAAAGTATTGATAATTAAAAATTTTGACAATGTTTAAATGTTTAAAATCTTAAACAATTGCTTTTAGTTGAGTTAACAACTACACACAACAAAATGCACATTGATAAAAGATAGACTTAGTAAACTTTGGTCATTAAATTTTTTTCTATAATAGTAATTTACTCAGGTATTGGAACTAGTGAAAATACGTTTAATGAAATTTTTTTTTAATTGGGGTAGAGTTGTTTTACAATGTTGTGTTAGTTTCTACTGTACAGTGAAGTGGAGTTCCCTGTGCTTTACAGCAGATTCTCATTAGTTATCTATTTTATACGTATTAGTGTATATATGTCAATCCCAGTCTCCCAATTCATCCCACCTCCCCCTTTCCCCCATTGGTGTCCATACATTTGTTCTTTGCATCCGTGTCTCTATTACTGCCTTGCAAACCTGTTCGTCTGTACCATTTTTCTAGATTCCACATACATGCATTAATATATGATATTTGTGTTTCTCTTTCTGACTTCACTCTGTATGACAGTCTCTAGGTCCATCCACATCTCTACAAGTAGCCCAATTTCATTCCTTTTTATGGCTGAGTAACATTCTATTGTATATGTGTACCACATCTTCTTAATCAGTTCATCTGTCGATGGGCATTTAGGTTGCTTCCATGACCTGGCTATTGTAAATAGAGCTGCAATGAACATTTTGCAGCTCCTGCCTCCATTTTTTTTTTTTTTGGCGGTACGCGGGCCTCTCACTGTTGTGGCCTCTCCCGTTGCGGAGCACAGGCTCCGGACGCGCAGGCTCAGCAGCCATGGCTCACGGGCCCAGCCGCTCCGCGGCATGTAGTATCTTCCCAGACTGGGGCATGAACCTGCACCCCCTGCATCAGCAGGTGGACTCTGAACCACTGCACCACCAGGGAAGCCCTCAAAGCAGTCTTGAGAAAGAAAAACGGAGCTGGAGGAATCAGGCTCCCAGACTTCAGACTGTACTACAAAGCTACATTAATCAAGACAGTATGGTATTGGCACAAAAATAGAAATATAGATTAGGAAATTCTATTCTTAAAAAAAAAAAGGACAGGGTCTTCCAAATATTTCTGCAGAGGAGGTATCCTCTCTTGGGAGGAAAAAGTCCTAGAATAACTTATGGATGCTAAAGCTCAGTACCCCAACATGCGTCACCTTATCTGGAGTGCTTCAGTGGGCACTGACCCTAATTGGGCTACTTGTTAATTTCCCTGTACTTCTGTCCTAACTAATTTTAGTTCTGTATCCTTTAGAGAAGGGGTCTTCATGTTGAGTAGAAATATGTAGAGAAATGCTTTATCATAAGAAAAACCCACAAGAGCTTTTAGGGAGGGTTTAGGGATATATGGATACCACGTATAAAAGGAGTAAGGGGCGCTTACACTGTGACTTCTGTGACTGGATATTTAGTTCCCCTAATAATAGCAGTAAAAATAAAAGACTGGAGCATTTTTTAGGTAACAGGAAGTTCAGTGCAAAGAGTGAAGACATTACTCTGTACCCAGTTTTTGGGCAGAGAAATACTGAATAACCTTTGTGAAAAGTTTTTTTTTTAAATTAATTTATTTATTTTTGGTTGCACTGGGTCCACTGCTGCACATGGGCTTTCTCTATTTGTAGTGAGTGGGGGCCACTCTTCCTTGTGGTTCACAGGTCTTTCACTGAGGTGGCCTCTCCTGCTGCAGAGCATGGGCTCCAGGCACGCGGGCTTCAGCAGCCATGGCCTGCGGGCTCAGTAGTTGTGGCTCGCCGGATCTAGAGCACAAGCTCAGCAGCTGTGATGCACTGGCTTTGTTGCTCCATAGCATGTGGGATCTTCCCAGACCATGGCTCGAATCCATGTCCCCTGCCTTGGCAGGTGGACTATTAACCACTGTGCCACCAGTGAAGTCCTGGAATTGCTGGAAAGAATAAGAAAGCTAGCTGGTCATCTGGGACCTTTAGGGGATAGTAAGTGACGAGTGACTGGGAATTTGTAGGTAGTTAAAAATAAATGAGTTGGCCTAACATTTATTTCATCTCTTATAGCTTATAGAACTTTAGATTTCAGAGAGCATGAAGGTCTGTATGTGATTTTCTGTATGAGAGATTTAAGACCAAGGGAGATTAAGTAACTTGGCCAAGGTCACAAAAATGGCCAATGATGGAACCTGCGTAGCACCCAGGAATCCCAGTTTCTAGGCTGATCCTGTCCACATTCCTCCCCACTGCACAGCGATGTTTTCTTTTTTAAGATAGTTTACTTATTTATTTGATTAATTATTTATATTAGAGTAAAATTTCTTTACATTGTTACATTAGTTTCTGCTGTACAGTGAAGTGAATCAGCTGTATGTATACATATATCTCCTCCCTCTTGGACCTCCCTCCCACCCACCCATCCCACCCATCTAGGTCATCACTGAGCACTGAGCTGAGCTCCCTGTGCTATACAGCAGGTTCCAACTAGCTATTTCACACATGGTAGTGTATATATGTCAAACCTAATCTCCCAATTCGTCCCACCCTCCCCTTCCCACAGCAATGTTTTCTCTCTCTTCCTTTTGCTGCTGTCCTCTGCTTACAGCTCCCTTTAAGCCACACCCATGGAAGAACAAGAGAAGCTTGGAATCTTTTTATTTGCTAGTAGGTAGCATCCTATATAGGTATCAGCCTATGGTGTGCATCATAATCATCCTCACTCCAATCTTTTTAACTCTCATCCCTGCTAGCCTTCATTCTGGGTCTCCATTTAAACAAGAATTAGCCTGAATGACTAGAAACTCAACGTAGAAGTTTCAGATTCTAAGGACCCTCCCCTTTTCTCCCATAGTTGAAGAGAACTTTCTATTAATTTAGCTTTTGAAACATTTAGCTGCCCAGTCCTTGAAAGATATCCTTTCAAACAAAACCTGTAGCTGTGGAGGCAAAATGGAAACAATTGAGGTCTATGGGTTATTCTAGAATAAGTACCAAATAGGTGGGTGGACCAAGGGGAAATCTCTGTATTTACTAACATTTAATTAACTTCATTGTATAACGGATTGCTTACATATTAAGGCACCTATGTGTTTTTCAGTTGCCATTTCAAGTTAAGTGAAGTCTTAGTGCTGCTTCTGGAATTCAGTTTATTTTGACCTTCCCTCACTCATGCTTTGACTATGTGACACTTGTATATTTCAGAATCGGTTCCAGTCAGTACAGGGACACTAAAAAGAGTAAACATTTCGAAGTGTTCTTCCATCAGTGCTCAGTATTTGAGGTTTACCACAGTTGAGGCTTACTCACAAGGGCAAGTCTAGAGTTGAAAGGTGATGATCAAATCCAACTCCTTCATGTTATAGATGGAAAGCGAGACTGAGAGTTAGCTGACTTCAGGTGACTTGGATGTACTGGTGTAAGGGAGCCAGTGTTTGTTTCCACAAAGTTCTCCTGCTGAATTCCACATTGCTATGGTGTCTAGTTCCAGTTTCTTGCCAACTGAGGGTAAGGTTTTCTAGGCTCAAAGAAACATGGCTGGTTATGATGATGGTAGACCCTCTAGGGATGAAGTATCTTTGCCATCCTCTCAGGAGTGTGGTGTGGTGAGAAGCGTATAGGTTTTGGAGCTAGATTCCTAGTACCACCACTTCGTAGATCTGTCATTGAACAAGCTTAAAGTCTGAAACTCTGATTCTTCATGTGTAAAATGATCTAACAGTAGCTTTCTTAGAGGTGATTTTGAAGATGAAATGAAGGTAAGTAAAAACAGCTGTCATAAATAGAAATTAACATTCACCCAACCCCTTCCCCTTGTAATCTCTATTGGATGAATTTGTGGTTCTGCTAAAGGTATGTGCTCTCCAAAGGCTCCCTGGGAGCAGGGTTGATGGCAGTGTGAGGGGTCTGGTTTTGCAGAGAGGAGTTGGGAGTATTTTAGCAACAGAATTATTTCTTGGGGCTTCCCTGGTGGCGCAGTGGTTGGGAGTCCGCCTGCCGATGCGGGGGGCGTGGGTTCGTGCCCCGCTCTGGGGGGGTCCCGCGTGCCGTGGGGTGGCTGGGCCCGTGGGCCGTGGCCGCTGGGCCTGCGCGTCTGGAGCCTGTGCTCCGCGACAGGAGAGGCCGTGGCGGTGAGAGGCCTGCGTACCGCAAAAAAAAAAAAAAAAAAAAAATTATTTCTTTAGTGGCCTTAGTTCCCCTTAGGTCTGGGATAGAGCTTGTGAACGGGATCCTTGGAAACTAAATATAATGGTCTTACTGGATTACTGTTTATAAAACATTTTACTTTGCTTCCAGAAGCTGTAACAAAACACTCTCCATTAACGTTGCTTTCCTCCATTGCCTCTGAGAGACAGGCGTTAGCCCCTGTGGCTAAGTTCTCTATCAGAGTACCCTTGTCACGTAATAAATTCATTTGTAATCTGTTACCTTTGATGTGTTGGTTTGTTGGGGCTTAATTTTCTCAAGCTTTACATGTTTCCTATGTTTTTCCAAATGGAATTGTAATGCTCTGGTGGAAACACAAGGCATCTTGTGTATTTTAATTAGAAATACTCTCTACATAGTACTTAGTGTAAGAGCATATGATATTATGGGTGCCTAAGGAATGCCAAGACAGTTCCTCACTGTTCATTTAGAGTCACATTTGAACTTTGGGCTAAGCTAGTTTTCTTTGAACACACTCATGGTGAAAATTTTCCTAGTGAAAAAAATGAAAAGATGGTCTTTGCAAAATGAGCAAGTCTGCTTAGTTTTTGTGGCCACAGAGTGCAACTATGTGGAACAGACATGAGAAATACTTTTTTGGTTTTCTATCCTTTCATTATCTCAGTTGCCTATTCATTTTTCAAGTTTAATGACAACTTAGTGACTTTATATGAAAAGTAACATTGTGGGTCACCTGGAGAACAAAGAGAAGTCACTTGTAAGTGCCACGGGTGCTCTCATGATGTTGATAGTCTGGTGATTTCTGTATTTTTGTTGTATCAAAAATTAACAGATTATACCTTTTCTTCAGAGTATTGTTTCCATATAGATGGGCTCATAAGAGAGGAGTAAGTTTACTTGCCAATATGCTATCTTACCCACTAAGAGGTGATACATTGTGTGTGTGTGTGTGTGCGTGTGTGTGTAAACATACCAATGACATCCTCTGGCCTTCCTCTGCCATCATGTATTAGGTACAGGTGCTGAAGTCTGTACTGGTAAAATGGTCACAGGGCATTGGTTTGGTTCACCAAGTTGTTGTCCCATTGGCCAGAAAAGTGGGGAGATAATGTAGGCGGAGGGAGGGGGTAGGAGAGTTTACTATCAGTTTCTTAAAATGAGTTTTATTATTTCAATTTTTGATGATGGTGGTTTATAAAATGTTTTAGTACACAAGGCTATTTGGAAAAATTGAAAAGAGTCAAAAGCCAAAATAAAACAAAAATTATTTAATTCCGTAGCCCAGAGATAAGCAAAAGTCATGGCTGGTATAGCTTTTACAAAATTGTACATGTACTATACATATATATATATACGCCTCATCATTATTTAAAATGATGACAGTTGACCCTTGAAAAACAAGGGGTTGGACTGCCTCGGTCCACTCATATGCATGAATTTCTCATTAAACACGTACTGTAGTACTCCAGGATCTGTAGTTGGTGAATCTGCAGATATAGAACTGTGGACATGGAGGGCCGAGCATAAAGTTATATGCAGATTTTTGATGGGGGGGTTGGCGCCTTTCACCCCCTGCATTATTCAAGGGTCAACTCTATAAAAGTAATCTAAATGCATGGTAAAAACAGTATTTAATGATATGAAATAAAAAGTTATTCTTTTGCCCAATACCATCTCTTCATTGCTCTTTCTACATGCAGGAGTTTTTGACCATTTCTGTTTTTTATTCTTGTGACAGCACTTTCATAACTCCAAACAATAATCTTATAACTCCATTTAGATTTATTAGGGGATCCCCACACTAGAAAAGAAATCTAGCTCATAGACAGTAATAGTCATCTCTCCTCCAATTTACAAACTTTAGTAAAAATTATATTGGCTTCTTTCATTTGCTTAGTACTATAAATAGTAAACTTAAGTATATTTTTATTGATCCGATAAACTTAAATATACGTCTCGACTCCCTCACAGGTAAAATGTATAAATGTGCATTTCTAGAAATCCTCCCTTTTTGGCTTTATCTACAAGTTGTGTTAATTACAGGGACACAGTTGATAATTTTGTGAACAACTCCAGGGAGCACCATTCCTTTATCATATGTTCACATAGTTATTGCAGTAAAGTGTCTTGCAGAGGGGATACTATTTTGTAATTCATATAAATATACCATTCGGCCAAGAATAGACAAGATAAATTTTGTGTAGAATATTCCACAACTATAATGAAATGTTTTGTCCATATGTCTATGCTAAAACCTGAAAACCAATAAATATGATAACTTTGTATGTTTATTCACTCTGGAATTATGAAGTGTGATATGAGCCTTCTGGAAGTGTAGACTCCGAGGTGACTGAAGGTCTGCTGCTTATAGAAGAATGTCCTAAGCATAAAGGTCAAAGAATTATCTTGTTTTACATGCCTTCACTTGATTTAAAATCATGTTATGTTTCAGTTTGCTTCATATTTTGACCATAAATGTTTTTGTTTGGCTTTTTGTCCCTCTTGAGTTCTTAATTTCAATTTTTGTGACTCTTGAAAGCCTATCATTAAATCTTAAATGAGATATTTGTTAAAGCTACTTTCTTAAAGTCCTCCTTCCAGGAATGCTTTGACTTCTTGTTTTCGTTTAGATCAATTGAGTCTAAATTTCTAGGTCTGAAGTTAAGGTTTTTTCCTAAGGTACATGATGTTTTTCAACCTTCTCCCTGCCTTTGGTTAGGTTCACAGCTTTTTGGATCCCATGTTTTCCTTTATTCTAAAATTCTTACTGTGTTTGCTGGTATGTATCCTCAAGAGATTTTGTTAGAAAATGTGCATGGGAGATAACTTTGAGTCTTTAAATGTCTGAACTTCTTCCACTCCTATTCCAAAACAGGGAAAATTATACTCTGGAGTACGACCATCGATGCTGAGAGTCTAATTCTTCCCTGGTTGAAGAATTGGTCAGTATACTGGTTGGTCAGTATACTTTCTTTTAAAGGGCACATCTTCCTTTATTGCCTAGATAGGAACGGTATGCCGTCAGCCTTTCTTAAAGTGATGTGGTTTTACTCCATAATTTTTAATGGTTTCTTAGTAGTACACTATTGATTTAACTGATAATCAATGGGAACCTAGATTGTTTTTTAAGAACTTTTGTTCCCAAATGATGCTATGAAGAATGTGCTTATCCTTATTTAATAACAGCAAACTCTTATATACAGGGTACTGTATGCCAGTATCTGCCTATGAACTTGATATATACTAAATTACTCCTATAGTAACCCTAGGAGGTAATTACTATTATTAGTTCCATTTTACAGGTGGGGAAACGGATGCACAGAGAGGTTAAGTAACTTATACATAGTCAAACAGCTTGTAAATGACAAAGTTAAGGTTTGAAGTCAAGGAGTTTGGCTTGAGTCCCTGCTCTTAATCCATCTGCTCTTTCCTTCACCTAAGTCCCTGGAGGTGGAATTGAGGGGTGGCAAAGAGGGCATCCATCCCATCTTTATTAAAGAAGAAAGCACTCCTGGTAATTATTTATTAGGCACATAAGCAGTAGAATGTTAGAGGTGATATAATCTGAAGTTTTGAGTAATGAAAATTGAAAATTCCAGAGACTGGCTCAAGAGTGGCTCAGAGGGCTTCTCGGTGCTCAAGGAGCCAGCTCTGAGAGTTGGAGGAATCCTATCCATTTACAGTTCTGTGGTGGAAAACTGCATTCTGAGCTAGCAAAACTCGATTTTATCATCTCTGCCTTGTAAGGAGCTTTATGTTGTACCGCTTATTCCCTAGAGAGGGAGGAAAAAACTAAGCCGAATAGAAAATGAGGTTAGTTATGGCCTAGCAATTGCACCGTGCTGAAAGTGGCATTTGGAACACCTCATCAGAGCCCATACTTGTACATGCCACTTTAAAAGCGTAATCCACAGTTTGTATGGTTTTATTAAAAAGAGGGCTAATGTGTTGAGGGAAATAGAACCCAAGGCAGGGGAAGGAATATTAATGGATAAAAGCCAAAGGGCTGTCAAAATAACCTTGCAGTGATCTGATATTTATTTTGAGATTATACTGTCATTCAAAGAAAATTTATTGCTGAATAGTGGCTGAATTTTTCCCCCCTGCCTACCCTCTTTTTAAAGGGGAATGAAGGTTTTGAATGCCTATAATTCATCAGTTTCTGCTGCCAGTTTTTTACATGCCAAGAGAGGAAACTTTCAGAAGCTGATGCTACAAGGAATGCGGCAATTACTAAAAATTTTTTGCTACATCTTCTTATTTGCTATCAGGCAATGGAGTAGCATTAGAAGATTACTAATAGTGAAGGATAAAGGAGTAGTCGGTGTAGTTTAGCTAATGAAAAAGCCTTTTGAAAGGGTTAGTGTTTTAAAAAATGGGCAAATTAGATGCCCAAGAAAGTGTATGTCTAAGGAAATAGTAACAACCTAGAATTCCATCACTAACCCTAGTCTTTTCCTGAGTTGCTGATTTGCAGCTCGGTTTTAGCGATATGTATTAGAAACAGTTTCTGTTTTTTTGAGAGGATTTTTCCAAAGATGTGCATAGGAATATAGAAAAGAAAGAATTAGGTATACCTAGAGAATGGAAAGATGGGTATATGCTACAGAGCTGGATTCTGCAGGGTCAGACTTGTCCGTGTGTTGATGCAGGTGAGATGGACCAGGGACATTCTCAGTATTTTTTCCTATTAGTCAACTCCTATCCTCCATCCCACTTGTACACATAGGACATTGTTCTCTACCAGAATAATTTCTGATAGAATCATGTTCCTCTAAGTAGTGAAATAAATTTCAAAGTATTTTTGAAATATTTTAAACATAGGAGCAAAGTGTTAATCTAAAACACAGTTGAAGGCAAAAAAAACATTGTGAAAAAAAAGTTGGGAGACTTGACCTATGAGATATCAAGATTACTTCAACTTAATAAAACCTTGTGGTATTGGTATAGGTACAGAAAAATAGATTACTGGGACTGAATAAATCAGTGAATAAACCTGCACACATATGGAAATCTGATAACAAACAAATGGTATTCCAAAGGCATATATACCAGACACAGTCAATAGATGATCTAAATTTGGGAAGCAGAATTTAGAATAAAATAGATCACCTTTATGACTTCAGGATAGGGAAAGGTTTCTTAACATACAGAAAAATTTCAGAAGGGAAAATATTGGATAACTTTAGCTACATCAAAATTAGAAACTACTTTTTATCAAAAGATTCAAAAAGAAAATCAAAAGACAAGCCACAAACTGAGAGATAAGTAATACATATAACTGACAAAAGAACAGTATCCAGAATACGTAAACAGCTCTTAAAAATCATTAAGATGAACAACTCAGGAAACAAAAGATAAGGGCAAAAGATAAGAGCAGGCAGTCCTCCATCAGAAACTGAATGGCTGGTAACCTCTGACCAAGATGGCTGAGATGTTCCCCTCAGCTTGACTAAACTTAAACAGGCTTCTCCCTGACTCTAGGCTCCTGAAACTTCTCATCGTAAATTCTTCCTCTGTGCCTTTGAGATGTAAATTTTTAAAAAAGCCTCTTGCCAGCTTTATAAGCTAAGGATGTCTTTCTCAAGAACCTGGGGGTCAGCCCTTTGAAATGTAATCATCAAGAGAGACAGCACCCCAGGCTTCCCTGGTGGCGCAGTGGTTGAGAGTCCGCCTGCCGATGCAGGGGACACGGGTTCGTGCCCCTGTCTGGGGAGATCCCACATGCCGCGGAGCGGCTGGCCCCGTGAGCCATGGCCACTGAGCCTGTGCGTCCGGAGGCTGTGCTCCGCAACAGGAGAGGTCACAACAGTGAGAGGCCCGCGTACCGCAAAACAAAAACAAAAACAAAAAAAAGAGAGACAGCGCCCCTACACCCCCATCTCTGTGGGAGGGAAGCACAGACGGTCCAGTCACAGAGAAGACAATTGAAAACTCAGAGATAATTGGATGTGTTGGACACATACCATGAATTGACCTCCCTCCTAATGTCCTCTAGTACTCTTCTGCTAGCTCACCCCAGCTTTTAAAAGTCCTCCTGCCCTTTGTTTCAGCAGACTTGAGTTCAGACTGCATTCTCTCTACCATTGAAATAGCCTTGAATGAAGTCTCCTTACCTGTTTAAGCTTGCCAGTGCAACTTCTGCTTCAATACCCCTAATCAGGAAAATTATAAAACTACACATACATACCATTTCATAGCCACAGAATGGCAAGTGTTAGATTGGAGAGCAATAGGAGCTCTTCTGCAATCTTGGTGTAAATATAAATTGGCATAATCCTTTTGGGGTACAATCTGACAATCTTGATAAGTTGAAAGTGTGCCTATCCTCTGATCCAGCAAACCCATTTTTAGATACTGTAAGAGAGGAAAATTTTTCCTCTCCCCTCTTAGGTTCTTTTGGCTGGTCTAATAATTAAATTGACATAAGACAGAGTAACAAGAGAAAAACAAACTGAATTTTGTATGTATAGGTGCCCCACGTAGACAAAAGAAGCTCCCAGAAAGTCAGGCAATTGAGGATTATATACCACCCTGAGCTAAGGAGAAGGAGGGTAGGTGTCTGGAACTACAATTCACAGAAAGGTGGGAAGAGCAAATATTTGGTAAACAAATGTTTTCCACGCCATGCAGAAACAATGGGGCCCAGAGAGGACTTTGAACGAAGAGGTCCTGCTGAGCTCCTCCCAGCTTACCACACCTCGACCATACTCTCTGCAGTTATCTCTGGTGAGAATTCTTTTCCTGAACCAGACTCATCATCTAAATTCTTTTAGGCAGTTAAGGGGGAGGTAAAGAGCTCTTCTTGAATCTATTGGGACTTGATTTTTAGCTCAAAATAATGCACATGCCAAAGGGACACATTCTGGGGTGGCTTTCCCTGAACACCATCAATACATACCCTAAAGAAACTCTCCTTCAGGTACACAAGGAGATATGCAGAATAGTACTTACAACAGCTATGTTTGTAATTAAAAAAGAAAAGAAAACTGGAAACAACCTAGTTGTCTATCAGTGGGAGAATGAATAAAAATTTATGGTATGACCATAAAATAGAATACTGTAGAGCAGTGCATAAGTCAGAAATAGAAAGTTAACTAAAGAAATGAAGTTTCAGAAAAATGTACACGGCATCACATCCCGAAAATAAAAATTTAAAACATATTGCCTAGGGATCCATACATATCACCATGCATTTCCTAATTATTTTGTGCTGTGATAAACTTCAAATTCTGAGAGTAATTACCTCTAAAGATAGGGGTCGGGACAGGGTGAAGGTGATGGGTCCGGGAGGAACACATGGGCTTGACAAATGGGTTGTGAAGTGTTTTGTTTTTTGAGCCTGAATGGTAGAAACACAGAAGATAAAATATTCTTTATACATTTAATGTCTGACATTTTTTTTATAATAAACCACAGAAAATGATTTTGTGGCAAAGAGTTGGGTGCTTATACCTCATTATGTCAACATCCAGATGTCACTTGAAGTTTTACTGTGTCCTTGAAGTAGAACACTCTTTGATCTGTAAATGGGATTCAGCCAAGTTTGGGCCAGTCATTAGATATAACTGTCTTCCCACCTCTGGCTCTGGAATACGGTGTGATCTCCGAGTCATCAAAGTATACTTTCCGGACATGCAAGGCTCCTCAAGGAGTGGGGGAAACGCCAATATTTGGTATACAAGTCTTAGGAACAATCCTTGGCTCTGTGAGTCCATTAAGCCTCTTTTACCTCAAAGGCAGGGTGGTGGGAGATGATCATACTGAAGGTCCAAAGTAACTATGACTGAGCTAAGAAGGTGGACAGGGGCCTGGGGTTGGAGATGGGTTCCCTCTAATAGGTCTACGCTTGTTACTCCTCCTTACTTAGCTCAGTTCTCATGATGAGGGACTGCTTTTCCTACAAGTTGAGAAGTTCCTGGGAACACAGGTGGATGTTGGCAGCATTTCTAATGAAGTCCCTGGCTAGGAGGGGTACTTGTGGTAAAGCCTCCGAATGAAGGTTGGGAGTGGCAGTGCTGGGGAATGCCACTGCTGTTTGTTTTCTCCTCACTGCTACACAATTTAGGCAAACCATGCAGAGGGATTTGGGATGAAGGGTGAGGTATTGCATCATTACCTAGTTGGGAAACCTATTAGAAAACGCTTTCAGATATGTAAGAAGACCCTAACATAAGGATCCTCATTTCAGGACAGCCATATAAGTTCCCAAACAAAAAGAAGCAATGTCTTCTAAGTGCTATGTAGCTGCTGTTACCTTTCATTAAAAAACAAACAAACAAAACTGTCTTACAAAATGGCTTTCGATTATCAAGAGAGATTAAAGAATGGCTTTTCCAAGCTCTCCATGGCCCACTCACAAGCTTCAACTGATTTGAGCAAAACAGGAAGCATTAAATGCAAGAAAAGAGTGCTACTTGAGAGTTCTGTGGATGTAGTAGGCAAATGTGCAGTGGTGCTGACTCCCCTTCTTCATATCATTGACCTGGTGGTCCCAAGGCAGAACAATGATGTGTGTGGTGATGATGGGTTTTTTGTACCACATCTTGGATGATTGTTATGGGAGAAATGATAGAAATAGGGTTAGAGGGGCCAACCCCTATACAGTAAAAATTCAGCATATAACTTTGTAGTTGGCCGCCCTTATCTGCAAATTCAACCAATTGTGGATTGTGTAGAATTCTAGTACATATTTATTGGAAAAAAATCCATGTATAAATGGATCTGTGCAGTTCAAACCTGTGTTGTTCAAGGGTCAACTGTATATAGTCATCCTTCGATACTCATAGGGAATTGGTTCCAGAGCCCTGTGGGCACCAACATCCAAGGATGCTTACATTCCATACATATATGGCACAGAATTTGCTTGTAAGCTACACACATTCTCTTTACTTTACATCTTCTCTAGATTCCTATAATACCTAATACAATATAAATGCTATGTAAATAGTTGCTGGCATATGACAAATTCAAGTTTTGCTTTATGGTACTTTGTGGAATATTTTTCTGAATATTTTCCATCTGAACTTAGTTGAATACTCTCTGAGGAACCTGTGGATAAACAGAGCCAACTGCATTAGATCTTTGTCTCCTTTCTGGCACAGAGCTCTCCAAACTCTTGGCACTTCCCCAGAGAAGAGAGCAATAAAGGTGTCTTTTATGTTAATGAGGGGACTTTCGGAAAGCACCTAAGGATGGGGCCTGGTTGCCAGGAGAACCAACCTTGTGATTAGAGGACTTACAGTCCCACCTCCTGACATCTGAGGAGAGGAGGGGCTGAAGGTTGAATTAATCACCAACGGCCACTGACTTAATAAATCATGCCTATATAATGAAGCCTCCATAAAACCCCCAAAAGACAGGATTTGGAGAGCTTCCAGGCTGGTGACCACATGGAGATCTGGGAAGATTGTTGTGCTCCCAGGGGGCCTGGAAGCTTCACAACCCTTCCCCACATACCTTGCCCTGTGCATCTCTTCCATCTGGCTATTCCTGAATTATATCCTTTTATAATACACTGGTGATCTAGTAAGTAAAATGTTTCTCTGAGTTCTGTGAGCCATTCTAGCAAATTAATTGAACCTGCAGAAGGGTTGTGGGAATGTCTGATTTGTAGCCAATCAGTCAGGAATACAGGTAGCAACCTGGACTTGGAACTAGTGTCTGAAGTTCAGGGAAGGGATTGTGAGAAGCCCAATCTATAGCATAACTGACCCTTATACTCACTGAACAATAACGCCCTGTTTATATAACTCCTGTCAGTGGAATTATGTACTATTTGTCCATTTGTAACTAGCTTATTTTGCTTAGCATAATATCCTTTAGGACCTCAACTGCTAACTTCCTGAGAAAAAAATAGGGATTTTTCTCATTTTTCTATTGTCCAGATATATGCATAAATAAATTAGAAAAATGAGTTTGGTATGACCAGAAATACTCACGAAAAACTCCTAAGAGGAAAAGGCAAGGTCTTGAGAAAAATGGGGAATATGATTCTATTTTGGTTAAAAAAAAAACAAACAACTAAGAAATATCTAATACATGTTACAAATATGTGAATATTTGAGCAAGGAGAAAATGTGGAAGGACACACACTAGGTTGTTTCTGTTGGTTACCTTAGGATATGGGACAGAGTGTGGGGGAGATAGGATTAGACTTTATATGTTTTTCTGATGTTTCACATAATAGTGATTTGTTGAAAATCATAAAGTAAAAAGGCTTAAAAATATTAAATGATATAATGGATGTAAAGCTATTGGCACTCTGCTTCATAGATGGGTTGCCTTCATTCTTTATTCTTTGTCCTTTGGTGAAATTTCTGGCTCTTTCCCTGTATATTTCCGTTCTCTACCAGGGCTCTGCAGACTTTGGAGGGATGTAAGTAGCTCTTTGTTATATGGGCATTAGGGATGCTTAAATAGTCCCAGCCTGAAGTTTGAGATTTCATTCTTATTTATAGTATACATATATACAATTTCCATTCAGGAAATCATTCAACAAATATTTGTGTGACTATTATACCCTAGATATTCTGCTAGGCCTTGGTGACATGATAGGGGAATAAGCTAGGCCCAGTTCCTGCCCTTAAGGAGGTTACATACCGGTAGAATGGTCCCTCCAGAAGCGACAGGAATAGTTACAAGCAGAGATGTTCAAGTTATTATCTGAAAGGTACCCTGGGCTTAAACCTTGGACATTCTGAAAATGTAACAAAACTAGTCATTTAACAGAATTTATGCCAAAAAGAATAAGGTTTCCCAACTAAGGAACTTCTCTCTCATCCTAACTGATAATCAGGCAAAGCCCAATTCAGTCTCATCAAGGAGTTTAATGCTTGGGTTTAATTTGGTGAGAGTGAAGTTAGTATTCTATCAGTGGCAACAAATGGCAACCATCATTATTCCACTTGAGTGCTTTATTGCAGCTTGAAACACCCTGAGGTACGCATATGGGGTTTCTGCTTCAGCTCAGCAGTAGGCAATACAGCATATGCAGTCTCCCTGGGATTCTCAAAACCTGCAAAGGAAGTGACAGTTGCTTTACAGAATCTCCCCCTTCTTTTCAAATGTGTTCCACAACAAGAACTTCATCCGGCATCATGTTAGAACTTCTGCTTCAGCAGATGTCTATAGCCCTAAAATAAAAAATTCTCTATTTAATGCTTCTATTAAAAGTCCCTTGTGGCCACACACAGTAGTGATCACCACATGACTGAAAACACTTCAGGGGAATATGGTACAAAATGCAAATTTGGAACATGTTGAGATGTGAGTCTCAAATATCTGAAGTTACCCTGCTATCTCAGAGGACTTGGGGAAATAGTCATTTGGGGAGAAAAGCAAAGATGCAGCCCAGAAAAGAGATTTGAGTGTGAGTTGTACTATGTGGTCTATTTAAGAAGGCAGCATGGAAATCCCATCTGCTTCATGGAAGTAAGCCATTCAGAAAGTATGGATGCTAACTGCTCAGATTGTAGGACTGGAGGATGATCAGAACCTTGCATTTAAATCTTCCTCATAGCCCATTTGTGTTTCCTTCTTTTCAGTCTCTAGAAGTTGTGGATTGAAAAGAAAATACCTGTCAGGAAAAACTGTGAAAGATGTTGAAATGGGCAAAGTAAGATTTGTCTTGCCTAGCTCATCCATCTGGGATATAGCTGTCTTTCCTTGTTTTGAGTTACTTTACAACCCTGAAAATTGTAGCAAACTGATGATCATACAAATGATTCTTGCTTACAGAAGTGCAAACTAATTGTATCCAGTGAAATGCAGTTATTGATTGCCACATCGGTTATTTATCGCTCATGTTACATTATCTTTGAATTCATTTAAGAGTTCCTTCTTTCTATGTGTCTACTCTTTGGGGTTCCCTTTGGATTTACTGTAAAATCTCACTGGCTCCCTCATAAATAAGTTAAACATAATCTATGATACATGTTTATTTTATGTTTGTATGGAAGTTATGGCTTAATCTTAAAAATTATCCCTTACCACATTTCTGGGAAAGATGAATCATTATGTCCTAAACATATCCCAAAGAAGGTACTACAAAATGTTGGTTCCACTGGATTCTAAGAGGGATTTTATGATCAACTCTATTTGGGAAGTGCAGGACTAAACAAAATACTTACTGAGGCATCTTTCAGTCTTAAATATGCCAAGGTTCAATATTAATCTCCAGGTAGAGGATGAAATTTTCTGAGTTTTGCCAAACCACTTCGTTAAGGAATTCTCTGGGAAAGGAATGCTTTTGAGAAATCCTGTCTCAGGAAGAATTGCTAAGGAAGTGCTGAACCCAGCTTGGCTCTGGTTTGGGAACGTAGATAAAGTAGAAAATTTATAAGAAACTAAAGGAAAGGTGGACAGGGGCCAAAATAAGCTTTATCTTTGTGGAGTTTCGTGTTGGATTGGCCTTGCTGAGTCATTGGCCACAAATGATGTGCCCAAATCTCTGGCACTTTTGTGGTCAGAGAAATGTGTGCCCATTAACACGTCTTAGTACAGGGACTATAGCCACGCTCAGAAAGGATCCTGATAGGTTTTCCTAGAGTACCCAGGACCACTGAAGCCATGCCCAAAGTTTGGGTTGATTTAGGACAGATCTGCAAAGCTTACAACCAACCAATCTGGGTAGATGATGGTATTTGGAGGGGTGAGGAAGTCTGGTGTGGTTAGTGGAGAAGAAGAGCTATATGTTCTGCTCCTGGTCATTTCTGAATACTTGGAAGGTTCCCGCATTCGTCGGGTCATCATGTATCTTTGATTGGATTTTGTACCTAGCATTGCTGTAGTTGTGCTAGGGGCTAGCGATTAAGAAACATGAGCTCAGAGAGTGCTATTTTCAAGAACACATGAAGGGGCTTCTCTTGCCTCTGACTTCATGGGCATGCCATGAGTCTTCAGCACCAGCCTAGGTCTAGTTCAGACTTCCTAGTCTGATACAGATTTGTACTCCTAAGCTTCCTGACACTTTTCTCTGGCCCTGGGATTGGGCCAAGAACACAAAAATCTAATTGGACAGCTATATGGTAGTTTTCACTGGAAACTGAAAAATATCTTTGTTTGGAACCAGAAATGTATCTTCTAGATGAATATTGATCTTCTTCACCCCTTTATTTTTTTTTAACATCTTTATTGGAGTATAATTGCTTTACAATGGTGTGTTAGTTTCTGCTTTATAACAAAGTGAATCAGTTATACATATACATATGTCCCCATATCTCTTCCCTCTTGCATCTTCCTCCCTCCCACCCTCCAAATCCCACCCCTCTAGGTGGTCACAAAGCACAGAGCTGATCTCCCTGTGCTATGTGGCTGCTTCCCACTAGCTATCTATTTTACTTTTGGTAGTGTATATATGTCCATGCCACTCTCTCACTTTGTCCCAGCTTACCCTTCCCCCTCCCCATATCCTCAAGTCCATTCTCTAGTAGGTCTGCATCTTTATTCCCTTCTTGCTCCTAGGTTCTTCATGACCTTTTTTTTTTTAAGATTCCATATATATGTGTTAGCATACGGTATTTGTTTTTCTCTTTCTGACTTACTTCATTATAAACGACAGTCTCTAGGTCTATCCACCTCACTACAAATAACACAGTTTCGTTCCTTTTTATGGCTGAGTAATATTCCATTGTATATATGTGCCACATCTTCTTTATCCATTCATCCGTTGTTTGACACTTAGGTTGCTTCCATGTCCTGGGTATTGTAAATAGAGCTGCAATGAATATTTTGGTACGTGACTCTTTTTTTTTTTTTTTTTGTGGTACACGGGCCTCTCACTGTTGTGGCCTTTCCCATTGTGGAACACAGGCTCTGGACGCACAGGCTCAGTGGCCATGGCTCATGGGCCCAGCCGCTCTGCGGCATGTGGGATCTTCCCAGACCGGGGCACGAACACGTGTCCCCTGCGTCGGCAGGCAGACTCTCAACCACTGCACCACCAGGGAAGCCCCATGACTCTTTTTGAATTACGGTTTTCTCACAGTATTTGCCCAGTAGTGGGATTGCTGGGTTGTATGGTAGTTCAATTTTTAGTTTTTTAAGGAACCTCCATACTGTTCTCCATAGGGGCTGTATCAATTTACATGCCCACCAACAGTGCAAGAGGGTTCCCTTTTCTCCACACCCTCTCCAGCATTTATTGCTTCTAGATTTTTTGATGATGGCCATTCTGAACAGTGTAAGATGATACCTCGTTGTAGTTTTGATTTGCATTTTTCTAATGATTAATGATGTTGAGCATTCTTTCATGTGTTTGTTGGCAATCTGTGTATCTTCCTTGGAGAAATGTCTATTTAGGTCTTCTGCCCATTTTTGGACTGGGTTGTTTGTTTTTTGGATGCTGAGCTGCTTGTAAATTTCGGAGATTAATCCTTTGTCAGTTGCTTCATTTGCAAATATTTTCTCCCATTCTGAGGGTTGTCTTTTCGTCTTATTTATGGTTTCCTTTGCTGTGCAAAAGCTTTTAAGTTTCATAAGGTTCCATTTGTTTATTTTTGTTTTTATTTCCATTTCTCTAGGAGGTGGGTCAAAAAGGATCTTCGTGTGATTCATGTCCTAGAGTGTTCTGCCTATGTTTTCCTCTAAGTTTGATGGTGTCTGGCCTTACATTTAGCTCTTTAATCCATTTTGAGTTTATTTTTGTGTATGGTGTTAGGGAGTGTTCTAATTTCATTCTTTTACATGTAGCTATCCTGTTTTCCCAGCACCACTTATTGAAGAGGCTGTCTTTTCTCCATTGTATATTCTTGCCTACTTTATCAAAGATAAGGTGACCATATGTGCGTGGGTTTATCTCTGGGCTTTCTATCTTGTTCCATTGATTTACATTTCTGTTTCTGTGCCAGTACCATACTGTCTTGATTACTGTAGCTTTGAAGTATAGTCTGAAGTCTGGGAGCCTTATTCCTCCAGCTCCGTTTTTCGTTCTCAAGATTGCTTTGCCTATTCGGGGTCTTTTGTGTTTCCCTACAAATTGTGAAATTTTTTGTTCTAGTTCTGTGAAAAATGCCAGTGCTCATTTGATAGGGATTGCATTGAATCTGTAGATTGCTTTGGGTGGTAGAGTCTTTTTCACAATGTTGATTCTTCCAATCCAAGAACATGGTATATCTCTCCAACTATTTGTATCACCTTTAATTTCTTTCATCATTGTCTTATAGTTTTCTGCATACAGGTCTTCTGTCTCCTTAGGTAGGTTTATTCCTAGATATTTTATTCTTTTTGTTGCAACGCTACATGGGAGTGTTTTCTTAACTTCACTTTCAGATTTTTCATCATTAGTGTATAGGAATGCTAGAGATTTCTGTGCATTAATTTTGTATCCTGCTACTTTACCAAATTCATTGATGAACTCTAGTAGTTTTCTGGTAGCATCTTTAGGATTCTCTACGTATAGTATCATGTCATCTGCACAGAGTGAAAGCTTTACTTCTTCTCTTCCAATTTGGATTCCTTTTATTTCTTCTCTGATTGCTGTGGCTAAAACTTCCAAAACTATGTTCAGTAATAGTGGTGAGAGTGAGCAACCTTGTCTTGTTCCTGATCTTAGTGGAAATGTTTCAGTTTTTCACCATTGAGGACGATGTTGTCATACATGGCCTTTATTATGTTGGAGAAAGTCCACTTTATGCTTACTTTCTGGAGTGTTTTTATCATAAATGAGTGTTGAATTTTGTCGAAAACTTTCTCTGCATCGATTGAGATGATCATATGGTTTTTCTCCTTGAATTTGTTAATATGGTGTGTCACGTTGATTGATTAAGTATACTGAAGAATACTTGCATTCCTGGGATAAACCCCCCTTGATCATAGTGTATGATCCTTTTAATGTGCTGTTGGTTTCTGTTTGCTAGTATTTCGTTGAGGATTTTTGCATCTCTGTTCATCAGTGATATTGGCCTGTAGTTTTCTTTCTTTTTGACATCCTTGTCTGGTTTGGTATCAGGGTGATGGTGGCCTCATACAGTTAGTTTGGGAGTGTTCCTCCCTCTGCTATATTTTGGAAGAGTTTGAGAAGGATAGGTGTTAGCTCTTCTCTAAATGTTTGATAGAATTCGCCTGTGAAGCCATCTTGTCCTGGGCTTTTGTTTGTTGGAAGATTTTAAATCACAGTTTCAATTTCAGTACTTGTGATTGGTCTGTTCATATTTTCTATTTCTTCCTGGTTCAGTCTCAGAAGGCTGTGCATTTCTAAGAATTTGTCCATTTCTTCTACATTGGCCATTTTATTGGCATATAGTGACTTGTAGTAATCTCTCATGATCCTTTGTATTTCTGCAGTGTCTGTTGTTATTTCTCCTTTTTCATTTCTAATTCTATTGATTTGAGTCATCTTCCTCTTTTTCTTGATGAGTCTGGCTAATGGGTTATCGTTTTTGTTTATCTTCTCAAGGAGCCAGCTTTTACTTTTATTGATCTTTGCTATCGTTTCCTTCATTTCTTTTTCGTTTATTTCTGATCTGATGTTTATGATTTCTTTCCTTCTGCTAACTTTGGGGTTTTTTGGTTCTTCTTTCTGTAATTGCTTTAGGTGTAAGGTTATGCTGTTTATTTGAGATGTTTGTTTCTTAAGGTAGGATTGTATTGCTATAAACTTTCCTCTTAGAACTGCTTTCACTGCATCCCGTAGGTTTTGGGTTGTCATGTTTTCATTGCATTTGTTTCTTGGCAGTTTTTGATTTCCTCTTTGATTTCTTCAGTGATCTCTTCGTTATTAAGTAGTGTGTTGTTTACCCTCCATGTGTTTGTATTTTTTACAGATTTTTTTCCTATAATTGATATCTAGTCTCATAGCCTTGTTGTTGGAAAAGATACTTGATACGATTTCAATTTTCTTGAATTTACTAAGGCTTGATTTGTGACCCAAGATATAATCTATCCTGGAGAATGTTCCATGAGCAGTTGAGAAGAATGTGTATTCTGTTGTTTTTGGATGGAATGTCCTATAAATATCAATTAAGTCCATCCTGTTTAATGTATCATTTAAAGCTTGTGTCTCCTTATTTATTTTCATTTTGGATGATCTGTCCATTGGTGAAAGTGGGGTGTTAAAGTCCCTTACTATGAATGTGTTACTGTCAGTTTCCCCTTTTATGACTGTTAGTATTTACCTTAGGTATTGAAGTGCTCCTATGTCGGTTGCATAAATATTTACAATTGTTATATCTTCTTCTTGGATTGATCCCTTGATCATTATGTAGTATCCTTCTTTGTCTCTTGTAATAGTCTTTGTTTTAAAGTCTATTTTGTCTGATACGAGAATTGCTATTCCAGCTTTCTTTTGATTTCCATTTGGATGGAATATCTTTTTCCATCCCCTCACTTTCAGTCTGTATGTGTCCCTAGGTGTGAAGTGGGTCTCTTGTAGACAGCATATATACAGGTCTTGATATTGTATCCATTCAGCCAATCTCTGTCTTTTGGTTGGAGCATTTACTCCATTTACATTTAAGGTAATTACCGATATGTATGTTCCTATTATCATTTTTTTTGTTTTGGGTTTATTATTGTAGGTCTTTTCCTTCTCTTGTGTTTCCTGCCTTGAGAAGTTCCTTTAGTATTTGTTGTAAAGCTGGTTTGGTAGTGCTGAATTCTCTTAGCTTTTTCTTGTCTGTAAAGTTTTTAATTTGTCCATCAAATCTGAATGAGATCCTAGCTGGGTAGAGTAATCTTGGTTGTAGGTTTTTCTCCTTCATCACTTTAAATATGTTCTGTCACTCCCTTCTGGCTTGCAGAGTTTCTGCTGAAAGATCAGCTGTTAACCTTATGGGGGATTCCCTTATGTGTTATTTGTTTTGTTTCCATTGTTGCTTTTAATATTTGTTCTTTGTATTTAATTTTTGATAGCTTGATTAATATGTGTCTTGGCGCGTTTCTCCTTGGATTTATCCTGTATGGGACTCTATGTGCTTCCTGGACTTGATTAGCTCCTTCCTTTCCCATATTAGGGAAGTTTTCAACTATAATCTCTTCAAATATTTTCTCAGTCTCTTTCTTTTTCTTTTCTTCTTTTGGGACCTCTATAATTCAAATGTTGGTGCATTTAATGTCCCAGAGGTCTCTGAGACTTTCCTCAGTTCTTTTCATTATTCTGCTCTGCAGTAGTTATTTCCATTATTTTATCTTCCAGGTCACTTATCCGTTCTTCTGCCTCAGTCATTCTGCTATTGATCCCTTCTAGAGAATTTTAAATTTCCTTTATTGTGTTGTTCATCACTGTCTGTTTGCTCTTCAGTTCTTCTAGGTCCTTGTTAAACGCTTCTTGTATTTTCTCCATTTTATTTCCAAGATTTTGGATCATGTTTATTATCATTATCTTGAATTCTTTTTCAGGTAGACTGCCTATTTCCTCTTCATTTGTTAGGTCTGGGGTTTTTTACCTTGCTTCTTCATCTGCTGTGTGTTTCTCTGTTTTCTCATTTTGCTTAACTTACTGTATTTGGGGTTCCCTTTTCAAAGCCTGCAGGTTCATAGTTCCCTTTGTGTGTGTGTGTCTGTCCCCAGTGGCTAAGGTTGGTTCAGAGGGTTTTGTAGAGTTCCTGGTGGAGGGGACTAGTGCCTGTTTTCTGGTGGATGAGGGCGGATCTTGTCTTTCTGGTGGGCTGGTCCATGTCTGGTGGTGTGTTTTGGGGTGTGTGTGGCCTTATGATTTTGGACAGTCTCTGTGCTAATGGATGGGGTTGTGTTCCTGTCTTGCTAGTTGTTTGACATAGGGTGTCCAGCACTGTAGCTTGCTGGTCATTGTGTGGAGCTGGGTCTTGACGTTGAGATGGAGATCTCTGGGAGATTTTCACCATTTGATATTACGTGGAGCTGGGAGGTCTCTTGTGGACCAGTGTCCTGAACTTGGCTCTCCCATCTCAGTGGTACAGCCTTGATGCCTGGCTGGAGCACCAAGAGCCTCTCCTCCACACGGCTCAGAATAAAAGGGAGAAAAAGAAAAAAAGAAAGAAAGAAGAAGATAAAATAAAATAATTATTAAGAAAAAAAAATTTTTAAGTAATAACAAAAACTAAAACGAACAGAGAGAACCCTAGGACAAATGATAAAAGCAACGCTATACAGACGAAATCACCCAGAGAAGCATAAACATACCCACAGAAAGAGAAAAAGCGAAAAAAATATATATATCACTGTCCCCAAAGTCTTCCTCCTCAATTTGGGATGATTCGTTGTCTATTCAGGTATTCCACAGATGCAGGGTACATCACGTTGATTGTGGAGCTTTAATCGGCTGCTCCTGAGGCTGCTGGAAGAGATTTCCCTTTCTCTTCTTTGTTCGCACAGCTCCCTGGGTTCAGCTTTGGATTTGGAGCCGCCTCTGCATGTAGGTCGCCTCAGGGTGTCTGCTCTTTGCTCAGACAGGACGGGGTTAAAGGAGTAGGTGATTCGGGGGCTCTGGCTCTATCAGGCCAGGGGGAGGGAGGGGTACGGATGCGGGCCGAGCCTGCGGCGGCAGAGGCCGGTGTGACGTTGCACCAGCCTGAGGTGCGCAGTGCGTTCTCCCGGGGAAGTTGTCCCTGAATCACGGGACCCTGGCAGTGGTGGGCTGCATAGGCTCCCAGGAGAGGCAGTGTGGATCGTGACCTGTGCGCGCACACAGGCTTCTTGGTGGCAGCAGCAACAGCCTTAGCGTCTCATGCCCGTTTCTGGGGTCCGTGCTTTTAGCCGCGGCTCGCGCCCGTCTCTGGAGCTCCTTTAAGCAGCATTCTTAATCCCCTCTCCTCGCGCATCAGGAAACAAAGAGGGAAGAAAAAGTCTCTTGCCTCTTCGGCAGCTCCAGACTTTTCCCGGACTCCCTCCCGGCTAGCTGTGGCACACTAGTCCCTTCAGGCTGTGTTCATGCAGCCAACCCCAGTCCTCTCCCTGGGATCCGACTTGAGCCCGAGCCTCAGCTCCCAGCCCCCGGCCACCCCGGCGGGGGAGCAGACAAGCCTCTCAGCCTGGTGAGTGCTGGTCAGCACCAATCCTCTGTGTGGGAATCTCTCCGCTTTGCCCTCCGCACCCGTGTTGCTGCACTCTCCTCCGTGGCTCCGAAGCTTCCCCCCTCCGCCACCCACAGTCACTGCCCGCGAAGGGGCTTCCTAGTGTGTGGAAACCTTTTCTCCTTCACAGCTGCCTCCGACTGGTGCAGGTCCCGTCCCTATCCTTTAGTCTGTTTATTCTTTTTTCTTTTGCCCTACCCAGGTACGTGGGGGGGTTCCTTGCCTTTTGGGAGGTCTGAGGTCTTCTGCCAGCGTTCAGTAGGTGTTCTGTGGGAGTTGTTCCACATGTAGATGTATATCTGATGTATCTGTGGAGAGGAAGGTGATCTGCGTGTCCTACTCTTCCGCCATCTTGAAGCTCCTCCTCTTCAACTCTTTTTTGTCTGTGTAAATGGAAAGCTTGTATATCACCATTGAAGTCTGCTGCTATGTATGTACTATCTTGGATTACCCTACAAAAGACAGTTGCATAGCAGCGATGAATGCTGTAACCTTAGCAGAAGTCTCCAGGAGAATTCGTGAATTCTGTTAATCTGTGGGTGTGGAGAGCTGATGCACTGAGGTGCTGGGCGGCAGGCGCCGGTGATGACAGCAGGAGACAGCATCTGCAGAGAGCAGATGAAGGCTTGCTTGAGTAGTACTTGAAGAGCTATGTATTTCTGAAAGAATTAAACAGTATATTGAATTTTTACTGCTGCTTTTTTTCACTTGAGTTATCATGAACATTTTCCCGTGACAGTAACTATTGTTCAGAAGTATTTTTTTATACTTAGTAATATTTAATTTTGTTGACCTAGTACAATTTATTTAATCAAATCACTATTTGTTTCCAAGTCTTTGCTCTCACAAAGAGTAATTTAATTGATACTCTTTTACACAGGGCTTTCATCAAACTTCCAGTAATTGCTTTAGGATAAATTTTTGTAATGTGAAATTAATATGTCAAAGCGCATGCACCTCTTTCATCCTGAAAGGTTGAGTCAAATTACAATCTCACCAGCACACTATGAATAAAGCTTATTTCACTGATAGTAATGTTTTTATGGCCTGGCTGTAAGAACATGAGATCACAGTGTTGGGAAAACTTGAGCAAGAAGGCAGAGAGGGCCTTGATGAGGTGATTATCCTTTTTTTTCCCTGATGTAGCTCCAGCCTCTGGGAGGGAATGTGATTGGAAAACTCAACTGTGGACCACTGTTCTCTGTAGCCTGGTCCCCTGACCAACAGCCAACTGATTCTGGAGGGCAGCTGGTGGGAGGCTGTGGGCTAAGAGACACTCTGCCTGTGGATGCCTAAAGCTGGTCATTCTCTGGCCAAACCCCAGAGATTCAGGTCAGTGTCAGTCTGTCCCTGCATTCCTGCTAAAGTGTGCCTGAGGCCAGATTCCAATCGGCAGCTGCTCTGCTATTCAGAGTGGTTTCAGATCATCACTGTCACGCATCTTGAGGTGTGCTGAGCTTTCAGGAAGGTAGGAGAGGTAAAGTACCTACACTCGGAAACAGAGCAAAATTAACCAGTGGAGTTAAAATGGCCCAGGGCTGAAGGAACCCAGCCCTGTGTTCTGTGCCTGCTTGATTTTAGCTTTCACATGTGCAACTTGGGCTATGCATTTGCCACCTGTACTTTGATTCTGCTGCTTTGGGAAGTGAAATTTCATAGCTTTTTCCTCTATGTATTCATGTATTGGTAATTGGTGTCACTTCTACATTATTTCTATTGGGTGCAAATGCCTAAGTAAGCATAAAACCTGGTATAGAATTAAGCAGTTAGTAAGCAGAAACCTGTGAGAATTTTGTTTGGCAGATTGGATACGATGTGTTTTTATGCATTATTTTATTAGGAATTATTTCTCTAGGCCACTGTTTTGACAAGCTACTGGTGCACGTGTAATCTGCCAGTAAGGTTCACCTTAAAATTGAAATGTTCCACACAGAAGATTTTTTTGTGTGAGCTTCTTTTTTAAATGTAAAATTGCAGGCTCAATTTCTTTAAAATACTTGCTGAATCATGGGACTAATTTTCTGTTAACTTAGGGAACTAATCACCTGCCAATACAGGGATAATTTACGAATTCAGTAATTTACTAAATGATCCACTAAGAAACTGCTGTGTATTTTGTAAATTTGTCAAAATCAAAACCATTTATTCCCAAATAAAGCAGGAGCTTTTGTTTCTCTCTTCCTGTTCTCCTTCTGTTTCCTGTCATTCTCAAAGACATCCACTTCATAATTCCAACCAAATCATGATTGTAGGCTTACTTGATAGAAATAAACCAACATGGACAAAACAAGCATTGCTGTCACTTTTTTTCTTAAATATACTTCAGAGGCATTTTGTAATAAAATTAGAAACAAAAGCTAAAACTTGATCAAGTTAGCTTTATCTTTTTTGTGTGTTTGTTTTTGTTTTTGTGTTTTTGCGGTACGCGGGCCTCTCACTGTTGTGGCCTCTCCCGTTGCGGAGCACAGGCTCCGGACGCGCAGGCTCAGTGGCCATGGCTCACGGGCCCAGCCGCTCCGTGGCATGTGGGATCTTCCCGGACCGGGGCACGAACCCGTGTCCCCTGCATCGGCAGGCAGACTCTCAACCACTGTGCCACCAGGGAAGCCCAGCTTTACTTTTTGTCTCTAAGAATAATTGAAATTATTTCTAGTTTTTAAACAAGAAAATCAGAGATAAAGAATAGTGCATAAGTAATTCAGAAGCAAAGAATATTTGAGGGGTCTTAGGAATTACCTAGTTTAAACGTTTATGTTTTACAGCTATGTTTTTGTCACATATAAGATCAAAGATTGTTTTCTAGTGCACAGAACAAATATCACAGATTCATTTTGACTCTCCAATTCTCTATGAAGCACTTTTAGGGTTTGCATGATGAACTTCAAATATTTTATGTGTTTCTATTAAGTGTCTTTGGGCTATCATTAGGAAGCTCAGTTTTATGCATTTAAAACTGAACATTTACTTTGCAGTTGTTCTGGAGCTGGAATACAGTACACAACCACATAAAGTGATGTTTGTTTTAAAAAATCTATGATTTTAAACATGTATATGTTAATATAGTCATTTACAGAAAGATTTAAAAAGACTTTTTCCTCATTGAACACACAAATCATACCAGTTCCTCAAATTCTTGCACCAGATTTTAGAGACTGGGCATTAATATCCCAAAGGGCTCTCTAAAATAGAAGCTTTGTAGGTGGATTTTCTGTGACTGATGCTAGAAATTGTTTTTTCCTCCTTTATTCCAAGCCTAACAGAGAAAATCATGGATCAGTTCAGGAGAAGTACATTAACAAAAATGTTGGAGCTTTTATTAAATAATTACATGTACCTAAATCTACTTTAGAGCACCTTTCCTGATACAAACCTGAGTTTTGTGCAGAAAGGGAGTTGCATTCTTAATAGACATATTAGTATATTTTATTTCCTATAACTGTGGCTTTAAAAAATAATTATCACAGTTAATTATGTAGCTATTTGTATAAAGTTATGCTTTGTGAAAAGGGATTCTATGACCTTTTAATACATTGTATGTAAAGTGGTTAATGAGTTATAAATGGTCATTAATGCAAGTCTGTTTTCAAAATAACTGATCATTAACTAAGTAACCATGGAGAAGCAATCATTTGAATTAAATATTAGAGTCCTCTATGTAATAAGTATATGTAAGTGAGTCTGATAATTAGTAAAATTTAAGAATATGTACTTCTGTACCTTCCAATCAGCTTTCTCTTTTTCTGCCAGGCAATGGTTGGGAAGATGCAGGACTTTTTAGAACTCAAGAATCTAGAAAAAAACAAAACCAAAAATAAACTCCCCAAATATTTAGAATGTAAAACCATGGCGTTGAATAAAGACGCTGACCTACTAGAGAATGGACTTGAGGATATGGGGAGGGGGAAGGGTAAGCTGTGACAAAGTGAGAGAGTGGCATGGACATATATACACTACCAAATGTAAAATAGATAGCTAGTGGGAAGCAGCCGCATAGCACAGGGAGATCAGCTAGGTGGTTTGTGACCACCTAGAGGGGTGGGATAGGGAGGGTGGGAGGGAGGGAGACACAAGAGGGAAGAGATATGGGGATATATGTATATGTATAAATGATTCACTTTGTTATAAAACAGAAACTAACACACCATAGTAAAGCAATTATAATCCAATAAAGATGTTAAAAAAAAACAACAAAAAAACCCATGGCGTTATCTAACAATGTGGGGTTATGCTTGTTAAGAGTAATAAAGGAATGCAAATATATTCAGATTTTAATCTTTTTCTAGATACATATCAGCTGTGGCAGGATTGCAGGAAAGTTCATGCTCATTGGTCAGTTAATTACACCATGATTGTTCTGACACAGGACCTTATCTTAGGCAATTGTCCTGATGGCTTTCCCTCTGCCCAGCTTCTTTCCTCCTCCCCATTCCCACCCTTTTGGTAGCACTTCCTTCCTTTGAGGAACTAGTCAGCCCTGTTCCAGTCAGGCCAATCATAGTAAACCTGTAACTCTCTCCTCCTTAGACTGTGAGCTCTTAGAATATGACCTCAGAGCAGGCAGCAGCAGTGTTTTCTGTCTGAGCGAAGACCAGTACACAGAGAGAAGCTGGGGGGTAGGGGGGTGATGGAGAGCCCTAGTGCTCTTCAAGTCCACGGACCCAACCGATCTTGAAGCTAACATTACCTGTGTCCTTAGGATTTGATTACATGAGCCATCATGCTTAAGTGAGTTTGAATATCATTTTGTCCTCTGCAAAAAGAATACTGATTAATACTCCGTGATGGCTTATTCTATCTGCAGCAATTAGTACTTTAAAAGGGATATCAACTGGAAGTTAAAGCAAACTGATGGCAAAGTTTGAGAGAAAACATAATAAATTTTGCTTGAAACTTTCAGTCTTAAAACTATAAACTCTTTGTTGTACAGAGATAGGTTTGGGGAAATGTGTTTTGACTCCATCGATGGATTCATATTTTAAGTTCAAATGGTTCATATTTTAAGTGAGTTGCTGGACTAGTCAGGGGAACAGAAGGTCAATGAGAGACGTGTATGCTTTCAAGTGTATGAAGAACTGTTTATTTGAGGAAATAGACCAATTATTTTCAATCTCTTGCTCTTAATTTGTTCTATTAGTCAGTGGCTTAGACAGCCAGCTGGGATGGCTCTGCTTCACATTATTTCTTTTTGTCCTTAAGACTAAGGAAGATTCTTAGGGTGTATGCCCAGTAGTGGAATTGCTGGGACGTATGGTAGTTCTATTTTTAGTTTTTTTAAGGAAACTCCATACTGTTCTCCATAGTGGCTGTATCAATTTACATTCCCACCAACAGTGCAAGAGGGTTCACTTTTCTTCACACCCTCTCCAGCATTTATTGTTTGTAAATATTTTGATGATGGCCATTCTGACTGGTGTGAGGTGATATCTCACTGTAGTTTTGATTTGCATTTCTCTAATGATTAGTGATGTTGAGCATCCTTTCATTTGTTTGTTGGCAATCTGTATATCTTCTTTGGAGAAATGCCTATTTAGGTCTTCTGCCCATTTTTGGATTGGGTTGTTTGTTTTTTTTGATATTGAGCTGCATGAGCAGCTTGTATATTTTGGAGATTAATCCTTTCTCAGTCGCTTCATTTGCAAATATTTTCTCCTATTCTGAGGGTTGTCTTTTCGTCTTATTTATGGTTTCCTTTGCTGTGCAAAAGCTTTTAAGTTTCATAAGGTTCCATTTGTTTATTTTTGTTTTTATTTACATTTCTCTAGGAGGTGGGTCAAAAAGGATCTTGCTGTGATTTATGTCATAGAGTGTTCTGCCTATGTTTTCCTCTAAGAGTTTGATAGTCTCTGGCCATACATTTAGGTCTTTAATCCATTTTGAGTTTATTTTTGTATATGGTGTTAGGGAATGTTCTAATTTCATTCTTTTACATGTAGCTGTCCAGCTTTCCCAGCACCACTTATTGAAGAGGGTGTCTTTTCTCCATTGTATATTTTTGCCTCATTTATCAAAGATAAACCCACGCACATATGGCCACCTTATCTCTTGGCTTTCTATCCTGTTCCATTGATCTATATTTCTGTTTTTGTGCCAGTACCATACTGTATTGATTACTGTAGTTTTGTAGTATAGTCTGAAGTCAGGGAGCCTGATTCCTCCAGCACCATTTTTCTTAAGATTGCTTTAGCTATTCGGGGTCTTTTGTGTTTCCATACAAATTGTGAAATTTTTTGTTCTAGTTCTGAGAAAATTGCCATTGCATATACCCTGAGAAAACCATAATTGAAAAAGAGTCATGTACCACAGTGTTCACTGCAGCTCTGTTTACAATAGCCAGGACATGGAAGCAACCTAAGTGTCCATCAACAGATGAATGGATAAAGAAGATGTGGCACATATATATATACAGTGGAATATTACTCAGCCATAAAAAGAAACAAAACTGAGTTATTTGTAATGAGGTGGGTGAATCTAGAGTCTGTCATACAGAGTGAAGTAATTCAGAAAGAGAAAAACGAATACCATATGCTAACACATATATATGGAATCTAAAAAAAAAAAAGTTCTGAAGAACGTAGGGGCAGGACAGGAATAAAGACGCAGATGTATAGAATGGACTTGAGGACATGGGGAGGGGGAAGGGTAAGCTGGGACAAAGTGAGAGAGTGGCATTGACATATATACACTACCAAATGTAAAATAAATAGTTAGTGAGAAGCAGCTGCATAGCACAGGGAGATCAGCTCGGTGCTTTGTAAGCACCTAGAGGGGTGGGATAAGGAGGGTAGGAGGGAGATGCAAGAGGGAGGGGATATGGGGATATATGTACATGTAGAGCTGATTCACTTTGTTATACAGCAGAAACTAGCACGACAATTTAATTGTTGTAAAGCAATTATAGTCCAATACAGATGTTTAAAAAATGTAAAAAAAACAAAAAAGTAAGAAAAGTTCTTTGTAAGGCTAAAATTGTTCAGGTAAACAAAAGGAAGGGGGTAGATTAGATGAATGTCAGAAGATATCAAATCTCCAAAGGTAGTAGTTAATATCTGAGAGCTATTTCCAATGTTTTAAAAATCCTAAGGCTAATGCATAATAAAATCATTATGTTTAGTAGGAAAAAAGCCTAGAACATGTAGGGGAGATAATAAAGGGAGTTTGGAGAAAAATTCAGAAGTTACAACCAGATGACCTTCCATCACACGTTGCTCCCTGTTAAGGTGACTTGATTAGAGCCAGGAAATTTTCAGGCAGTGTGAACATCTATACATAGAGTTAAAAAAATTCTTTTTGGTCCAAAGCATTCTTTCTCAATGCTGATTTTCATAGGGTTAATGAAGTAGATTAATGAAGAGAAAATAAAACATTTTATCAAATGAATTTATCTTTCCATTAAAAACCATTCACTCAGGCTTGCCCAGTGATGGACTTTTGTTTGCACCTGTGGGTTAAGAATGGACAGAATTGTATTTGCCAACCTGGAGTGACCAATGGTCCTGTGTTCCTTATACTGACATCAGCCTGAAGACCCCTCTTGTTCGGTACTCACGTCTCTTTAACAAGCCTGCCCTTCCTTCCCATATCAGAAAGCTACCCTGATGAACTCTGCCCTGGGGGTTACTTACTAGGCTGGTGGCCTGAGGATGCCAGTCTATGTAGGTAGTAATGGCACAAATGTGTCGGAGGGAATTGAGTTTATCATGTGGACAGAGAAATGGAGTAGGATTTGGAAGTGCTGAGTAGACTTGGGACCATGATGGGTTGTTTGGTAGGCAGTGGCCTTGAACAGCGGAGAAATTGTGTGGGCAGGGGCTACACTAAGGGTGGGGATGTTGAATGACAGGGAAACTGATTTGTGTGGTGAAGTTTGGTAAATGTGGGAGAAGTAGAGGGCCATTGAGAAGCTGATGTAGAGCATGAAGGAGGATGAGCTGGTAGACACAGGGCAGTTCGGTAGAGCTAGGTTGTTTGTGTGAATGGTTAGGACAATTTAATCTATCAAATAATCTCTGGAATATTTAAAAGCAGCAGATTGAAGTCATGAGTGAAGATTTTTGCACTGCTCAGTAGCACCAGAATGATTTGGTTGCCAACCTCTTTTTGACATGATCATGTTTGGATCACCCATTCAGTAGGACAGATGTTATTAAGCAAACCTCATATCTTTTAATTCCCAATAAATTGTTTACTGTTCTCATGGTCAAGTACTATTTTATTTGCTTCTCTAGTAGAACTTGTGACATTTTCTGGCCAAAATGTATTAAGACACAGTTTTCTGGGAGCTGTATAAACCTTAATGGTGCTATGTAGAAGAAGCTGGTAGACCTACTCCAGTTAGGGATGACTGATTTGGCACAGAGAACATGTACAGTGCAGTGCTTCTCAAAGTGTGGGCTGCCAACTGCCTACATTAGAATCACCTGTATGTTTCTAAAAACACATATTTCTGGGCTTCAATCTAGATAAGGCTATATTTGGAGATGTGAATTTTTTAGATTTATCTAAAAAGCTATCCACAGATAAATCTGATTCACGTTGTAGTTTGAGAACCTCCAATCTGGAAAATTAATGCAGTCACAATAAAAGGGCTCTTTATTTAATTTAATACATGTTACTATTCATGTTGAATTTTCCTAACATAAAAAACCTAGAATAAGAGTGTATAATTGCCTAACTTGGGTGTATGTAACCTTGGAATGATCTATTACACTAAGTTGTGCTTACCAGTGCATCATATATTTAAAGATTTCTAGGCATAGAATTTTATTAGAATTCTAATTAGCCTGAAGCAATAATTCAGAGGCTGATAGGCAAAGCTATTTCCCAATTTCTCCTGTTGCTTAATTCTTGAGCTTTTGAATATTCCTTATCTCATAGCTTGTGATATCAATATCATGAATTTTTGCATTTGGGATATGTCTCTTCCAAAGAATATTCTCTTGATACAAACTAACATGGTGGAAGGCATGGGGATGTAGGGATGGGGTCAATTCCTGCAGATAGGTATATTTTCCTCTTCTGAAATTAGGTCATTTAAACTAATGGACTAATCTTAGTTCCAGATCAATTTTCTTTGTCTAAAGCCCATGGAATACAGAAAGGACACACATTGACTTTGCTCTTACCATCTCCCCACCTTTTATTAAAGGATGTTCTTCCTCTTTCTTGAGTTGTCTCAGGTAGAAGTTTACTCAGGCATCCTTTATGGACCTTCACTTAGCAGTCTACAGTGCCGTCTCTATGATAAAACCTCTTGGTGACTCTTCATTTGATTTCCTGAATCATTCTTGTTTACAGTACTTGTCCTTAAGTGATAAATAAACACAATTTCCGATGTTTATATATTGAACTTAAGGGGGAAATCCTTGGCCAGAATTGCAGGCACCACCTGTCTGTTACTTGCCCTGGGTTTGCCTGAGACTGCTTGTTAGAGCAGTCACCTTTTTAGTTGTGTGTAAATATCTTTCACTGTGGCTCCAGTGAAAGGAATAAACCACAGACTCACTTTGCCTAAGAGCCTAAGCTGTATGTTTAGTTTGTGATTTGGATGCTTTGATGTCCTCTTCTGTAAGAAGTCAGCTTAGTAACTATAGTTTTCTTATACATCAGTCAGCAGTTTTACCTGCTTTGGTTTAAACAAAGGACTTTGCTTAACCTTGGTAATGATGCTAATTAAAGGATTTCTTTTCACTTTTTGCAGTATGTTATTTAACTTAAATTTCATGACTTCTTTTTATTCTGTTTTTATGCATGGGAGCTATGCTATGGGCGAGCTCTTGTCCAATGGAAGAGGTGATACATACCTTGTTCTCTTTCTCATGTAAAATAATCACACATGATCTCTTACCTCAAAAAACTTACTTTGTGGAGGATGCCCCATATCAACCATTACAGCTACAGGGAACTTACCAATAGTGCATGCTAAGTATCTCCTACACAGAGAGCCATAAGGACAACCTTAAGTATAGTTCATAAGAGTAATTGAACAGAATTTTCTTTATAAAATCCTTCAGTCTGTAGAATAGATGTCCACAATTTCTAAAGCATGATTTTGTGCTCACATAATTTCATGAGTTTTGTGAGTATATCAACAATTGCCTGAGAAAGAACTATGGAAGGAGTGATAAAAATAGAAGGATCTGAGTGCATTTCTTTTACAAATTCAATTTTAGGAAAGAATCAGATACATGCTGAGTCTTTCCATTAGACTTTTGAGAAAGGGATGCAAGAGAATCCTTAAATAAGTAATCAGAACAGGTTGTACACTAGTTTGCCTGTAAAATAAACCTGAACTCCATGGTGTATTCCATGACTACAGGACTTGAAATAGATTATCCTATATTTAGTTTTCTCAGTTATATTTTCTAATTATGAAATGCAAAGAGATAATGGCCAGGGTCATGTTCCCTGCCTATTCCCTCCCACTCAAATGGAGCTTTCCAAGCAGAGGCAGACGTGGGTCTGCGGGGTTATACTACATTCTAAACAATGAGCCCCAAACATTGTCTGATGTATCAATGACTGATTGAATTCTAAACCTCTTATAATAAGGATCTTGAAACATGTTTTGATCCTGCTAGGTTGCAGTCTGCCATAAAAGAGTATAACTAAATTCTGGTCTCATGAGATTAAAAGAGATCTGAAGTTTGAGACCTTTCTCTATCTCAATTAAGTGAATATCCATCCTCTGTTAGAGTACCTCCACTGTGCTGCTCATCTGTGTTATTTTTCTTATGCTATTGAAAAGTCTAGCTCATAGTCTGGGACTGTGTGTAATAGTTTTGTAGAACATAGAAGTGAGGCCAGTAGATGCAGAGCATGGCTCTTCTTCAACAGATAGGTAGGGCTATATGTTTATTCAGCTGTGAGTCCTACATATGTATCATTCTTTTCTCATTCTGTCCCTTATTTCTGACCTAATAAAAATTCCTAATTGGAGGCTTCTCACATTCATCTCCATTTTGTAGATAAGGAATCTTTATGATAATTAATTTGTTGAAGGTCATGCAGATAGGCAGTGCTAATGCAAGAAACTTGCAGATATTCTTAGAACATTTGATTATGCTGTAAGAAAGCCTCCTTTTGTTCAGGTCATTTTCTAGGGTGTTGCTAACCTTGGATAGTGGGCTGAACTATAGGTGAAACAACTGTGAAGATCAGTCAAAATAATAGAATAGACATGCATCTCTTTTCCATCATATTAGGAGGAACCTAAGAAATAATAATGCTTGACACTTACCTAGTGCTTGTCATGTGTCAGGCAGTGTTCTAAGTGCTTTACCTATATTATCTAGTTTAAATTCATAACAACTCTGAGGTAGACACCATTATTTCCCTAACTTTATAACAGGGAGAAAAATAGAAAGGAAAAACCCTGGATCAGGGAGGGAAGGAAAACCATGATTGGTACAGAGAAAAGCTTCAGGTAGAATGGGGTCCATTAATGAAGACACTTGGATGCTGGTGATATTAAGTCCAATTATTATTCTGAAAATTTTTAGGAAAAAAAATCCTCAGAATGTCACTCAAGAATGAGACACTGGGCTTCCTTGGTGGCGCAGTGGTTGAGAGTCCGCCTGCCGATGCAGGCGACACGGGTTCGTGCTCCGGTCCGGGAAGATCCCACATGCCGCGGAGCGGCTGGGCCCGTGAGCCATGGCTGCTGAGCCTGCGCATCCGGAGCCTGTGCTCTGCAACGGGAGAGGCCACAACAGTGAGAGGCCCGTGTACCGCAAAACAAACAAACAAAGAATGAGACAGTGAGCAATTGGCTGGTGAATGCATTTCAGACATACTCAGTGAAGGAGGGAAACATGGCCCAGGGAATAGAGTAGAACGCCCAGGGTATGGAGTCACAACGACCTCAGTGTACAGAACAATGAGGTATTGCAAATCAGTGAAGAACAACCCAAAGCCCAGCTGGGGAATATCTGGGGATTAGTTAAGGGAGGAGATTTTCTGAAGAGGCATCAGGCCAGGACCCATTAGCATTAAGAGAACTATAGAGCAACAATTTCATGCATCCCGGGATGTACAGCTTGGACACCTGTTGTGCGGGAGAGGTGGAACAGCATAAGCATCCTACGTAATCAGTCAGGAATGCTATTATGACTTTTCCTCAGTTGAAATTCTGAACAATGACATTACTGTTTAGTGAATGGATTAAACTATAAAGAGGAAAAATGGACATTTGTTCCTGAGAAACTCTGTGTGTCCGTGATAGTTCTGGCTGGACTTATGAAAAAATACTTAATTCCTAAAACTATTGGGTCCTCAGTATTGCCTTTTCCCTTTCTTGAGGTTTCCATGTTACCCAGGTCTCTCTTTTTGTCTGCTGTGAAGTACAAACCAATTTAATTTTTTTCTGTTTTTTAAAAATTATAGTGAAATAAATATAAAATTTGCCATTTTAACCACTTGTACGCATACAGCTCAGTGACATCTGGCACACTCACATTGTTGGGCAACGATTACTACCATTCATGTCTCAATTTAGTTTCAAAAAAGGCACATATGTATTCCTTCTTTCCCTAGCAAGAGAAATAAATTGACTGCTGTTAAAGTCTGTTTTTCTTTGCCTTCATCCTCAGCAGTCACTTGAAAAGTATGACTGTTTTCAAAGTTTTAGCTATTCTGAATAAAGCTGCCATGAACATTCATGTATAAGTCTTCGTGTAGATATATAGGGATATATAGTCATTATTTTGTAATAATTTTAAATGGAATATTATCTAGAAAAATATTGAATCACTACGTTGTACACCTGAAACTAACATAATATTGTAAATCAGCTATACTTCAATTAAAAAAATTCCATACCTAAAAATTGTTTCTAAACTTGATATCTTAATAATACTAAGCTTTCCAATCAATGACAATGGTATATCTCCCCATTTATTTAGGTCTTCATTAATTTCTTTCAAGAATATTTTGTAGTTTTCATTACAGAGATCTTACACGTATTTTATTAATGTCTCTAATTGTTTCATGCTTTGATACTGCTATAAAAGGTATTTAAGAAAGTTTATTCCTGACCATTCATTCCTACCATATAGACATGTAATTAATTTGTGATTATTGACCTTAAATTCTACATGCTCTCTAAACTCTCATGTTCTAGTTACTTTTTTCCATAGGTTTCTTAGGATTTTCTATGTATATGATCATATCATCTGCAAAAAAATACAACTATTTTTCTTCCTTTCCAATCACTCTGACATTTATTTACGTTATTTACTTACTAACTAGACCTCCAGGACAATATTAAATCGAAGCAGTGAGTGTGGATATCCTATTTCAGTCATGAAAGAAAGTATTCAGTCATGGGCCAATAAATATGTTAGTTGCAGATTATTTTCTTTCTTGTAGATGACCTTTATTAGCACGAAGAAGTTTTCACATATTTTTAGTATTTGAAATTTTTTTCTATAATAAATCAATATTATAGATTTTGCAATGATTGAGATGAACTTTTCTGTTTTTCCAATTAAGCTATTAAAATGGTAAATTACATTAACAGATTTTCAAATGTTAAACTAACCTCACATTTCTAGTATAAACCCTACTTTGTCATGATTTATTATTTTTTACAGTACTGTTTGATTCTATTTGCTAATTTGTTAAGTTTGCATCTATATTCATGAGAATTGTAAATGTTTTTTCATGGTAATATCTTTGACTGGTATTGTATTAAAGTAATGCTGGCCTCATAAAGTGAGTTGGGAGGTGTTCCCTCATTCTCCATATTTTGTAAGATTTTGTTTGGTAGAATTTACCAGTGCAGCCACCTGGCCTGGTGTTAGACACTTTTTTTTTTTCTTCTAGAGGGGAGGAAGGTTTTTAATTATAAATTCAATTTCGTCAGTAAACATAGGGCAATTCAAATTTTCTGTGTTTGAGTCAGTTTTACTAATTTGTGCCTTTCAAGAAATTTTCCCATTTTATCTGTTAATGAATTTATTTGCATGAAAATTTTAATGATATTCTCCTAATATCCTTTAAATATCTGAATAATATGGAATGACGTCCTTTTAAATTCTTTATATTTTTAATTTGCTCTCTTCTTTTCTTAGTTTAGCTAAAGATTTATCATTTTGGTCAATCTTTCCTAAAAACCTAGCTTTTGATTTAATTAAATTATATAATTTTCTGTTTTCTAGTTCATTGATTTCTGCTCTGTATTTAATTTTTTCTACTTATTAGGAATACAGTTTGCTCTTGTGTTTCTGTCTTATGAAGGTGGGAGCTTAGATTTTTGATTTTAGAACTTTTCTAATATGTATAAGTATTTAAAACCACAAATTTCCTTATAAACACTGATTTAGCTGCATTTCATGAATTTTGATATACTGTTTTCATTTAAATTCAGTTCAAACTATTTTCTATTTCTCTCTTTTTTTTTTTTTTTTCCCGGTACGCAGGCCTCTCACTGTTGTGCCCTCTCCCGTTGCGGAGCACAGGCTCCAGACGCGCAGGCTCAGCGGCCATGGCTCACGGGCCCAGCCGCTCCGCGGCATGTGGGATCTTCCCAGACCAGGGCACGAACCCGTGTCCCCTGCTTCGGCAGGCGGACTCTCAACCACTGTGCCACCAGGGAAGCCCATCTATTTCTCTTTTGAATTATTGTTTAGTTCGTGTTATTTAAAACTTTCTAAATAATTTTGAATTTTTCCGTTTTAATGATTTCTAAATCAATGTTATTGTAAACAGAGAATATATTAACAACTTTTCCCTTTAAATTTCTTCAGACTTGTTTCCTGTCCCAGAATATTTTATGTTCTTGTGTATATTTCATGTATATTCCATTCTTATTGGATGGAGTGTCCTGTAAATGTCATTTAAGTAACGATTCATAATATCATTCATGTTTTATTTTTCTGTGCTGGCTTTCTGTTCATTTGCTGTATTGATTACTAAGAGGATGGTTGAATCTACAGCCCTAATTATAGACTGTGTATTTCTCTTTTAAGTTCTGTCAGTTTTTATGTATTTTGAAGTTCTGTTATTGAGTGCATTTGTTTTAGGATTATTATGCCTTTTGGATGAAATATCCACTACCTCATTCTTCTTAATATTTCATGATCTGAAATCTACATTTTCTAATATAGCCACTCCAGCTTTCTTATGATTAATTTTTGCATGAAACATATTTTCCCGTCCTTTTATTTTTAAACTTTCTTTGTCATTATATATATATATATATATGTTTTTATACATCTCTACTGGAGTATAACTGCTGCACAATGTTGTGTTACTTTCTGCTGTACAACAAAGAGAATCAGCTATATGCACACACATATCTCCATATCCCCTCCCTCTTGTGCCTCCTTCCCACCCTCCCTATCCCGCCACTCTAGGTGGTCACAAAGCACCAAGCTGATCTCCCCATGCTATGCAGCAGCTTCCCACCAGCCGTCCATTTTACATTTGGTAGTGTATATATGTCAATGCTACTCTCTTGCTAAGTTCCAGCCTCCCCTTCCCTCCGTGTCCTCAGGTCTGTTCTCAACATCTGCATCTTTCTTCCTGCCCTGCAACTAGGTTCATCAGTACCATTTTTCTAGATTCCATATATATGCGTTAGCATATGGTATTTGTTTTTCTCTTTCTGACTTACTTCACTCTGTATGACAGACTCTAGGTCCTTCCACCTCACTACAAATAACTCAGTTTCGTTCCTTTTTATGACTGAGTCATATCCCATTGTATATATGTACCACAACTTCTTTATCCACTCATCGGTCGATGGACATTTAGGTTGTTTCCATTTCCTGACTATTGTAAATAGAACTGCAGTGAACATTGTGGTACATGACTCTTTTTGAACTATGGTTTTCTCAGGGTATATGCCCAGTAGTGGGATTGCTGGGTGATATGGTAGTTCTGTTTTTACTTTTTAAAGGAATCTTCATATTGTTCTCCATAGTAGCTGTATCAGTTTACATTCCCACCAACAGTGCAAGAGGGTTCCCTTTTCTCTGCATCCTCTCCAGCATTTATTGTTTGTAAATATTTTGATGATGGCCATTCTGACTGGTGTGAGGTGATACTTCATTGTAGTTTAGATTTGCATTTCTCTAATGATTAGTGATGTTGAGCATCTTTTCACGTATTTGTTGGCCATCTTTATGTCTTCTTTGGAGACTTCTTCTTCTGCCCATTTTTGGATTGGGTGGTTTGGATTTTTTGATATTGAGCTGCATAAGCTGCTTGTATATTTTGGAGATTAATCCCTTGTCAGTTGCTTTGTTTGTAAATATATTATCCCATTCCCAGGGTTGTCCTTTCGTCTTGTTTATGGTTTCCTTTGCTGTGCAAAAGCTTTGAAGTTTCATTAGGTCCCATTTGTTTAGTTTTGTTTTTATTTCCATTACTCAAGGAGGTGGGCCAAAGAGGATCTTTCTGTGATTTATGTCATAGAGTGTTCTGCCTATGTTTTCCTCTAAGAGTTTGATAGTGTCTGGCCTTATATTTAGGTCTTTACTCCATTTTGAGTTTATTTTTGTATATGGTGTTAGCAAGTGTTCTAATTTCATTCTTTTACATGTAGCTGTCCAGTTTTCCCAGCAGCATTTATTGAAGAGGCTGTCTTTCTCCATTGTATATTCTTCCCTCCTTTTTCAAAGATAAGTTGGCCATATGTGCATGGGTTTATTTCTGGGCTTTCTATCCTGTTCCATTGATCTATATTTCCGTTTTGTGCCAGTACCATACTGTCTTGATTACTGTACCTTTGTAGTATAGTCTGAAGTCAGGGAGCCTGATTCCTGCAGCTCCGTTTTTCTTTCTCAAGATTGTTTTGGCTATATGGGGTCTTTTGTGTTTCCATACAAATGGTAAAGATTTTTGTTCTTGTTCTGTGAAAAATGCCACTGGTAATTTGGTAGGGATTGTGTTGAATCTGTAGATTGGGTAGTATGGTCATTTTTACAATGTTGATTCTTCCAATCCAAGAACATGGTATATCTCTCCATCTGTTTGTATCGTCTTTGATTTTTTTCATCAGTGTCTTACAGTTTTCTGCATACAGGTCTTTTTTCTCCTTAGGTAGGTTTATTCCTAGGTATTTTATTCTTTTCATTACAATGGTAAATGGGAGTGTTTCCTTAATTTCTCTTTCAGATTTTTCATCATTAGTGTATAGGAATGCCAGAGATTTCTGTGCATTAATTTTGTATCCTGTTACTTTACCAAATTCATTGATTAGCTCTATGAGTTTTCTGGTGGCATCTTTAGGATTTTCTATGTATAGTATCATGTCATCTGCAAACAGTGATAGTTTTATTTCTTCTTTTCCAATATGGATTCCTTTTATTTCTTTTTCTTCTCTGATTGCTGTGGCTAAAACTTCCAAAACTATGTTGAATAACAGTGGTGAGAGTGGGCAACCTTGTCTTGTTCCTGATCGTAGAGGAAATGCTTTCAGTTATTCACCATTGGATATGATGTTTGCAGTGGGTTTGTTGTATATGGTCTTTATTATGTTGAGGTAGGTTCCCTCTATGCCCACTTCTGGAGAGCTTTTATCATAAATGGGTGTTGAATTTTATCGAAAGCTTTTTCTGCATGTACTGATATTATCATATTTTTTTTATCCTTCAGTTTGTTACTATGATGTATCACATTGATTGGTTTGCATATATTGAAGAATCCTTGCATTTCTGTGACAGAACCTGCTTCATCATGGTGTATGATCCTTTTAATGTGCTGTTGTATTTTGTTTGCTAGTACTTCGTTGAGGGATTTTGCATCTATGTTTATCAGCAATATTGACTGTAATTTTCTTTGTGACATCTTTGTGTGGTTTTGGTATCAGGGTGATGGTGGCCTCATAGAATCAGTTTGGGAGTGTTCCTCCGTCTGCTATATTTTGGAAGAGTTTGAGAAGGATGGGTGTTAGCTCATCCCTAAATGTTTGATAGAATTCCCCTTTGAAGCCATCTGACCCTGGGCTTTTGTTTGTTGGAAGATTTTTAATCACAGTGTCACTTTCAATGCTTGTGATTGATCTGTTCATATTTCCTATTTCTTCCTGCTTCAGTCTTGGAATGTTGTGCTTTTCTAAGAATTTGTCCATTTCCTCCAGGTTGTCCATTTTATTGGCATAGAGTTGCTTGTAGTAGTCTCTCATGATCCTTTGTATTTCTGAGTGTCACTTTTTACTTCTTGTTTTTTTTATTTATAATTCAGTTGATTTGAGTCCTCTCACTCTTTTTCTTGAGTCTGGCTAATGGTTTATCAATTTTATCTTCTCAAAGAACCAGCTTTAGTTTTATTGATTTCTGCTATTGTTTCCTTCATTTCTTTTCCTTTTATTTCGGATCTGATGTTTATGATTTCTTTCCTTCTGCTAACTTTGGGTTTTTTTCTTTTTCATTCTTTCTTTAATTGCTTTAGGTGTAAGGTTAGGTTGTTTATTTGATTTTTTCTTCTTTCTTGATGTAGGATTGTATTGCTATAAACTCCCTTTTAGAAGTGCTTTTGCTGCATCCCATAGGGTTTGGGTCATCGTGTTTTCATTGTCATTCGGTTCTAGGTATTTTTGACTTCCTCTTCAATTTCTTCAGTGACCTCTTGGTTGTTTAGTATCATGTTGTTTAGCCTCCATGTGTTTGTAGTTTTTACATTTTGCCCCCTGTGATTGCTATCTAGTCTCATAGTGTTGTGGTCAGAAAAGATGCTTGACATGATTTCAGTTTTCTTAAGTTTACCAAGGCTTGATTTGTTAACTCAAGATGTGATCTCTCCTGGAGGATGTTCCGTGTGTACTTGAGAAGAAAGTGTATTCTGTTGTTTTTGGATGGAATGTCCTATAAATATCAATTAAGTCCATCTTGTTTAATGTATCATTTAAAGCTTGTGTTTCCTTATTTATTTTCATTTCGAATGATCTGTCCATTCGTGTAAGTGGGGTGTTAAAGTCCCCTACTATTATTGTGTTACTGTCGATTTCCCCTTATACGGCTGTTAGCAGTTGCCTTATGTATTATGGTGGTGCTATGTTGGGTGCATAAATATTTAAAATTGTTATATCTTCTTCTTGGATTGATCTCTTGAGCATTATGTAATGTCCTTGTCACTTTTAAGAGTCATTATTTTAAAGTCTATTTTATCTGATATGAGTACTGCTACTCCAGCTTTCTTTTGCTTTCCATTTGCATGGAATATCTTTTTCCATCCCCTCACTTTCAGTCTGTATGTGTCCCTAGGTCTGAAGTGGGTCTCTTGTAGACAGCATATAGACTGGTCTTGTTTTTGTATCCATTCAGCCAGTCTGTGTCTTTTGGTTGGAGCATTTAATCCATTCATATTTAAGGTAATTATCGATATGTATGTTCCTATTACCATTTTCTTAATAGTTTTGGGCTTGTTTTTGTAGGTCCTTTTCTTCTCTTGTGTTTCCCACTTACAGAATTTCCTTTAGCATTTGCTGTAGACCTGGTTTCGTGATGCTGAATTCTCTTAATTTTGCTTGCCTGTAAAGCTTTGATTTCTCCATCAAATCTGGAGAGATCCTTGCTGGGTAGAGTAATATTGGTTGTAGGTTCTTCCCTCACATCATTTTAAATATATCCTACCCCTCCCTTCTGGCTTGCAGAGTTTCTGCTGAAATATTAGCTGATAAGCTTATGGGGATTCTCTTGTATGTTATTTGTTACTTTTCCCTTGCTGCTTTTAATATATTTTCTTTGTATTTAATTTTTGATAGTTTGATTAATATGTGTCTTGGTGTGATTCCTCCTTGGATTTATCCTATATGGGACTCTCTGCACTTCCTGGACTTGATTGACCATTTCCTTTCCCATGTTAGGGAAGTTTTCAACTATGATCTCTTCAAATATTTTCTCAGACCCTTTCTTTTTCTCTTCTTCTTCTGGAACTCCTGTAATTCAATTGTTGCTGCTTTTAATGTTGTCCCAGAAGTCTCTAAGACTGTCCTCAATTCTTTTCATTCTTTTTCTTCATTCTGCTCCATGACAGTTTTCTCCACCATTCTATCTTCCAGGTCACTAATCCTTTCTTCTCTCTGTTATTCTGCTATTGATCCCTTTTAGAGTAGTTATTGTGTTGTTCATCACTCTTTGTTTTTTCTTTAGTTTTTCTAGTTCCTTGTTAAACGTTTCTTGTATTTTCTCCATTCTATTTCCAAGATTTTGGATCATCTTTATTATCATTACTCTGAATTCTTTTTCTGGTAGACTGCCTATCTCCTCGTTTGTTTGGTGTTATGGGTTTTTACCTTGCTCCTTCATCTGTTGCATATTTCTCTTTCTTCTCATTTGTTTAACTTACTGTGTTTGAGGTCTCCTTTCTGCAGGCTGCAGAGTCATAATTCCTCTTACTTCTGTTGTCTGTCCCCATTGGGTGAGTTTGGTCCAGTGGCTTGTGTATGGTTCCTGGTGGAGGTGACTAGAACCTGTGTTCTGGCGGGTGGAGCTGGATCTTGTCCCTCTGATGGGCAGGGTTGCATCTGATGTTGTGTCTTTTGGTGTCTGTGAGCTTAATATGACTTTAGGTAGCCTGTCTGCTAATGAGTGAGGTTATGTTCCTGTCTTGTTAGCTGTGAGGCATCCAGCACTGGAGCTTGCTGGCCTTTGGGAAGAGCCGGGTCTTAGTGCTGAGATGGAGCCCTCTTGGAGAGCTCTCACCGATTAGTATTCCATTGGGCTGGGAGTTCTCTGGTAGTCCAATGTCCTGGACTCAGCTCCCCAACCTTAGAGGTTCAGGCCTGACCCCTGGTTAGTGCACCAAGACCCAGCATTCAATAGTTTTTCTGTAGCCACTCTTTCACATGTAGATGTATTCTTGATGTATTTGTGGGGAGGAAGGTGATCTCCCCATCTTACTCCTCCACCATCTTGAAGGTCTCTTGTCATTATATTTTAATTTGGTTTTGTGTAGACTGTTTATAATTGGATCTTGCTTTTTCATCAAGTCTGACAATCTCTGTCTTCCAAATGGAGTGGTAAGCACATTTATATTTCATATATACTTAACTATATGGTTAGGTTAAAATCTACTATACTATTAGTTTTCTGCTTGTGTCATTTGTTTTTTCTCCTCCTTTCCCTCTTCTGTCATCTTTTGTATTAGCTGAGCATTTTTCAGAATTCCATTTTATCTCCACTATTTAATTATTAATCATCTCTCTCTTTTTTTTTTTTTTGCGGTACGTGGGCCTCTCACTGCTGTGGCCTCTCCCGTTGTGGAGCACAGGCTCTGGACGTGCAGGCTCAGCGGCCATGGCTCACGGGCCCAGCCGCTCCGCGGAATGTAGGATCCTCCCGGACCGGGGCACAAACCTGTGTCCCCTGCATTGTCAGGCGGACTCTCAACCACTGCACCACCAGGGAAGCCCCACATTTCTTTAAAAAAATTTTTTTTTAGTGGTTGTCATAGATTTAGAATATTCAACTGTAACTTTTCACAGTTTACCCTCAAAAATATTAATGTCCTATCACTTCATGCATAAAAAACTTGCAAGAGTATACTTTCATTTTCTCCCCACCCATCTTTAAAAAATTTTTTTGTCAGATTTTACTTCTACAGGTGTTATAAACTTCAAAATATATTGTAATTTTTGCTTTAAACAGTCATTCTTTCCTAAAGAAATTTAAAAATGTGATAGCATGGTTTATATTTTACTTACTCAGCTGTTGTTCATCATTTCAGGTTCTCTTCTTTGTTTTCTGTCCATCTGTTGTAACTTTGTTTTTCCTGTAGAAATTCCTTTATTGTTTCTTGTAGTGAATGTACACTGGTGAAGGAGTTTCTCAGGCCTTACTTGTATAAGTCTTTGTTTTACCTTTGTTTAAAAAGAATATTTTTTTGTTGAATATGGAAAACTAGGTGTATGGTTGTGCTTTTTCCTTTTAGCCCCTTAATGTCGTTTCATTATCTTCCTGCTGGAATGGTTTCTATGTTGAAATCAATTTCTATGTTGATATACACAAAAAAGAAATTTTTTGTATATATCATAATGTGTTCAACCCTATCTGCTTTTATGGTTTTCCCTTTATCACTGATCTTCAGCAATTTGATTGTGGTATGCTTTAGTATTTTTTTTGTGTGTTTTTATTCTGCCTGAGTTTCACTGAGCTTCTTGGGTATGTGGGTTTATACTCTTTTTTTTTTTCGGTACACGGGCCTCTCACTGTTGTGGCGTCTCCCATTGTGGAGCACAGGCTATGGACACGCAGGCTCAGTGGCCACAGCTCACGGGCCCAGCCACTCCACAGCATGTGGGATCTTCCCAGATCGGGACATGAACCCGTGTCCCCTGCATCGGCAGGCGGACTCTCAACCACTGCGCCACCAGGGAAGCCCGGGTTTATAGTCTTAATCAAATTTGGAAAAACACTTGGCTGTTGAAAAATTGTTTCCCCCTCCTTCTGGGGCTCTAATTACATATATATTGTATTGCTTGATATGTTGCAGAGGTCACTGAGACTGCATTATTTTTTTCATTTTCCTTTTCTCTGTGGCTCCTTTTGGATAATTTCTGCTGCTATATTTTCAAGTTTACTAATATTTTCTTCTGTAATCTTTAATATGTTGTTATCTGAACCTAATAACATGTTTGTTTCAAGTATTTTAATAATCATTTGTTCATTTGGGGTCTTTTGTAAATCTTCCATTTCCTTTCTTACTGTGTTTGTTTTCCTCTAAATCCATGACCATCTTTCTGTCACATATGCCCATGGTGCTGTATACTTCCCTTTCTGTGGTATCCACCACAATTTAAATTGCTCAATTTAAAACCCTTGTATTTATAGATAGCTTTAGCATTGTGAGGAAAGTGACCAAGTTTGTCTTACTCTCCAAGATATCCTCAGAATTTGTCAGTGTCTGGCACAGAGTAACTTCAGTAAATATTCATTGAAAGAATTAATTAGTGAATGAGTGACTTTAAAGAAGTCTTATTTTCTATCCCTTAGATCCTAACCCTACGGTCAAATAGAAATTTTGACTCTGGCATAACGCTGCCAGAATGTATGAGAATAAGGGCCAAGGATGAATAAACGATTCACCTTCATGATCAGAGTGAAAAATTATTAACAACCAGGGCAGAAATTGTTACTCTTGGGGAACAGGTTAGCAGGAGGCAGGGCTACAAATAAGAAACAAATTTTTCTATTTGGAAATGAACTGGAATCCAGGATTTTGAGAGCATAGAAGAGAGGAAAGAGAGAAGACAAAGCAGCAATACTTCTGTAGGTTGGAGCTTGAATTGCAAAACAGGCCAAGGGACCTTTAAAGAACAAAGGTGGCTAATACAAATTTTTAAAGTTCTGTTTGATCCAATATAAATCCCACCCGTTACTCAAACTGAAAAGGCTTGTCTAAGTGATGGGTACCCAGGCTCTGTGTGTGTGTGTGTGTGTGTGTGTCTGTGTGAAAAGAGAAGTAGAATGTAAAAAAATGATTACTAATCAACTGAAGAAACTAAGTCCCATGCCTATTACTTGAAATTGGGAATAGGGATAGCATGCCTGGGACAGGAAGACAACTCAGAAACTGAGCTAGTTCAGTGAGAGCTTGGAGCCAGAAGTAACAAGAATAGAAGCTCTCCCTACCCTCCTAGGAGTGTGCAAAAATATTGTGAGGTCATGAGAATTTCTGCTAAGAAAGAGTGGGAGTTTGTGTGAATCTTACCTAGATTTTAAGAGACGTGGTAACTTCGCAACATTTGAGTCACAAATATTATTCATTGGCATTGTATTACATGCAGATGCAATGCTTTAAAAATGTTATTATGTAACACTCATAACTTCTATGAGAGAAATGCTGTTAAAATCCAATATTAGCGATGGAGAGATACAGTTTTAGGAGACTGTAACTTATTTAAGGTCACACAGCTTGAGAAGAGGACATTAGTAGGAAATATTCTGGCAGGTGGCTCAAGGACAGGTGGTTACAGTAAAAAAAAAAAAAAAATGTGCAAAATGGAAAACTCCAGTTCCTTTCTTGGGAGAAAGACCCACTGAAGGGTCCAATTTGACAAGTCGATTTTTCTACTTTTTAAATGTATGCACAGAAGAGTCCCAAGGTTGCCATTATTTCTTTTGCACATGTCTTGGCCTGGAAGCTATCTTAGTGAGGCTGATGGTATGATGGCTAAGAGTGTAGGCACCAAATTAAAGTCCTAGATTTGGATATTGATTCCAAAAACTGGGTATGTAATGTTCTATCAGCTCTTCAGCTTCTGAGCCTGAGTTTCTTCATCTGTATAATAGAGGACATTGGTACTAATGTTGGCTGTTCTTGTGAAGATTAAACAGGATATTGAGTATAAAAAGCTTAGCGCTGCTCCTAGCACGTAGTCAACAGTTAATAACTTATAGTTGTCACATCTCCCCTACTACATTCTGACTTGATTGAGGGATTTAAAAAGATGGGGAAGAGAACAACACTTACTCAGGACCTATGGTGAGTTAGGCATCCTTTTAGATACTTTACATACATCATTTGATACTCACAGAAGCCCTGTGCTGTGCTGCATGTAAACTACATTTGGCAGCGAAGAGAACTTCAGACTAAAAGAGGTAAAGTAACTTATCCAAAATGACTCACCCATATGAGTTTGGCTATTAACCCAACTTTTAGGTGAGAAAACTAAGGCTGAGAGAAGGGAAATGTATTCATATATTCATTCACCTAACATGTATTGATGACACATTTGTGCCAGAAGTTCTCTCACTCCAAAGCTTATATCCCACAATTACATATTGGTTTCCCCAGGCTGTGTCCCCATATGGGGGGCAGGTAAGTCTGAGCACTTTGGGGAAATTAGTAGGAAGCTGGTAAGGAATCTATTTACATGAGATATTCTACATGAAGGTTTTCTGTGTGATGGAGGAAGTTCAAACATAACTTCTTGGGAGACATGCTTAAGGAGGACAATATATTGTGTGTCCGCAAGTCTAGCCCAGGTTGAATCCTCAGGGAGAGACCACCTGTGAGGATAAAGGTACTTCAGTTCCCACTTGACGATCGTAACCCAGGGTTTAGGATATGGACCCACTTGTTAAACCTATGTGTGGAGTACAAGAAATTTAGTTGTAAAGATGACTGAAGTGAATACAGGCATTTACACCTACTTTAACAGAATCATATTCTTCTGGAGGATATTGGCAGCTTTAGAATTGGTGCTGTGTTATACTTAAGGGCTTTGTGGATAGTGAGCTTCAAGAGGAGAAGGGTAAGAACCTGGTGAGACTGGAGGAAATCTTGTTAACAAAGCTACAAGGGGCAGCTCCAGGCAGAATACCCAAGTGTGTGAGAGGGTTGTTTGGTTGATGTAATGGTCATTGTACTTGAAGTCCTGATAGCATTTCAGTCTCCTTCTAATGTGATTTGGAGAATTGTCCTCAGCTCTAGTGGTGGGCTTGACTGACCTAAAAGTATTTTCATCCCTCTTGGTGATGATTGTCTCAGAAAAGGACATGTTATCTTAAGGATGCAAGGAAAAGTATACTGAGTCTTCTGGGAAAGTGTTTTTCAGTTTCCAGTTTTTTCAGTTTTTCAGCCTCGTGGGAAATTGGTCTTTCTTCCCCTCATACATAAATGAGGAACCTATAGCCCCAACTTGTTACTGACAAACAACTACAAAGAGGACCAGAATTAAGATGAAGCTGTACATGGCAGTGGAGAAATAGAAAGAATGCAGGTCTTGGATGATGTGGTTGAAGTGGTAGATCAATCAGTCTTGAACCTATTCCACTTCACCTTTTGTGAATTTTTTTTGTAGTTCTGTAAGTTGATTTTAGTTGACTTTTAATTTTGGCTGAAGGCATCCTGATTTAGATAATGGAATCTGACAAAGATTTTCCAGTTTTGTTTTTGTAACTTAGGTATTAGCCAACTTTGGTCAACACATGATCTATGAGTAGGAAAAACAGCTAAATATAAAATATTGTTACTAAATTAGTAGAAGGGTTGAACTTGGAACAGATGACAGTCTTATTTGGAGGTGGAGGTGTAAAGAGAAAATTATGCTTGGAATTAAGACTGGATGATGATGGGATGACAACTGACAAAATTAATGCCTTGATGAATTTTTAGACTTGGTTATTCACTGAGAATAAGGGATGTGGTTCACAGGACTTTAGGAGGATGATAAACGTTTTAACAGCTGGTAATTGAAATGGGAAAAATGAGTGAAAGATAGGTACTGAGAGGCACTGAGGGCCCAGCTGATGTTGAAGATCATAAATTTAGAAAGGGGTTAATCATTTTGTTTATAAAATTCTCTCCAGCAAGGCTTGGGCAAGCAAGAAATAGAAGCACAAGGAGAGTAAAAGGACAGTAGGGAGTGCTCAAAAATTGGGGATTGGAAGAGCAGGTGCAGTGGAAGGACTAACTCCAAGAGAATTGAAAGTCCTAAGAGTAGAGTGTTATATTTTTTAAAAATAAAAAACATTCTTTGGCATATTAATTTTAAACAAAGTTTTGAATAATATAATCTCATTTGATAACTACAATGATATTGTGAGGCAGAATTAAAAAATTATTTTATTGAAATATAGTTGATTTACAATGTGTTAACTTCTGTACAGCAAAGTGATTCAGTTATATATATATATATATATATATATACACACACACACATATATATATATATATACACACACACACACATACACACACATTCTTTTTCATATTCTTTTCCATTATGGTTTATCACAGAATATTGAATATATTTCCATGTGCTATAGCTTAGGACTTTATTGTTTACCATTCTATATATAATGGTTTGCATCTGCTAATCCCAAACTCCCAATCCATCCTTCCCCCTTGGCAACCACAAGTCTGTTCTCTATATCTGTGAGTCTGTTTGTTTTGTAGATAAGTTCATTTGTGTCATATTTTAGATTCCACATGTAACTGATATAATATGGTACTTGTCTTTCTCTTTCTGACTTACTTACCTAGTATGATAATTTCTAGGTCCATCCATGTTACTGCAAATGACATTATTTCATTCTTTTTTATGGCTGAGTAGTATTCCATTGTACATATGTACCACATTTTCAGCCATTCATCTGTTGATGAACATTTAGGTTGTTTCCATGTCTTGGGTATTGTGAATAGTGCTGCTATGAACATAGGGGGTGCATGTGTCTTTTTGAATTAGAGTTTTGTCAGATATATGCCTAGGAGTGGGATTGCTGGATCATATGGTAGCTCTATTTTAGTTTTTTGAGGAACCTCCATACTGTTTTCCATAGTGGTTGTACCAGTTTACGTACCCACCAACAGTGTAGGAGGGTTCGCTTTTCCCCACACCCTCTCCAGCACCTGGTGTTTGCCGATTCTTTAATGAAGACTCTTCTGACTGGTGTGAGGTGGTAGGTACATCATTGTAGTTTTGATTTGCATTTCTCTAATAATTAGCAATGTTGAGCATCTTTTCATGTGGTGAAACAGATTATTAATTCTAGTTTACTGATGAGAAATTTGAGATCTGGAAATCAAATTCACTCATTCATCTTGCTCATTTATAAAACTCTTTTAAAAAATGTGTTAGTTCTATACCGGATTTGGCTTTAGGCACTAAAAATGCAGAAATGTGGGCGATAGAGCTTCCCCTCAAAATGCTTAGTCTTTGCTGGGAGTAGAGACAATGTAGTAATAAACAGGACAATACAGAAGGAAACATGACTATCTATGGAAACACAAAAGGTCCCCTCAGTTAGACTATGGAGTTAGAGAAGTTTTCCTGGGGTGGGTAAGATGTGAGTGAGATTTGAATGAAGAGTGTGAGCCGGCTCGGTAGATGAAGGGGTGAGCAGAGGGGATACAGTTACAGGGAGCAGCAGGTGTAAAGGTATGTACTTATAAGAGGGAAGGATGAGTTCTGGGAACTGTAGCAGTCCTGTGTAACTGGAGAGTACAGTTCAAGAGGAGAAACCATGGGAATTAAGTGCAGAAATGTAGGTAGCAGCTAGATAACAGTCATACTGTGGAGTTTGTATTTTATCCTAAAGACCTGGGTTCCTCTGAAGGATTTTAAGAAGAGTGCATGATAATAAGCAGTATAAAAGATGAACTGTAGGTAGTATACTTGAGACAGAGAAATCAATTATGAGATCTGGTATCTGGTAAGAAGTGACAAATGGGTTTTAAGATGATGGGAAGACTCTGAGAGCCATTAAAGCGGAACTGACTGAATTTGATAGGTGTGGGTAGTAAGAGAGGTAGGAGTCTCGTATAACTCTAGAGTTATTAGATGAATTGCAGCGCTTACAAGTCAGATTATGGGAGGAATTTGGCAGCTGATAATTATTTACCTACTCTCTCCATGAAACTCCACTTCATACCTTAAAGGCATCCTCATAGTGTGGTTCTCCCCATAGAAGCTACACTGATGTAATTAAAAGTGGAGGAAAGAATCAACTTGTGTAAAGCCTGATATTATAAATGAAGATATACTAGTGTCCTTAACCCCAGTGATCATGCAGGATCTTCAGTACCTTTCAAAGTCATCTTGGGACTTCTGGGAATTCCTTTCAAAACATCCTGTCAGCCATAATACCATGGAGACCTTGTGTCCTTGCTTCAGCATCCTGTGTCTCCTACCCTCAAATCCATTGGAAAGGGTTTTAGTGTTGTTTGAGCTGGAACATAAGGACGCCATTTTCTGTGCCCAGGGTGCCTTCTCCTGTTGTCCTCAGAGCCATTGTCTTCTGCTGGCGGCGGGAGGTAGGATCTCCGTGAAATAGTGATGTTCTCCATTCTGTGTCTCCCTTCGTCATCTGGCCCCTAAACAGCAACACATCTAGTGCCAGCAACTCAGATGGTCCTTTAGTCTATAGTCCTAATCCTGCTCTCCTTGATATTTAAAACCAATCCCAAGGGCTGGATGGGGGAACATCTCCCTTTTTCTGGTCTACCCTAATTTTCCAAATTAGACAATTGCCCCAAACAAAGAGACTTCAAGCATATCATCTCATGTAAAGAAATCCCATAGGGGTCTTGAAGTCTCCATTAGTTTTACAAAACCTCAAGTTGTGTTTGGCTCCACTGACGCATCCTGGTGTAATTCATTTTCTTTTTTCATCTCCAACCAACATGCCTTCATATTTCTACCTATCCACACTCTTCCACTTTTGTCTTCTCCTTTAGAATATACTCTCTTTTTTCTTCTGTACTGAGAGCTGTTATTCCCTGAGAGGACATGCCTTCTCCACTGCAGTTTCCTGAAAAGGAGAGGATGTGCTTTGTAGCAGTCTCTTATTATCCTGCAAAGATATTCTTGATATCTTTTGCCTCCTGGGAAGTTGTTAAGAAGCTAGTTTTCTAGCATGTCCTTTTTCTTTCATCCTTTGCAGGTTTGATGTATTATTCTCAGTATGTCCAACTCATTTTTAGCCCATAGAGTATTCATGCTGTAAGAAACCCTAGAGAGAGTACCCTATCTACCCCTTCTCTCCATCCTCCCTCAGCTTATAGATAACAGTGTCCCAGAGAGTTTTCCTTGGGGTCAGAACCAGGACTGGTGTGGACTCTCCTGACCCCCACACCAGTGTACTTAGAATCATGAGAGGTGGGTGAGGTGAATCAACTTAGATCCTCACAATAGAGCTATGAGATTAGGCGCTTGCGAATTCATTTCACAAGTGAAAAAAGGGGAACTCAGAGACTTAACATCTCCAAGTTCATATATCCAGTTAGCAGTGGAGCCATTTTGGATCTATATTGTTTACAGTGGTTCCCTCTGACTTTATGAAAATATGAGAAATTGTGTTATTTTAAATTAAATTTGTAACCTAGGTCCATACTATCCAAGCATGTTGAGGCAGATACACAATATATAACCACATTTTTTGGACCCATGTATTTCCTGAAATCTGGAGCTGTTCGTGTGAATTTGTTGAATGAGAAATGAACTGTTAATTTATCCCCAAGCCTTAAAAATGCCATTGGAGGAAAACCTTAATAAAAATCCATCAACTTGGCAGGAGGGTATTTTATTTCTGAGAGCTCACCTGTCTGTGTTGGATGAAGTCTGAGACTGGAGACAGTATATTTCAAGTTTATCACTTGCATTTTCTTGCCAAAGTTGGGAAGTTTTCTCTGATTTGGGCTGGCTATTTCTCCTTTGACGGGCTGATTGACATGTCTACTTATAAGTAAGAATTTTTATAGTTTTTCATTTTTGAGGGAAATTAGATCTGTTCCTCATAATATGGGAATGTGTGTACATTTCCATCAGCCTCCCATGTAGTTAGGAAATCCAACTAGTAAAAGTGTCCTGCAAATTTAATTGTCTCTAATGGACAGTCTTTGACTTTATGCAAACCCTGGGTTATAGAACAGACCTCTTCCTTATGCCATGAGCTCAGGCAAAATTGATGCTCTCAGGGCCTCTATTTTCTGTTCTTAGAAACTAGATAATCTCTGAAACCTCTTCCAGATGTAGGACATTAAGTCCCTTGCCTTTCTGTGATGTCACCTGACTATAAACTGGGAGTAAGAGGCCTGTCTTGTCTAGTTAGGAGCTGAGTAGTTGCTATAAAAAATAAATGAGATAATGTATATGAAAGCTGTTTGGAAAGCAAAAATGATGGAGAAAATGATAGGTGTAATTATTATTTAAATACCCAGATTATTTTTCTTTTTTTTCCTAAGTAGCTAGCTACTTAAGTAACAGACTGTTTCTGAGAAGACTTGATACATGCTTTTTTTTTTCTCTTTTGGAAGGCAAAGGACTACAGGGGATTGTGCTCTACATAAAGTCTTTAAAACTCTGAATTTTTATTTTACAAAATGATTCAGATTACAGAATACACAGAAATGCATCTCACCTTCTCCCCCTGGGTCAGTGTATTCTGTATGACAGGACTTAGCTGTTGGGAGTATAGTCACATTGAACCAAGTATATTCTGGGCTTCTTCTGAAAGAAACAAAGAAACAATTGTACCGGGAGAGGCCTGGGATATGTGTGAGAAGATGGGTTAGTAATATTTATAGTAGAAGGAAAACATAGAAATCAAAGGTTCATGAAATCAAATGTCTTTGGAGTCAACCTTTGATGTCATAGAAATCAAAGGTTCATGAAATCAAATGTCTTTGGAGTCAAAAGAGAGTAAAATCTTTGGAGTCTTTGGAGTCAAGTCAGTTATTTGAGTGAGTGAAGTGGGACAGTGAGGGACTGTGTTGAACTAATGGGGGCAGCACGGCATCTCCAACTGATTAATGCCATGTTGGGAATGTGGGACCAGTGTTGATGATACTTGAAGAAAAGCTAAAATCTGGATTTTAGGGGTGAACCTTCCTGATTTCGAAATGTTGGAGAATGTGCTTCAATTTAGGGCAAGATCTAGTCTATAGACTATGGATTGGAGGTCTCTGATCTCGACCAAGCCCTGTCACTTAAAGTAATTTTTTGTTCTCTTGTCTATCAAATATGTATTGTGTACTTACTATGTATTTGGAAATGTTCATAGCTTTAGGGATACAAAGAGGAGTACAGCCCAGTTCCAGGGAAGTCAGTGATACAAGTAATGGTAATCATATAATATAGGAGGGGTACAATGATAGAGGTGTGTCCAAGATAAAGTAGGAAAAAACAGATGAATTTAATTCACTGTATTAGGTGTCCTATATTCTCTTAGCACAGTTTGGGTTAGTGGTTTTTTTTTTGTTCTGATTACTTATGCTAATGCTTATGCAAGTGGTATGACAATGCAACAAGGCTACTGCAGAGATAAAATTCCGAAGTTTTATCATGCATGATTATCATTAAATGAAAGATAACTTTCCTTCTGCTTGGAAAAATAGTTTTATCTATTGAAAAATAATATAGGAGAAGAACCTCAGAATACCAGTTTTTTCAAACTTTGGGAAATCATCGACCAAATTATAATAGTTAATACTTGTGAGAGAGAAGATCAAGATGGTGGAGTGGAAAGACTCTGAGCTTACCTTCTTTCACAAACACATCACAACTACAACTACACATAGAGCAACACTCTCTGAGAACGGCCTGAAGACTAGAAGAATGGCTCTTCTGCAACCAACGTTATTAAGAAGACCACACAGAAACTGGTAGGAGTGGGGGAGAAGCAATCTAGTTGGAACTCACACTTTTGGCAAGTGACCCAGAAGAGGAAGGGCATAAATTAGGCTCAGGTATCCATCCTAATGAGCGAGGGGTTCAAGCCCCATGTTGGGCAACCTAGCCCTGGGATCTGGCACAGGGAAGATTAGCCCCTATGACTGGTTTGAAATCCGGTGGGGTTTACCAGAGGGCTGTAGGAAACAGAGACTCCAGTCCTGAAGAATGCTCACACAGAATTGCTTGCTTCCAAGTGCAGAGGCCGTAGAATGAAAATGGCCTAGTGCTCTGGCTGGCCTGCCTGGTGTGCCTCAGCAGGTTACGCAGATTGCACTGGGTTCCTGCTCCAGCACCTCCTGCTCTGGCACTGCTCCCCACCTAGTCAGAGACTGCCATTGCTCCACAGGGAGGCAAAACTAGTTCAAAACTGCTGCTTCAGGCCCTGGGCCCCACCCCCACTCCCTGGCCAAGGCAGAGACCTCCATCAAGCCTGAGAGAAGCTCTGACTCATACTGGCTTTTGCTCTAGATCTCAGGTCCTACCTCCCACCAAGGTGGTAGAAGTCAGCACACTCTGGGGAAGATGTGGCCCATGTTTCAGACCCAGCTTTCCCAGCAAAACCACTGGGCACAAGCAGACTGTGTAGGGATGCTTACACACAAGGACGTGCCTTCAAGACCAGGATAGGTAACTGTTTCACCTAAATTCATAGAGATAAAGAAAGTTAAACAAAATCAGAAAATCAAAGAATAAGTTCCAAAGAAAAGAACAGGATAAAACTCCAGGAAAGAAACAAACAAACAAAAAACCCGAAACAACCTAATGAAGTGGAGATAAGTAATTTGCCTGATAACAGTTCAAAGCAATAGACATAAAAATGCTCACTAAAGTCAGGAAAAGAATAGAGGAACACAGAACTTCAACAAAGAACTAGAACACATAAAAAAAGAGCCACAAATGCTGAAGAATACAATAACTGAAAATAAAAGTACATGAGAAAAAATTAAAGGGAGATTAGGTGATACAGAAGAATGCATAAGTGCCCTGGAAGACAGAATAGTGGAAATCACCCAATCAGAACAGCAAAAAGAAAAAAAATAATAAAAATGAGAATAATTTAGGGACTTTTGGGACAATATCAAGAATATTAACACTCACATTATAGGGGTCCTAAAAGGAGAACTATGGCTGAAAACTTCCGTAACTGAAGAAGGAAATAGGTGTCCAGGTCCAGGTAACAAGAGAGTCCCAAACAAATGAAACCAAAGAGAGACACCAAGATATATAGCATAATTAAAATGACAAAAGTTAAAGAGGGAATTTTAAAGGCAGCAAGAAAAAAACAAAGAGTCACATGCAAGGGAATTCCCATAAAGATATCAGTTGATTTTTCAGCAGAGATTTTGCAACTTAGAAGGTAGTGGCATAATATATTTAAAGTGCTGAAAGGAAAGAACCTACATCCAAAGATACTCTACTCAGCAAGGTTATCATTCAGAATTGGAGAGATTCCCAGACAAGCAAAAACTGAGTTCATTACTGCTAAACTGGCATTACAAAAAATGTGAAAGGGTCTTCTTTAAGTGAAAAAGAAAAGGATATAATAAGAAAGAAGAAAATATATGAAGAAAAAATAACTCACTGGGAAAGTAAATATATAGTAAAGACAGTGGATCAAAAAAAAAAATCTAGTATGAGAGTTAAAAGACAAATTGTGAAATGAACTATAACCACAATAAACAGTTAAAGGGTACACATAAAGATGTAAAATATGACAGCAAAACATAAAACATGGGGTGGTGGGGGGTCAAAAACGAGCTTTTAGAATGTTTGAACTTACCTGCAGTAGATACACCCCCCCACACACACACACAAACGAAGAGAAAGGAATTCAAGCATATTAGTATAGAAAATCATCAAACCACAAAGGAAGAGAGTAAAAGAAGAAAAGAACAGAGAAGAATTACCAAAAAACCCAGAAAGTAAGTAACAAAATGGTAGTAAGTGCACACCTGAAATCAAATGAAGTGTAAATGGATTAAGTGCTCCAATCAAAAGACATAGGTTGGCTGAATGCATTAAAAAAATAAGACCCATCTATATGCTGCCTACTAGAACTCACTCCAGAACTAAAGACCCACACAGACTAAAGTGAAAGGATGGAAAAAGATATTCCATGCGAATAGAAACAAAAAAGAAAACTGGGGTAGCAATACTCATGTCAGAAAAAATAGACTAAAATAATTCTGTAATAAAAGACAAGGGCATTTTATAATGATAAAAAGGAGTCAATCCTAGAAGAGGATATAACAGTTGTAAACATACTCAGCTAATATGGGAGCACCTAAATATATAAAGCAAATATTAACAGACATAAAGGGAGAAATTGACAGTAACACAATAATAGTAGGGAGTTTTAATAACCCATCTATATCAATGAATAGATCAACCAGACAGAAAATCAATAAGGAAAAGGTGGCCTTAAGTGACACATTAGAACAGATGGACTTAATAGATAACTTTCTGCAGGACATTCCATCCAAAAAAAGCAGAATACACATTCTTTTCAAGTGTATATGTAATGTTATCCAGGATAGCTGACATGCTAGGCCATAAAACAAGTCTAAAGTTAAAAAGATTGAAGTTATATCAAGAATCTTTTCTGAACATAACAGTATGAGTCTAGAAATCAATTACAGGAAGAAAACAAAAAAACAAACATGCAGAGACTAGACAACATGCTACTAAAAAACTAATGGGTCAATGAAGAAATCAAAAAGAAGTTACAAAACACCTTGACACGAATGAAAATAGAAATGCAACTTCTAAAATCAATGGGTTGTCAAAAAAGCAGTTTTAAGAGGAAAGTTTATAATGATACAGGCCTACCTCAAAACAGAAATGTCAAACCTAACTTCCTACCTAAAGGAATTAGAAACAGAACACAGTCCAAAGTCATCAGAAGGAAGGAAGTAATAAAGATCAGAGTGGATATAAATAAAATAGGGACACACACACACACACAAAAAACAAACAGAAAAGACCAATGAAACTAACAGCTGGTTCTTTTGAAAAAAAAAATTGATAAACCTTTAGCTAAACTCATCAAGAAAAATAATAGGGTCCCCAAATATTAGAAATGAATGAGGAGTTACAACTTATACTACAGAAATATAAACAATTAGAAGAAAATACTATGAACAGTTATGTGCCAACAAATTGGACCTAGAAGAAATAAATACCTAGAAATATACAATCTTCCAAGACTTAATCATGAAGAAATATAAAATCTCAACAGACTGCTTGCTAGTAATGAAATTGAATAATTAACAGAAAAAACTCCCAACAAACTGAAGTCCAGGACCAAACGGTTTCACGGGAATTCACCAAACATTAAAGAAAGAGTAATAACTATACTTTTCAAATTATTCCAAAAAATTGGAGAAGAGGGAACACTTCTTCAGACTCATTCTACAAGGCCAGAATTACCCTGATACCAAAACCAGACAAAGACACTACAAAAAAAGAAAATTACAGGCCAATATTCCTGATGACCATAGATGCAGATATCCATAAAAAAAAAAAAGACAAACTGAATTCAACAATACATTGAAAGGATCAAATGGCATGATCAAATGTCATTACCTCAGTGTTGCAAGGATGGTTCAGTATCCACAAATTAATTGATGTGATATACCACATTAACAAATTAAAGAATCAAAACCACATGATCATATCAATAGATGTGAAAACAGCATTTGACAAGATTCAACATCTATTCATGATAAAAACTTTCTACAACTTAGTATAGAGGGAACATACCTCAACATAATAAAATGTATTTATGACAAACCCACAGCTAACATCAGACTCAATGGTGAAAAGCTGAAAGCTTTTCTTCTAAAATCAGCTTGCCCACTCTTTACCATTTCTATTTAGCATTGTTTTGGGAGTCTTAGCCACAGCAATCAGACAAGGAAAATAAATAAAAGGCATGCAGATTGGAAGGGAAGAAGTAAACTCTTTACAATATGCAGATGACATGATACCATATATGTATGTAATATATATATAAAATCCTAGACTGCATCAAAAAAGTATTAAAACTAATAAATGAATTCAGTAAAGTTGCAAGATACAAAATTAATTTACAGAAATCTATTGGATTTTTATACACTAATAATGAAGTATCGGAAGGAGAAGAGGAATCAAGAAAACAATCTCATTTATAATAGAATCAAAGAGAATAAAATACCTAGGAATAAATTTAACCAAGGAGGTGAAAGACCTGTACTCTGAAAATTGTAAGACACTGATGGAGGAAACTGAAGATGATACAAATAAATAGAAAGATGTTCTGTGTTCATGGATTGGAAGAATCAATATTGGAAAAATGTCCATATTACCAAAAGCAAGCTACAGATTTAATGAAATCTCTATTAACATACATGACATTTTTCACAGAACTAGAACAAATAATCCTAAAATTTGTATGGAACCATAAATGACCTTGAATTTCCAAAGCAATCTTGAGAAAAAAGAACAAAGCTGGAGGTTTCATGCTCCCTGACTTCAGACTATACTACAAAGTTACAGTAATTAAAACAAGTATGGAACTGACACAAAAAACAGATCATAGATCAATGGAACAAAATAGAGAGCCCAGAAATAAACCCATGCCCATATGGTCAATTAATCTAAGACAAAGGATGCAACAATATATAATGGGAAAAATATAACCTCTTCAATAAGTGGTGTTGGGAAAACTGGACAGGTACATGTAAAAGTATGAGATTAGATCACTCCCTAACACCATACACAAAAATAAGCTCAAAATGGATTAAAGACCTAAATGTAAGGCCAGAAACTAACAAACTCTTAGAGGAAAACATAGGCAGAACACTCTGTGACATAAATCACAGCAAGATCCTTTTTGACCCACCTCCTAGAGAAATGGAAATAAAAACAAAAATAAACAAATGGGGCCTAATGAAACTTAAAAGCTTTTGCACAACAAAGGAAACCATAAATAAGACCCAAAGACAACCCTCAGAATGGGAGAAAATATTTGCAAATGAAGCAACTGACAAAGGATTAATCTCCAAAATTTACAAGCAGCTCATGCAGCTCAATAACAAAAAAACAAACAACCCAATCCAAAAATGGGCAGAAGACCTAAATAGACATTTCTCCAAAGAAGATATGTAGACTGCCAACAAACACATGAAAGAATGCTCAACATCATTAATCATTAGAGAAATGCAAATCAAAATTACAATGAGATAACATCTCACACCAGTCAGAATGGCCATCATCAAAAAATCTAGAAACAATCAATGCTGGAGAGGGTGTGGAGAAAAGGGAACACTCTTGCACTGCTGATGGGAATGTGAATTGGTACAGCCACTATGGAGAACAGTATGGAGGTTCCTTAAAAAACTACAAATAGAACTACCATATGACCCAGGAATCCCACTACTGGGCATATAGCCTGAGAAAACCATAATTCAAAAGGGGTCATGTAACAAAATGTTAATTGCAGCTCTATTTACAATAGCCCGGAGATAGAAACAACCTAAGTGTCCATCATTAGATGAATGGATAAAGAAGATGTGGCACATATATACAATGGAATATTACTCAGCCATAAAAGGAAACGAAATTGAGCTATGTGTAGTGAGGTGGATAGACCTAGAGTCTGTCATACAGAGTGAAGTAAGTCAGAAAGAGAAAGACAAATACTGTATGCTAACACATATATATGGAATTTAAGGGAAAAAAATGTCATGAAGAACCTAGGGGTAAGACAGGAATAAAGACACAGACCTACTAGAGAATGGATTTGAGGATATGGAGAGGAGGAAGGGTAAGCTGTGACAAAGCGACAGAGAGGCATGGACATATATACACTACCAAACGTAAGGGAGATAGCTAGTGGGAAAGAGCTGCATAGCACAGGGAGATCAGCTCGGTGCTTGTGACCGCCTGGAGGGGTGGGATAGGGAGGGTGGGAGGGAGGGAGACGCAAGAGGGAAGAGATATGGGAACATGTGTATATGTATGGCTGATTCGCTTTGTTATGGAGCAGAAACTATCTGACCATTGTAAAGCAATTATACTCCAATAAAGATGTAAAATAAAAAAAGTTTATAGATCAATGGAACAAAATAGAGAGCCCAGAAATAAACCCATGCCCATATGGTCAATTAATCTCAGACAAAGGATGCAACAATATATAATGGGGAAAATATAACCTCTTCAATAAGTGGTGTTGGGAAAACTGGACAGCTACATGTAAAAGAATGAAAGTAGAATGTTTTCTAACGCTGTATACGAAATTAAACTCAAAATGGATTAACGACCTATATATAAGGCATGAAACCATAAAACTGCTGGAAGGAAGCAAAGGCAGTATGATCTTTGACATTAGTCTTAGCAGTATTTTTTAGACTTGTCTCCTCAGGCAAGGGAAACAAAAGCAAAAATAAGGAAATGGGACCTAATTAAACTTAAAGGCTTTTGTATAGCCAAGAAAACCATCAACAAAATGAAAAGGCAACCTAATAAAGGGGAAAAGATAATTGCAAGTGATATGCCTGCTAAAGGGTTAATATCCAAAATATGTATATAAAGACCACATACAACTTAATACCAAAAAACCCAAGCAACTCAATTAAAAAATGGGCAGAGGACCTGAATAAACAATTTTCCAAAGAGGACATGTAGATGGCCAACAGGCACATGGAAAGATGCTTAACATAACATCAAGGAAATGCAAATCAAAACCATAATGAGATATTACTTCACACCTGTCGAAGTGGCTATTATCAAAAATACAAGAAATAACAAGTGTTGTCAAGGATGTAGAGAAAAGGGAATCTTCAGGCACTGTTCATGGGAATGTAAATTGGTGCAGCCACTGTGGAAAGCAGTATGGAAGTTTTTTAAAAAGTTAAAGTAGAACTAGCATAGGATCCAGTAATTCCACTTCTGGGTATTTCCCCAAGGAAAACAAAAACACTAATTTAAAGATAAATATACACGTCTGTTCATTGCAGCATTATTTACAATAGGCAAGATATAGAAGTAACCTAAGTGTCCATCAACAGATGAATAGTAAAGAAGATGTGGCATATATAAATACACAATGGAATATTACTGAGCTATAAAAAGGTGAAAATTTGTCATTTGTGACAAGATGGATGGACCTGGGGGGTATAATGCTTAGTGAAATTAAGTCAGACAGAGAAAGACAAACACTGTATGATTTCACTTATATGTAGAATGCAAAAAATGAAGCTAATGAACTATTAAAACCAAACGAACAGACTCACAGATACAGAGGAAAAACTGTTGGCTACTGGTGGGAGGGAGGAGCAAAATAGGTGAAGGGGATTAAGAGGTACAAACCGCTAGTTATAAAATAAATAAGTTACGGGATTCTGTGGTGGCGCAGTGGTTGAGAGTCTGCCTGCCGATGCAAGTGACACGGGTTCGTGCCCCGGTCTGGGAAGATCCCACATGCCGCAGAGCGGCTGGGCCCGTGAGCCATGGCCGCTGGGCCTGCGCGTCCGGAGCCTGTGCTCTGCAACGGGAGAGGCCACAGCTGTGAGAGGCCCACATACCGCAAAAAAATAAAAAATAAAAATAAATAAGTTACAAGGATGTATGTACAGCCCAGGGAATGTATTCAATAGTTTATAGTAACTTCCTCTGGCATATAATATATATAGCAGACTACTATGTTCTATATCTGAAACTAACATAATATTGTTAGTCAAGGGTATTTCAATAAAATACTTGTGAAATACTTTACAGTTTAAAAGGTGCCTTTTAAAAGTAGCAGTAGTGACAAATAATTAGTTGTATTAGAAAACATCTGGAAACACTGACAGCTGAATTTGCGGGTGGTCCCAGCTGAGCTACATAGGGATGAATGTGTCTGATTTTTTTTTTTTAAGGAATATGAAGGAGAGAATGTTTTTCTTTTGATTGAACGACAAAGGAGGAACTGTTTCTCAGCTTCTGGGGAGGATGAGAATAGAGGGACTGAAATGATCAACCCCATAAGATTTTTATTTCTTATTTCTTTGGCATGTAAGGGAGAGTTATTTTAAGCAAATCCAGAGGGAATTAAGCTCTTTTCTTTATTTTAATTGAAATATCCAATATTTGACATACAACATTGTGTAAAGTTAAGATGTACAACATGCTGATTTGATATATTTATATATTGTAACACGATGGTACGTGGGGCTATAATTAGTACTACTCTCATGTTACATAATTATTTCTTTTTAGTGGTTGGAATAATTAAGATCTAATCTCTTACCAAGTTTGATTATAATACAATATTCTCTATATTCACTGTACTGATCTTCAAGCTATTTTTTCTAATGGACATTGGCTTGTGGAGTCTGGGAAGATTGTATAGGTCCACCAGGAAACAAAGCATGACATGGTGACATTGGAAATATTTTCGCAGTTTCTTCTTGGAATGTAGCATTTTGCAGCATGAGGAAGGAGGACATTGGGCATGTGGAATGGACAGCATCCTTGCAGACATTGGCATTCTCTAGGGATAGGGATCATCAGACAGTGGAAGCCTGAGGTACTGTCATGAAGCTTACTGAGCAAAGGACATTGCTCTTGGAGAGCAGGAAAGGAAAGTCGTGGCAGCTGCCTTAGGATGACTGTAGTTCTTAGATCAGCCTGTGCATGTCACATACCCCTCGGAACTTCCAGAAATAATGGAAGCCAAACAAGGGAGAAACTTTTAAATCCAAATATTCTTCATAAACAGATGAGGGCAAAGGTAGGAAATTGGCTTATAGCTGTTAATATCACTTCATTTGTACTAATAAATGTGACCTAGGGACGTTGGGATTATATTAAATTTCTAGAGTATATTCACTTTTTGCTCACAGCATTGCTATACCAGCATAGAGCACATGAAGCTTTTCTATTCATAATGAAACATGACATTATTTCCCGATGTTATTCTCTTCCCCTTCTAGGTGCAGAGAGCAGAGTCTCCCTACTCTACAGGGTTGTGAGAGACTGCCTTTATTCATCACTTGGAAAATCAGGTTACCTGAATTGCACAGTTGCACTAGGGTGTTACATTCTTTAATAAAATTTCAGTATACTCTTCAGACTCACTTGGGAAAGTATCATTAGGCTGCGAATATCTGTTAGTGCCCAGTTGGCACAATCCTGATATCACAAGATGCTGTGAGGTTAGTGCAGGATTTTGTAGTGATTTTTCACATGGAAACTGTTGAAAGGTGGTTGCATTACAAAGATTTATGAAAGCGATTAAATACTGGAACATTTTCCAGGTTGGAAGAGAAGTTATTTGGGGCTGGTATGAATTTATTTTCCCATGGGAAAATGGGGAAGTAAGCAAGAGATAGATATTCGGTCCATCCTCAGACATGTTCTTGACTCAGAGGTATTGAGTTAGCTCTTACCCTTGCCTGCATTGCAATCTCTTGTTCTCCCTTATTTTTCTTCTTTACACACTTGTTTGTTCTTTTTCCTTCTCCTGGTCCCCATAAGAACATGTGTCATAAAAGTAGATCTGGACCTTCTCTGTTTGCTTGCCACTGTATTCCTGTCATAAGATGATGCCTGGCAAATAGTAGGCACCCTCAAATATTACAATATCAGTAATTTTGATACCATTTGGCAGGATTTCAATAGAAAACTTGGTAAACAAAAGTTTCATGTTAGTTTATATTTTTAAACTGTTCATTTTGAGCTAATTTTAGAAAAGTTGCAAAAATCCTTGAGTTTCCATAAACCGTAGTCCATCATCCCCTATTTTAACATCTTACATAAACATAGTACAATTACCAAAACCACTAATATCAATGTAATACTGATACCAGTAGTATCAATATAAAACTACCAAGTAATCTACCTACCTTATTCAAATTTCATCAGTTTTTTTTTTTTATAATGCCCTGGATTGGTCCAAGAACCAATCTCGAATACTGCATTACTTTTAGTTATCATTACTAAGTTATCTCCTTAGTTTACAACCTCTGACAGTTCCTCAGGCTCTGTTGTTTTTCATGACCTTGATATATTTGAGGTCTACAGGTCAGTTATTTTGGAGAATGGTCCCCAATTTGTGTTTCCTGATGTCTTCTCATGATTAGATTGAGGCTATATATTTGGCAAATGTACTACAGAAGTGATGATGTGACATTCTATGCATTATTTTAGGGGGTACATGATGCTGATCTATCTTATTGCTGTGACGTCAGCTTTGATCACCTGGTTAAGAAGGTGTCTGCCAGGTTTCTTCACTGTAAAGTTATTTGTTCTTTTCCTGTATGATAATCTATGATAAATATGATACATATTACATATGTATGATAAGTGCAGAGGTTCTTTGAGACTAAACAAATACTATACCCTTTCTCATCACACTTTTGCCCACTAATTTTAATATCTGTTGTTCTCACCTGCAACAGTTATTGCCGTAATGTTTGCCTAAAGGTGATTTTCCATCATTCTTTCTACATTTATTGATCAGGATTCCTCTGTAAGGAATTGGTCCACCTTCTCCTCCATTTATCTAGCTGTTCAATTATTTATTTATATCAGTATGGATTCATGGATATTTAATTTTTTCTGTGGGATAAAATCCAATATTGTCATTATTTTATTGCTCCCATTGACCCACATTTTGCCATTAGGAGCTGTTTCATGTTGGCTCCTGTTTCCTATCAATGTGGCCCATCAATTTTTGAGCACTTCCTTACCTTCTGGCACCACAAGATATTTCAGGCTCATTTTGTATTTTCTCAGCCCAATTGATCTGGAATCAATCATTTTCCTCAAGAATTCCTGATTCCTTTTATTGGAGAATGGTAGTTAGAACCCAGGGTCTTGACTATAGGTTTGCTTATTGATTCTGGAGTATCGTTGTTTCTAGGCCCTTTTGGCAGCATACAGAGAATATATGTATTCATAAATATGCACATACATACGTGCACAGACACACATCTATATTTCCGTTTCTGTTCATAAGAAGCTTATTGATGTTTACTATTGATGGTGTTAAATTAATAAATTAATCTGGGGAGGACTGACATCTTTAGAAGTTGTCATTTCTAATAGGTTAATTTCTTTCCATTTGTTCAACTTTATTTTTGTGTATCTAATAGGTGTTTAACAATTATTCTCACATAGATTTTGTATGTTTATTAGGTATGCACATTTATTAAGCACATAATCTTTGTCCCTGTGATAAATGGGGTTTTCTCTACAATTACATCTTCTAACTTTACTGTTAGTGTATATGAAGGCTAAGATGCCCATATTCTTCTGGAGGTGGTTTTAGAATGCCCATAGGTCCTTTCACTAGCTTCCATCTTCTGCATTCTCAGCAGTTTTTCTCAGCCTTGCTCACCTCAAAATCTCAAGATGAGGTAGGAGTGGGGCAGAACATTAGAAATTGCATACTAGATTTGGTGGTTTCTCTTCTCTGTTATTTTGAAGTATCAACGTTGTCTGTCTTGAAATTAAGCTGAGAGTGTGGTCTTTTATAGGTGTATTTTGCCCCTTCCTGTTCTGTATATATATATATATTTTTTTTTTTTTTGGTAGGAAATACTGAGAAGCAGGTAGCTAGGTGGCTACTTGGAAGTCTGAGGTTGAATTTTTCATTTTTGAAAAGTTTTGAGTGTCAAGCTTAGCACAATTGTATTTTATTGTAATTTATACTTGTAGTTTTACCAGGTTTCTTCTTCCTTGCTTTTTTTTCCACCTGTATATAGGTAGTGTAAATATAAATAGAGTTCACATTGGAACTTAAGCTTGAAAATTCAGACCGATGGGGCAGAGAACAAGAAAAAGGAGTGAAGAGTTCTGGGAGAATGAGAGGTTGGGAATAAAAGTTCAGGGCAGGAGAAAAGCTTAAGTGAGATTGATAGGGAACAGGTGGAAAACATGGAGGGAGGATGGCTTGCTGACTCACTGTGCCCCTTACTGGTGCTCCTTGGGTCTCAGCATCCAGGGCTGTGTCCCCATCCGATCTGAGATTGCTTTCTCCCCTGACTTCTACTCCCTTTACTCAGAGCCAGGCTCTAAGTTCATGCAGATGAAGTCCTGCTAGAGATTTGTCTATGGACTCTATCTGTCCATGGAGGGAACACCTTCTCCCTAATGGGTCCTCTGAAAATTCCAGATATACGTTGTTTACATCTTTCCATGTGCCTTGGTAGCACATTTAGGATGAGAATTGCTTAGTCCCTAGAGTCCTCTTTCTCTCTGCTGAGTGTCTGTATTTGTAGCTTTGCTTTAATACCTACTGGTACTTTGACTACCCATCTTAGGCTGTTCACCTTCATCTCAGCATTATTTTATTTGTATTAATTTTTTAATGATTAATGTGTTCTTATAAGCGAACCTACTGAATATCAGGCTCTGTGCTAGCACTTAATGATGAATATAGAGGAGAATTATGTACAGTTCATACTCTCAAATTTTGTATAAGACATAAAGCATACCCGAAAAACTGTAGTACAAGGCAGAACGTACAGAAGAAGGGCCTTAACATTCTCTCCTCTTTAAATATGTTTTATGTTAAACTTAAGGAAGCGGAGGATGGCTGTTAGAGATGGTTTCTGGGGAGGAGACATCATCCTTCCCATCTCCCCTTAGTCTTCTTTCTCTAGAAGATTCTCTCCCCTGATTCTAATCTATTGCCTGGCTGTGTCTTTGTTCTTTAAGTAGGCCAATTTTCCCTTACCAAAAAACATTGAACTTGCCTGCCACCATCATTCAGGCCCCTTAATTCTCTGTTTAACTTCCTTTGCTTCATTTGGCTGTCTGTAACTCTTCTTCTATTCATGCTAGAAGGTGGAGGTGGAGCTCTCAGCTCTAAGTAGGATGTTTAACAACCTGTTGGCCCTTCTCGGTTGTAAACCAATGGATAGAGACTGGTGGAACCTCATGAGACAAAGGATATTACCCTTTGTGTCATTTCAGAATACAGGGTTTGTAATGGATTAAACTGGAGGAGTGATTTGGGCCTGAGGCTAAGGTGAGATCTTCTGCCTTTTTTTACTCCTAAGTTTAGATATTAGGAGCAGTCTTGGAGAAGGTTAAACATGAAGAGTAAGCTCCAAGCACATTCTCCTAGACATGTAAATAGAGGTTTGAAGTTCACTTCACTGCATTTGAAGGACAAGAGAAAATAGATGGGTCAGTACTTTTTCAGTGCAGTAGTACTTGCTACCTAGATGGTGAAACTCAAAGCGCCTTAGTTTGTTACCACCCCTCAGCCTGCATTGTTGTTTCCAATGCCGCCCTTTGTTGGGGAGTGGAATGTAGAAAGGAGGGACCACGTGGAAACATGAGGATAGTGGAATATGTTTCCTAGCCTGCTGGAGCCCATCTAACTATCTCCCATGCCTATGCACAGTGCTGCCTCTGTGTCTCTGTCAGACAAAAACATGGCTGAAACAACACCTGTTTACCTTTCATCCTGGGCCAATATGCAGCCTTATTTTAATTTTTATTCTCTATAACTCAGATATTAACTCTCTTTTCAATGGTTTACCTGGCAGATAATTATGGACCAGAACATGGCTAGCTTAATTATAAAATTGGTGTGTGTGTATAAAAAATGTTCCTCAAATAGTGTTTTGGTATGTAACAGAGTTTCAGAGGGGAAGGAGCAGACACCATACCTACTTTAAAGTTATCATCTCTGGAGGGATCTTACGGAACTTGATGAAATTGTGTCAAGAGCCATCCACTTGGCCTCATGCCTTGACATCCTATGGAGTGAAGGGTCAGGGAAAACAGTCATAATTTCTTATGCCTGTAGAGCCGTTTCTGGACTACAGTCCTCTTTGCTTCTTAGCCCACACATTGCTGAGGCTTTTAGATGCCCCATGTAAAGGTTTACTTCTTCCAACACTACCTCTAATTCTATCTACACTTCAATTTTCTCTATCTTCCTGATTCTCTGTTGTCTTCTCTCCACAACTTCTTCAACAACCTTAGTCTTCACTCTGTGGCTTACTTTCCCCTTTATTTTGTTCTGTAAACTTTTTTTCTCCACACGTGAGGGTAGAATTCAGCCTTGTGTCCCTTCTAGTACCTTTGGCTTTAGCTAAGTGTTAAAATGGGCTTTGCTCTTCCTTTCTATTTTTTTTAAAATAAAATATCTAGGGTCTATACACCTTGCTACAATGAGCACTAATGTTTTTTTCCAAAGTCCAGTACATGTGAGAAATGAATGTTTCTTCAATTAACATACTCCCCACAAAATATTCACTCTGGTGTTAATGTGCTAAAGTGACATTCACCTCCATACCATGCCTGCTTTTTGCTTTAACTGGAAGTGACTTTGTTTAGCATTTTTAACTTTCTAAGACAATTGGCATAGCCCCCCAGTAGATTTAGTTTGTTCCCCAAATTTCTTCCTTATTTAAAAATGCCTGTATGTATGATCATCCCAGTTTGTAAAGTACCACTACCAAGAATGTATTATAATTCAAACATGACGTTTGAATTACAAGTAAAAAGAGATTCTCCTGAATCTTTGGAAACCCCTATAGTTTTTTTTTAAATTAATTAATTAAATTTATTTATTTTTGGCTGCATTGGGTCTTCATTGCTGCATGTGGGCTTTCTCTAGTTGTGGCGAGCCGGGGTTACTCTTCATTGTGGTGTGTGGGCTTCTCATTGGAGTGGCCTCTCGCTGTGGAGCATGGGCTCTAGGCACAAGGGCTCAGTAGTTGTGGCTCATGGGCTGTAGAGCGCAGGCTCAGTACTTGTGGTACACTGGCTTAGTTGCTCCGTGGCATGTGGGATCTTCTGGACCAGGGCTTGAACACGTGTTCCTTTCATTGGCAGGCAGATTCTTAACCACTGTGTCACCAGGGAACTCCCAACCCCTATAGTTTTGATAAAATGTTTATAACCAGCAAGCATCTAGTAAACTCTGCTTGGGGGTGATTATCATGACTTAAAAGAATTGGATTATCATGAAAACCAAAATAAACATTCTATATAAATTATGAAAGCAGTGTTGCCAAGGACTGAGACTCATATCTTTAGATCATTTTCTTGGAAAAACTATCATAACCTGTTGTTTAAAGGTATTGGTACAGTGTGCAATCCTTTCACTAGAAACTTTGAAATATGTAAGGCGTCAAGAGACTTGAAATAATATATTGGATACCCAGCTTATAGAGCACAAATTTCTGACTCATTTGGGAACAGTTTGAGTGATGGTGAAACATTAAACAGCTTTCACTGTATGATTAAATCGACCCCTCTATGCAAATAAAGACAATAAAAATGTCTCATAAGAAATATGTGAGGCAAAAGGAACTTATTCTTACTCCTCATTGACAAGCAAAGCAATGTTGCATCAGTAGTAATGCAAAAAGGCATCTTGAATCCTAATGCTTGGTGAAAGAATCCTTCATATATTTTATACCAAATATAGTTTTATAATGTGCTGTGAAAGGTAAAATGGCAGGATGATTCTTTTCTCCATTGAGAGTTTGAAAGGTTTATGGTTCCAGCTCATTAGTCAAAATTAAGTAAAGTGAGAAAAAAACAGTTTTCTGATGGAATTTTTCAGTAAGCTTGTCAGAAAAACAATAGTGTGCATGAGCAAGCAAGTGAAAGTTTGGCAATATAGACTTGTCATTTAATGAGGAACCAAAAAAGGAACCAGAAACAAATAGAAGAACAAACAGAAAACACATTCAACCTTTGTGAAAGGTCTTCACTGTTATTACTACAACACAAAAAAGTCAGCAAGATATAGTAGAAAAAACCCTGAACTTGTCACAGGCCTTATAAGAATATCTAAACTTTATGGATCTAGGTTATCTCACAGAAGATAAGTCTAAACTAATTCAGTGGTTCCAAAACACATTCCTCAGATAAGTGCTAATTGATGAAAATTTCTCATGGATAGCAGGAGAAAAAAATTAAGGATATTAAAAACATTTCATTCTAAGGACTGTTTTTTAATTTTATATTTTATTCTTTTGGGATTAAAATGTAATAGTAGCTAGTGGTTATATTGAAATCCTAACTTGACAAATGTTGACAACTCTATGCTAATGACAAAGGTGTTTTTTTTTCTTTTAAACCTTATGTTGTTTTGATAAATGAAAAAGAAAATTAGAAAACTCAAGATTGTAGGATTTCTGTGCGGTTTCCTGCAACCTCTAACTTTGTATGTACTGTGAACTCTTATGAAAGCAATTGCTACAAGTAATATTATCTACAGTTTAAGCAACATTTTGGGCAATACTTTCAACAGTCATTGTAGGGGTAGCTGAGGTAATGGAAACGGTTGAAATCTGAAACTCTCCCCAGCTCCCCACAATTAAATGGATCAACAAGAATATAAGTTAAAACCACACAAGTCTTATGCCTTTAGAGTACCTGGAATACAAAGGGCACTAAAACTTCAAGTTACCTGCAAATAGAAATGTAAACACTAATTTTCAGTAGAATTGTCTTTTAAGTTTCTGCCCCAAGCCTTTGTAAAACAGCTATCTGGGAAAACTGTATGGAAGAAAGAAGAGAAGATAGTGCTATGAAATCACTTCTAGAAAGAGAAAGTCCTAGATTTTCACACTTAAAGATGACAGTAATGAAAAAAAGGAGTCATAGGAGATCAGAGCACTGACATAGGGAAGGGATTTAAAGTATATGCTGGGATTTAGGAAGAAGTCTTAGAAAGGGAAATACTTTAGGAGAAAAGGAGAATAAAAATGAGAAGTCATCCTTTGGAAACTGACTGGAAAAGGAAAAAACAAAACAAAACAAACAAGAGGGAAATCTCAAACCCTGCCAGACAACACTAAACAATGTATGGACAAAAAAGTCCTTCTCCCTTACTCCCGCAAAAAGTCCACATGTTAAAGAAAGTGCTACACTGACTGAGGGAACGCATTCTTGACCTAGACATCTTATAAACCACCCCAAATGCTAGCTCTGTCCATGCAATGCAAAGATGCAAGCCATCTTATCTATACAAAGCTATTTAATAAAAAAATAGAAAATGAGAATAAAAACATTTGAGCTGATGATAAATTTCCCACAAAGCCAACCATGAAACGGAAAACAGAAGTATTATAATATTTCAAACGAAATTAAATATCCATAAACACATACGAAGTAACACAAATCAGAAATTCAAAATTTACTAACAGAAATGGATAGTAAATAAAAAGAAATAAGAATTGATTAGCGGGCTTCCCTGGTGGTGCAGTGGTTGAGAGTCCACCTGCCAATGCAGGGGACACGGGTTCGTGCCCCAGTCAGGGAAGATACCACATGCTGCGGAGCAGCTAGGCCCATGAGCCATGGCCGCTGAGCCTGCGCGTCCAGAGCCTGTGCTCCGCGACGGGAGAGGCCACAACAGTGAAAGGCCTGCATACCGCAAAAAAAAAAAAAAAAAAAAAGAATTGATTGGCATCAGTAAATAAAATAGTGAAGTAAAAATGTCAGCAATGACTAAATTTTAAGTGCCCAAAAAAGAATTGATAGAAATGAAAATTTAACAAAGGGCATTGAATGAAGCCATCAAAAATAGCTACTAGAATGAACATGAGAGGAAAAAAATCGTGTATCAGAAAGAAAGTGGTTGAAATGGACGTTAGGTAAATGAAATCCAATATATGTGTAATTGGAATCTATGAAATAGAAAAAAACAAACAAAACTATAAATCAAAGTTTCCAGAAATAAAAGACCCAAATTTATTTATTGAAAGGATCTATGAGGGAACCTTGGAAAATTTATCTTGAACAATCAACTCTAACATATATCCTATTAAAATCATTAGACTTTAAAGACTCAGAAAAAATTCTCAGGGTCTTCAGGAAAAAAAGAGCAAGTGACTTAAAAAGCCAAGAGAATTATACTTGCATTAGACTTCTCAAAAGCAATAAATAAGGGAATAATGGAGCAGTATTTTCAAGAAACAAGGAAGAAAAATGTAAACAATAGATTTTACATTTAAAAATCCTGTCCTTCAAGTGTCACGACTATAGAAAAACAGCTGGGAAAACAAGGACTCTGATAATTTGCTGGTGAGAATAAAAGTTTATACTACTCTTAGGCACAATTTGGCAACATTTAAGAAAACTAAATACGTATGTGTCATTTGATATAGCAATCCTGCTTGTAGGAAACTATTCCAAAGAGACCCATACAGCAGTATACACACAATGCATGTGCTCAGGTACATTTACTACAGCATTATGTGTAATTGAAAAATATTAGGAACAATATAAATACCAACAGATAGGAGAGTATTTAATCTATGGTACTTTAACACAATGTAGTATCACAGGAGTATAAAAAGAATGAGGAAGATTCCTGTGAACTTATATCGAGTGATTTCCAAGATGTATTGTTAGGTGAAACAGTGTAAAAGAGTATCTGTAGGATGCTAACTTTTGTGTATGAGAGAAAAGGAAGTGGCAAATATATATGTATCTACTTATTTTTGTAAAGACAGTCAAAGGAAGAAAAATAAATAATAAAATTGTTTACCTGCATTGCATGTATGGGAATGAGGTGGAAAAGATGGAGAAGGGAGTGTTATTTCTTTAAGCATATCTTTAAGGCCAAGAGAATCATACCTAAATTAGACTTCTCAGAAGCAACAAAGTAAGGGAATAATGGAGCAGCATTGTCAAGAAACACAGAAGATAAGTATAAACAAAAGATTGGTATGCTAACACATATATATGGAATCTAAAAAAAAAAATGGTTCTGAAGAACCTAGGGGCAGAACAGGAATAAAGACACAGACGTAGAGAATGGACTTGAGGACATGGGGAGGGGGAAGGGTAAGCTGGGACGAAGTGAGAGAGTGGCATGGACATATATACACTACCAAATGTAAAATAGATAGCTAGTGGGAAGCAGCCACATAGCACAGGGAGATCAGCTAGGGGCTTTGTGTCCACCTAGAGGGGTGGGATAGGGAGGGTGGGAGGAAGACGCAAGAGGGAAGACATATGGGAATATATGTATATGTATAACTGATTCACTTTGTTATACAGCAGAAACTAACACACCATTGTAAAACAACTATACTCCAATAGAGATGTTAAAAAAAAAAAGGTTGGAACATGTTAGGGTCTTTCACATGTAGAAAAAACCACACACACACACACACACACACACACACAAGAAAACAAACCTCAATGGGGATGAAGAAAAGGATTCCCCATAATGAAATACAAATATAAACAGTTACCCCCAACTATACTCCAAATTAGCAACAGAAAAAGATAACTTCTGAAGAGTCTTTTCACAGTATACTTTCAAACTAAAGACAAAATAAATGATAATCAGATATACTGAACTCTGAAAAGTAATTTTATTTTTGTAGTCATATAGCTTAACAATTCTAAAATTACTTTCCATGTATAATATATTTAAGGTAATGGGTGCCATATGTCTCATTTTGGGGGAAAGAAGTTAAAAATTTAGAAAAAGGGAAGATTTGAATGAAGCATAGTGATGGATTGTAAGTACAGCTATCAGTATGGATGCATAATGTGTGTTTGTGCTTGTTCATACATGTGTGTATATACATAAATTGATTTCCTAACACTTCTGTTAAGATGTCTTAGAAGCTATGACATATCAGCAGTGATGATCACATGTAATGGCCAGGTCTTGGTTTCAAAATATCATTCTCCAGTAAAAAGGACCCTTTCTTCTTGGAGACATAGCTGATTTCAGAGCTGAGGAATGGGAAGTACAATATAAACTTAAAACATCTTGTTGTGCAAAAGAAAATATTGCTCAAAGTATTATGGGACAACTTGAGCATCAACATGATTAATGATCATAATGGACTATATCCCGTTGAGCAAATTAAAATTTGTTAGTCCACACTAATATACATTTACAAAAGAAAACAAAAGAAAGACATGGGGGAGGAGACGTTTTTCCTTGCAGCAAAATGTCAACTTGTAATCGTTATTTTTACCTCTATGGTAGTAATTGATTCAAGCAAGAGTCATCAGTGCTGTTGAAGAAAATGATTTCCACAAAGTATACACCTAATTCTATATTAAATCCAAAGGGAAAAATAGTAGCTTTGCATAGGGGAAGCCTGGCAGACCCAACCTTAACCAAGTAATTAGTTACCACCTGCTCGAATGGGACAAACTGACATCACGTACCTCCTGATAGGTCTTGAGAAAGGCAAAACATAACTTCAGTTTCATACCTTACCAAACATGCATAAGCAGAATGTAAGCATGAGAAAACATCAGAATTGAAGGACATTCTATAAATTAACTGGCCTACAAACATCACTGTTGTTTTTCTTTTCAAAAACATCAAGGTCATGAATGAAAAACAAACGAGTGAAGTCTTCCTGATGAAAGACGCTAAAGAGAGATGATGACTAAATGCAATGGGTGATCTTGAATCAGGTTTTCCCCCCCCCCCATTAGGTGATCTATAAAGAATAGTACTGTGAAAATTAGTGAAATTTGAATAAGGCTGGTAGTTAGGTAAGAGTATTATATCAATTTTAATTATTGATTTTGATTACACTGTATTTGTGTAAGAGAATATCTTTATTCTTAGGAAATGCACACTACAGCACTTATGAACAAAGGACTTCAGGTCTGCTATTTACTTTCATATATAGTTCAGAAAAAAATGTGAAGAAGGAGAGAGGTAAAGGTAGTAAAATATTAGCAGTGGGTAATCTTGGTAAAGGGTAAATGGAAACTCTTTGAAGTCTTAAAACTTTTATTCAAGTTTGAAATTATTTCAAAATGAAAAGTAAAAAGCAACCAAAACCTTAAAACTAAAGCAGAAAGTCAATGCATATATCTTTAGTACTTATGCTTACAAATTACAGGATCTTTTTACCATTTTAATTACAATAGCCTTAAATAATTAGACAATACCATATCAGTAATATATATAACACATATATACATATATATAATTATATATATACACATATATACATATTTAGAAGCCTAGAATGTGAAAATGAATAAGATAGCAATAGATGATATAGATAGAAGTATCTATATTATGTATCTACTGATAACTTATCATTTGAACAACCTCTGTGTTTCTCCCTTCTCCTGCCTTTTTTGATTATTGATCAGTTTCCAGTGGTTGTTAGAAAAAGTAAAAAGTAATTTGCTCATGTGCTACCCAGTGCAAAAAGAGAACTCTGAACTTTATACTTCCAAATGAGAGAAAGAAGATTGGTGTGTGTGTGTTATTTTGGGCCAATATTTTAACTTCAGCTTGTTTTCCTTTTATTGTTCAAATTATTCTTTACTGTTATTACTGTTATATATAGTCCATTTTTGTATTTACTGACGTTTATGATATTTTTTGCTCACCATTTCTTCTCCAATTTCAGTTCTTCTTTTAGAGTTTAATACTTTTGTTTTTCTTCAAATATATATTTAGTAATTCCTTTAGTAAGAATCTGTTGTTGCTGAACTCTTTTTTGTTTGTCTGAAAAATGTTAATTTTGCTATGCTTCATTCTGGTTAAGCAGTTATAGAATTTGCGGTTAACAGTAATTTTCTCTCAACACCTTGAAGATACTTTTGTTGAAGATACTATTCGTATCTTTCTATATTTTACTTAGTGTAATTATGGATTTTCTGTAGATCTACCATCTTTGTCTCTGTTTCCTTTTTTGATACTTCTTTGTCTTTGGTGGTCTGTATTTTCAGTATGATAGATATAGCTAGGTATAGACTTCTTGTTCATTTTACTATAGATTTGTGATTCATAGCAGAGGTTTTACAAGTTTCACTAAATGATAAAAATTTCTCAGGGACTATCTCTTCAAAATATTCCCCATTTACTGTATTCTCTCTTTCAGGAACTCTAACTGCTGGTACTCTTTCTCATTCTGTCCACCATTGTCTCCTCTTTTCTTTCAAGATTTCAGTCTCTATCTCGATATCTCTGTGCTTCATTCTAGGCAATTTCTTCACCTATATATAAACCAGGTAATCAAAGTGTGGTCTGTGGACCAATGCTGGTTTATGGTTTGTTTGTCCATGAGATAAATAGAGAAAACAAGAGTAAGCAATTGGAAAGTTTTATAGCTGTTTGACATTGTTGTGACATTATTGTTGTTATTACTTTAAATAAGTATAACAGCCTGAAATAGTGTGCAATTTAAAAAGTGCTGCTTTACTACAGTCTGAAGTGCACAGCTGCTTATACACATACACATATTTGTCTGTGTGTTTATTTCCTGAACTGTCATTGGGATTATCTTCAGAAAAAAAGGTTTAGGTATTAAAACTTCTTTGTATCTTCTCTATTTATAACTCTTCTCTGTCACTTCATTTTGCTTATTTTTCTCATCTCTCTTGTCCTCTTTTTAATAGTGTCTGATCTGCTTTATGTTGTTTCCAAAGTATTTGTTTCTATAACAGTTGTGAGTTTTCCCTCCAATCTTATTTCTGACCTCAGCATGTTTTTTTTTTTTTTCTTGCTGTGGTCTTTATCACTTATTTCCACAACTATTATGCATCTGTTGAGCTATTTTTAAGGAGGTAATTATTTCAGTCCTTCTAATTCAGTTGCTCTGTTTGATTTTTGTTTCCTCTATGGCAATTTCTTTTACTATGATTTTCTTTTATTTTCTTATTCTTTACTCCAAACATTAAAATAAAATTGTGACATGCTTATATAGCTCTAGTGCTGGTTCTTTTTCCCTTATTACTCATCTTTGAATGAGATGAATTTTTTCTGCAGTACCTCTTTGCAAGAGATTCATGCTGGGAAAAAGCTGTCATGATGTTAGGCTGGCCACCAGAAATCTTCCTGGTTCATAACAAAATTTCTTATAATACACTGCATATGTAAGTGGGAATTTTTGGCCTTCACTTATCTCTGGTCATCAAGATTTGGAAGCTATGGGATCTGACAGACATGGCACAGATCAGATCCTTGCTGTTAAACTCCAGATGTTATTGGTTTTGCCTTGTGGGTGTTCCATATATTTGAAGACGTGATCTCTGACACCATTCTCTGAGAGTGCAGCCTGAGATGTCCTCTCATAGTCGTTTTGCATGCTTGCTTGACTTTAGGGCATTTGGAAGGTCTTTGATATATTCTGTTTTTGAGGTTGACTTACCTAGTTTCATTAAGAATGTTTCCATTTGTGTTTCTTGTTAAGCTTGTTTTGGGGTGATGTTTGAAAGGAAATCACCACCATTTTATAGGTAGATGTCTCATAGTTTATTTTCTTTTAAATGTGATTTTTATGATAACTAGAAATATAACTAGAAAAATAACTAGAAAAGGATTCATTTTGTAAAAAATTAGAGTACATTTGTTAAGATTTCAGTTGTATAGTACAACATACCTATTGCTTTTTTTTTTTTTAACTCCATGTAGGTAGAAGTGATATCTCTATTACATTTTTATGGATGCTTCATTTCCTAGTAAGCTAGAAAAGTGTGCCTTTTACATTAACACAAGAATTGGATTTGCCAGCAAAATCATACCTAAGAGGCAGACAATTTGATTGGCTTGAATATCTCACCATTATTGTTAGCTCATTGTTTTGAGTAACAAAGTTTTTTAAGTTTTCCCTTAGATTTATATATTTCCTACATATATCACAAGTCTGCTTGTGCTGGAAGCATTATGGTAACTAGGGCCTGTGAAGATTACAAAGAAATGAAGACTGGTTGTCACCTAGTTCAGCAACTGACGTAATTATGGCAAAGACCTGTGAGGTTTGTCAGATTAGGAAAGTATGGTGTGGGGTGTATAAGGATTCTCTAGGGGGGGATATGACACCTTCCCATGATACAAGATTCTAGTACCATAAAGTTGGATGATAGAGCATTTGACCCTTACATGAATACTTGGGGATCACAAAAAGTCTAGATTCAGATTCCCATGTATTTATTGTTGATTACATACTTGAGGTTTTCACATCGATAACCTTATTTAATAAATATAGTAACCCTTAAGGTAAATGCTGTTACTCTCACTTTATGAATGAAAAAAAAGGAAAGGCAAGGAAGTCATATGGTTTTCACAAAGTTACACAGGCCAGTTCTTGGAAGAGCTGGGATTGGACCTAAATTTTTAAACTTCTACACCAGGGTTCCTTCCACTCTCTCATTCTGCTTCTAGGTGTATGGTTTCCTGCTATACAATAATTCTTTTTCCTTTCTTTCTTTTATTGAAGAAATTTGATATGTAACATTGTATAAGTTTAAGGTATATAGCATGTTACTTTGATACATTTATATATTGTAATATGATTGCTGATGTATCAGTATTTATCATTGTATATAATTATAATACAATATTGTCCGTATTCATTGTACCTTGCATTAGATCTCTATGGCTTTTACTACTAATTACAAGTTTGTACCCTTGAACACCATCTCTCTTACCCCTTCTCACCCCCAATAACCACCATTTTACTTTGTTTTTGTCAAATATTAGTCAACGGTATACGCTGGAGTTTACTTATGGGCTCTTAATTGTATACCATTTGTCTATGTGTCTATTTTTGTGCCAGTACCATACTATATTGAGTTGTATGGCTTTTTAGCATAGTTTGAAATCTGGAAGTGTGATACCTCTGGCTTTGTTCTTTTTTCTCAGTATTGCTTTGGCTATTTGGCGTCTGCTGTGGTTTCACACAAAATTTAGAATTGTTTCTTTTATCTCTGTGAGGAATGCCTTTTGTATTTTGATGGCGATTGCATTAAATCTATAGATGGCTCTGAGTGGTACAGCCATTTTAACAATATTAATTCTTCTGATTCATGAAAATGGGTATATCCTTCCATTTGTCTGTGTCTTTTTCCATTGCTGTCAGCAAAGTTCTGTAGTTTTTATTGTACAGATCTTTCACGTTCTTGGTTAAATTTATTCCTAAGTATTTTATTGTTTTTGATACTATTGTGAATGGGATGGTTTTTCTTTTTTTTCAGATGCCTTATTATTAGTGTAGAGGAGTGCAATTAATTTCTGTTTGTTTATTTTGTATCCTGCCACTTTCCTGAAATCTTTATTAATTCCAACAGTTTTTCGACTTTGGGATTGTTTGGGACTTATATATATAAGACTATATCATTAGCAAAGGATGACAGTTTTACTTCTTTCCCTTTAATTTGGATGTGTTTAACGCTTTCATCTTGCCTAATTGCTCTAGGTAAGACTTCCAGTACTATGTTGAATACGAGTGGTGAGAATGAGTATTGTCACAGTGTTCCTGATCTTTAGGGAAACACTTTCTGTTTTTCTCCATTGCGTATTATGTTACCTGTGGGTTTGTCATATATGGCCTTTATTATGTTGAGGCATGTTCCTTCTATACCCAGTTTGTTAAGAACTTTTATCATGAAACGATGTTGTATTTTATCAAGTGCTTTTTCTGCATCTGTTGAAATGATCATGTGATTTTTATCTTTTATTGATTTGATTAATTACATTTATTGATTTGCATATGTTGGACCATCCTTGCATCCCAGAGCTAAATCCGACATGCTGTATAATCCTTTTAATGCATTCTTGAACTTTCTTTGCTAATATTTTATTGAGAATATTTGCATTTATATTTATCAGGGATATTGGTCTATAGTTTTCCTTTCTTTTGGTATCATCTGATTTGGGTACCAAAGTGATGGTAACTTCGTCAAATGAGTTTGGAAGTATTCCCTCTGCTTTGGTACTTTGGAAGGCTTTGAGAAGGATTAGTGTTCATTCTTCTTTAAATGTTTGGTTGAAATCTTCAGTGAAGCTGCCTGGTCCCAGAGTTTCCTTTGTTGGGAGTTTTTTGATTACTGATTCAATCTACTTGTGTTTTGTTTTGTTTTTTGCGGTACGCGGGCCTCTCACTGTTGTGGCCTCTCCCGTTGCGCAGCACAGGCTCCGGACGCGCAGGCTCAGCAGCCATAGCTCATGGGCCCCGCTGCTCCGCGGCATGTGGGATCTTCCCAGACCAGGACACGAACCCGTATCCCCTGCATCGACAGGTGGATTCTCAACCACTGTGCCGCCAGGGAAGCCCCCAATCTCTCTACTTGTTATTGTCTGTTTAGATTTTCTACTTCTTGCTGACTCAGTCTTGGTAGGTTGTATATTTCTAGAAATGTATCCATTTCTTTTAGGTTATGTAAGTTGTTGGCATATAATTTTTCATGTTACTCTCATAATCCTATGTATGTTTGTAATATCAGTTGTAGTGTCTCTTTCATTTCTAATTTTATTTAGTATTTGAGTCTTCCCTCTTTTTTTCTTATCTAGCTAAAGGTTTGTCAATTTTTTCTTTTTGAAGAACTGTTTCTTAGTTTTGTTGATCCTTTCTATTGTTTTTCTGGTCTTGATTTCATTTATTTCCACTCTGATTCTTACTGTTTAACTTTCTTCTGCCAACTTTGGGGTTAACTATTCATCATTTTCTAGCTTCTTGTGGTGTAAAGTTAGGTTGATTATTTGAGATGTTTCTAATTTCTTAACATATGCATTTTATTGTTATAAATTTTCCTCTCAGAACTGCTTTCGCTGCATCCCACAATATTTGATATGTTGTGTTTTCATTTTCATCTCTTTTGAGATACTTTTTAATTTCCCTTTTGATTTATTTTTTGAGACAATGGCTGTTTAGAAGTGTGTTGCTTAGTTTCTAAATATTTATGTATATTCTCACTTTCCTCTTGTTGCTGATTTCTAGTTTCATACCACTGGGGTCAGAGAAGATAGTTGCTATGATTTCAAACTTCTTCAATTTGCTATGATTTGTTTTGTGGTTTATCATGCTATCTATCCTGGAGAATGTTCCATGTGCACCTGAAGAATGTGTATTCTGTGACTGTTAGATGAAATATTTTTTAAAATTTATTTATTTTGTTTATTTTTATTTTTGGCTGTGCTGGGTCTGTTTTTTTTTTGTTTGTTTGTTTTGTTTTGTTTTTGCGGTACACAGGGCTTTCACTGTTGTGGCCTCTCCCATTGCGGAGCATAGGCTCCGGAAGTGCATGCTCAGCGGCTGTGGCTCACGGGCCCAGCCGCTCCGCGGCGTGTGGGATCTTCCTGGACTGGGGCACGAACCCGTGTCCCCTGCATCGGCAGGCGGACTCTCAACCACTGCACCCCCAGGGAAGCCCGCTATAGTTATTTTTAATGCTCTTTTTAAAAAAAACTTTTATGCCATAGTTAAGAGTTTTATATACTGTTTTAAAAAAGAGTCATAGTATTCTGTTTTCCATCTCAGAGTTTTGTGTACTTTAATCTTTCTGTTTCAGCTTAAAGAACTTCTTTCAACACTTTTTGTAAGGCAGGTCTAGTGATGGTGAACTCCCTCAGCTGTTGTCTTTCTGGGAAAGGCTTTATTTCTCCTGTATTTCTCTTTTTTTAAATTTTTATTGGAGTATAGTCGATTTACAATGTTGTGTTAGTTTCAGGTGTACAGCAAAGTGAATCTGTTATACATATATGCATTCTTTTTTAGATTATTGTCCCACATAGACCATTACAGAGTATTGAGTAGAGTTCCCTGTGCTATACAGTAGGTCCTTATTTGTTCCCTATTTTACATATAGTAGTGTGTATATGTCAATCCCAATCTTCCAATTTAACCCTCCCCCCACTTACCCCTTGGTAACCATAAGTTTATTTTCTACATCTGTAACTCTATTTCTGTTTTGTAGATAAGTTCATTTGTACCTTTTTTTTTGTAGATTCCACATATAAGCAATATCATATGATATTTCTCTTTCTCTGTCTGACTTATTTCACTAAGTATGACAGTCTCTAGGTCCATCCATGTTGATGAAAATGGCATTATTTCATTCTATTTTATGGCTGAATAATATTCCATTGTATATATGTACCACATCTTCTTTATCCATTCCTCTGCCAATGGACATTTAGGTTGCTTCCATGTCTTGGCTATTGTAAATAGTGCTGCAATGAACATTAGGGTGCATATATCTTTTCAAATTATGGTTTTCTCTGGATATATGCCCAGGAGTGGGATTCCTGGATTATATGGTAGCTCTATTTCAGGTTTTTAAGGAACCTCCATACTGTCCTCTATAGTGGCTCTGCAAGTTTGCCTTCCCACCAAGAGTGTAGGAGGGTTCCCTTTTCTCCACATCCTCTCCAACATTTATGTTTGTAGATTTTTTTGATGATGGCCATTCTGACTGGTGTGAGGTGATACCTCATTGTAGTTTTGATTTGCATTTCTCTAATAATTAGTGATGTTGAGCATCTTTTCATGTGCTTTTAAACCGTCTGTATGTCTTCTTTGGAGAAATGTCTATTTAGATCTTCTGCCCATGTTTTTTGATTGGGTTGTTTGTTTTTCTGATATTGAACTGCCTGAGCAGTTTGATAGAGATTGCACTCAATCTGTGGATTGCTTTGGGTAGTACTGTCATTTTCACAGTACTGATTCTTCCAGTCCAAGAGCATGGTATATTTTTCCATCTGATATTATTTCATCAGTGTTTTATAGTTTTCTGAGTACAAGTCTTTCACCTCCTTAGGCAGGTTTATTCCTAGGTATTTTATTCTTTCTGTTGCAATGGTAAATGGGAGCATTTCCTTAATTTCTCTTTCAGATTTTTCGTCATTAGTGAATAGGAATGCAAGAGATTTCTGTGCATTAATTTTGGGTCTTGCAAACTTACCAAATTCATTGGTTAGTTTTAGTAGTTTTCTGGTGGCATCTTTAGGATTCTCTATGTATAGAATCATGTCATTGGCAAAGAGTGACAGTTTTACTTCTTCTTTTCCAATTTGTATTCCTTTTATTTCTTTTTCTTCTCTGATTGCCTTGGCTAGGACTTCCAAAACTATATTGAATAAAATTGGCAAAAGTGGACATCCTTGTCTTGTTCCTGATCTTAGTGGAAATGTTTTCAGTTTTTCACCACTGAGTATGATGCTTGCTGTGGGTTTGTCATATATGGACTTCACATTGATTGATTTGTGTATATTGAAGAATCCTTGCATCCCTGGGATAAATCCCACTTGATCATGATGTATGATCCTTTTTTTCCCTTAATTTATTTATTCATTTATTTTTGGCTGCATTGGGTCTTCCTTGCTGTGCATGGGCTTTCTCTAGTTGTGGCAAGCAGGGGCTACTCTTTGTTGCGGTGTGTGAGCTTCTTATTGTGGTGGCTTCTCTTGTTTTGGAGCATGAGCTCTAGGCATGTGGGCTCAGTAGTGTGGCTCGTGGGCTCTCGAGTGCAGGCTCAATAGTTGTGACGCACGGGCTAGTTGCTCTGCAGAATGTGGGATCTTCCTGGACCAGGGCTTGAACCCATGTCCTCTGCATTGGCAGGCAGATTCTTAACCACTGAGCTACCAGGGGAGCTTTGTGTATGATCTTTTTAATGTGGTGCTGGATTCTGTTTGTTAGTATTTTGTTCAGGGTTTTTACATCTATGTTCATCAGTGATATTGGTCTATAATTTTCCTTTTTTGTGATTTTTTTTCTGTTTTTGGTAACAGGGTGATGATGGCTTCATAGATTGAATTTGGGAGTGTTTCTCCCTCTGCAATTTTTTGGAAGCGTTTGAGAAGGATGAGTGTTTGCTTTTCTCTAAATGTTTGATAGAATTCACCTGTGAAGCCATCTGCTCCTGGGCTTTCGTTTGTTGGAGGATTTTTAATTACGGTTTTAATTTCATTATTTGTGATAGGTCTGTGTATATTTTCTAATTCTTCCTGATTCAGTCTTGGAAAATTGTACCTTCTCAAGAATTTGTCCATTTCTTTGAGGTTGTCCATTTTATTGGCATATAGTTGTTTGTAGTAGTCTCTCATAATCCTTTGTATTTCTGCAGTATTGATTCTGATTTCTCCTTTTTCATTTCTAATTATTGATTTGAGTCCTCTCTCTTTTTTTCATGATGAGTGTGTCTAGAGGTTTATCAATTTTGTTTATCTTCTCAAAGAACCAACTTTTAGTTGTGTTATCTTTGCTATTGTTTTCTTTGTTTCAATTTCATTTATTTCTGTTCTGATCTTTATGATTTCTTCTGCTGACTTTGGGTTCTCTTTCTTCTTCTTTCTCTAGTTGCTTAGGTGTAAGGTTAGATTTTTATGTGAGATTTTTTTGTTTTTGAGGTGAGATTTAATTGCTATAAACTTCCTTCATTGAACTGCCTTTGCTACTTCCCGTAAGTTTTGGGTCATCATGTTTTCATTGTCATTTGTTCACATGTATTTTTTTTTCCTCTTTGATTTCTTCAGTGATGTCTTGGTTATTTAGCACACTGTTTAGCCTCCATATATTTGTGTTTTTTACAGTTTCTCTCCTGTAATTGATTTCTAATCTCATAGAGTTGTGGTTCGAAAAGATGCTTGATATGATTTCAATTTTCTTAATTTTTATGAGGCTTGATTTGTGACCCACAATGTGATCTATCCTGGAGAATGTTCCATGTGCACTGGAGAAGAAAATGTATTCTGCCACTTTTGTGTGGAATGTCCCATAAATATCAGTTAAATCTCTCTGGTCTATTGTGTCATTTAAAGCTTGTGTTTCCTTATTTATTTTCTGTTTGGATGATCTGTCCATTGGTGTAAGTGGGGTGTTAAAGTCCCCCACTATTATTGCATTACTGTCGATTTCCCCTTTTATGGTTGTTAGCATTTGCTGTATGTACTGAGGTGATCCTATGTTGGGTGCATAAACATTTATAATTGTTATATCTTCTTCTTGGATTGATCCCTTGATTATTATGTAGTGTCCTTCCTTATCTCTTATATCAGTCTTTATTTTGAAGCCTATTTTATCTGATATGAATATTGCTACTCCAGCTTTCTTTTGATTTCCATTTGCATGGAATATCTTTTTCCATCCCTTCACTTTCAGTCTGTATGTATCCCTAGGTCTGAAGTGGGTCTCTTGTACACAGCATACATATGGCTCTTTTTTTTGTATCCATTCAGCCAGTCTTTGTCTTTTGGTTGGGGGCATTTATTCCTTTTACATTCAAGGTTATTATCGATATGTATGTTCCTATTACCATTTTCTTAATTGTTTTGGATTTGTTTTTGTGGGTCTTTTTCTTCTCTTGTGTTTCCTGCTTAGGGAAGTTTCTTTAGCCTTTGTTGTAAAGCTGGTTTGGTGGTGCTGAATTCTCTTAGCTTTTGCTTGTCTGAAAAGCTTTTGACTTCTCTATCGAATCTGAGTGAGATCCTTGCTGGGTAGAGTAATCTTGGTTGTAGATTCTTCTCTTTCATCACTTTAAGCATATCCTGCCACTCCCTTCTACCCTACAGAGTTTCCACTGAAAAATCAGCTGATAACCTTATGGGGGTTCCTTTTTATGTTATTTTTTGTTTTTCCCTTGCTGCTTTTAATATTTTTTCTTTGAATTTAGTTTTTGTTAGTTTGATTAATATGTGTCTTGGTGTATTTTTCCTAGGGTTTATCCTGTATGGGACTCTCTGTGCTTCCTAGACTTGGGTGACTATTTCCTTTCCCATGTTAAGGATGTTTTCAACTATAATCCCTTCAAATATTTTCTCAGACCCTTTCTTTTTCTCTTCTTCTTCTGAGAGCCCAAGGGTTTGAATGTTGGTGTGTTTAGTGTTACCCCAGATGGCTCTGAGATTGTCTTCAATTCTTCTCATTCTTTTTTTTCTTTATTCTGCTCTTCGGCAGTTATTTCCACCATTTTGTCTTCCAGCTCACTTATTCATTCTTCTGCCTCAGCTATTCTGCTTTTGATTCCTTCTAGTGTGTTTTTTCATTTCAATTATTTTGTTTTTCATCTCTGTTTGTTTTTTCTTTTGTTCTTCCAGATCTTTGTTAAACATTTCTTGTATTTTCTCCATTCTATTTCCGAGATTCTGGATTATCTTTACTATCATTACTTTGAATTCTTTTTCAGGTAGATTGCCTATTTCCTCTTCATTTATTTGGTCTTGTAGGATTTTACCTTGCTCCTTTATTTGTGACATTTTTTTGCCATCTCATTTTTTTCTGTTTTCTTTTTATGAGTGAGATTGTGTTCCTGTTTTACTCGTTGTTTGGCCTGAGGCTTCCAACACTGGAGTTTGTAGGCTGTTGGGTAGAGCTGGGTATTGATGCTGAGATGAGGACCTCTGTGAGATTTCACTCCAATGAATATTCCCTGGGGTCTGAGATTCTCTGTTAGTCTGGTGGTTCAGACTTGGAACTCCCACCACAGGAACTTCTGCCCAATTCTGGGCCTTTCACTCTGGGCTTCCTCCCATCTCCTTGGGCATCGGAGTCCCCCATCAGTTGCTGGCAGGTGCCCTAGTTGTGGGGAGATGCTAATTTCATGTCTTCTCACACTGCCATCTTGACTCCATCTCTGTTTCCCCTTTTTGTACTTATAACTCCCTCCTCCAACAGTAAGAAACTTAGGTCCCTGTAATAATTTTTTAAAATAAATTTGTGATTTTGACATAATTTTAGACAACAGAAAAGTTGCACAGGTAGAACCAAGAGTTCCTGTATACTTCTCACCTGGTTTCCCCTAATGTTATCGTCTTGAATAACCCTGGTACTATAACCCTGGTACATTTGTGAGAAGTAAAAAATTAACAGTAGTTATTAAACTCCAGACTTTTTTCATATTTTACTACTTTTTCCATTGATGTCCTTTTTCTGTTCCAAAATCCAATCCAGCATACTGCATGGCATTTAGCCCTCGATATTTTTAAAGATACTATCTAAATAGTGCTGGATCTGCAGCATGAACGTAAGGTGTAGGCCTCTTTTCTGTGCCCTTTGATTTAAATTCAAACCTGTGGCTTTTCTGAGTAAAGCTGAATTTTTATCTCAGTTTGAAGGAGAGAGGTTTAGAGATGTCAAGACACACTAGTAGGAAAAGTCATGTGAAGTAGGGCTAAGTAGGGATAAGGGCTCGAACCCGTGTCCGCTGCACTGGCAGGTGGATTCTTAACCACTGTGCCACCAGGGAATCCCAATGGAGAACATATTTTAGAAATACAAGCCAACAGTGCTTTAATGCTAGGCCAAGGTGATTTAGACTTTATCCTGTAACTAAAGAGGAATTCTAAGTTTTGAGCAGAGCTGTGACATGAAGTTCAGGAAGATTATTTCAAAGGAAGATAGATCACAGAAAGGGGAGACTAAGTAGAGAGGAAAAAAGAGAACTTTTTTTTAATGGTCCAGGCAAGGTGAATTATGGGATAAACAGGAGAGTGATAGCAGGAGTGGGGAAGGCAGAGTGAATTTCAAAAACATTTTAGAGGTACAGGTGAGAGACTGGGTCAACTGACCAGATTTGGGGGCTAGAGAAGGGAAAGTTCGGTGATAGTGCTAAGACTTTCAGCCTTGGTAACTAAGAGGATGGCCATGGCGCTGGCAGAAGCAGGAACAGTGCAGGAGAAGCAGTCTTTATAGGTGCTGGTAGGACCTCATATGTGGATAAATAAATAACAGTCTGGCTTCTTAATAATTTAACATTTATTTGATTGCTTATAAAGACAATTGAAAGCTGGAATTAATAACTTTATGGGAGCTGCATGAGGAGAGTACAGCTATGCATATCACTTAATTATTGTGTCAGGCCAAATTTTTTTTTTCTTTCTAAAGATGAGGAACAGAAGAGATATTGGCAAAAAAACTAAATGCTCTTCAGCCACTAGCTCTTTGCTCAGAAGTGGTGAATGCTGACTAGTAGGCATTCACAAAACCAGCCCAGGCTAGCAGTTATTGCTGAATTCATCATAGGCAATATTGCTGAGGCAGGGAGGATCAAGGTCAAGAGGCTTGTCAGGATTTGATAAAGTCAGTGGCCCATAGTAATAACAGTTCTATTTTTTCTTTTCAATTTTTTTCGCTTTCATTTGCCCTCATTCTTTGTTGCAATGAGCAATTCCCTAAGTTTGGCTTAACCCACTGGCTCTGACAAAGATACTATTCTCATTTTCTACACTGTTTACAGTTATTTTCCTTTTGTATGGTATCTTTGACTGAGATGCCTACCAGCAGATTTGCACAAAGGAACTCTGCCAACCTTGGAGTTTTAAGAGGGGGGTCAGGAAATGATTTGCATAAGCCTATTACTGTCAACCAGTGTGGGTTGAAGGAAGTCACAAGAGCCCAACTAGTTAGAGTTGGAAGAGATCATCTAGGCCGTTGCCCTCATGCCACAGATGAGCAACCAGAGGTCTGGAGAAGTTAAAAGACAGTTTGTAAGGTAAAGGCAGGGCTTGGAGCAGGAAGCCTGTGGCCTGATTTCCAGTCCGGGAGTCTTCTGCTGCACCATGATCTAAGCACCCAGCCTTGTGGCAGACCCTCTGCAGGATACAAGAGAAGTGCAGGAATGAATTATATGTTTGAACAACAACAATAAAAATTTTCTTAGATAATAAAAGGCACTGGCTCTTCATGCATTGGGAAAGCTTTAGGTTCATTTTTGCCAGATCATCTCAGTTTGAGTTTTTCCACCAGACTTACAAAATATTGTGACCATTTAAAAATCCTTTTCTTATTAAATGTCTAGATTAGGGCCAGGGACAGTGACGACGATGACTTGGTTAGCAAAAAAGGAATTGATACATTGCCCTATGCTTTTCCCAATTTACCATATATATACCAGCAAATCTTTTGACCACTGTGCTGCCTGGGATGTATCTGGTCAAGAAGAATTACGTTTGTTAAGGCAACATGTGTTGACATCCCTCACGCAAATTGTCCCTGAGTCGTGGCATATTTTTTGAGTCTAGGGGTTGTTTACAATTGTTGACTTCCTTTGACATGTGCTTTTGAACTGAGGACTTGTGTATAAAATACAAGTGGCAAATGTGTTTGTGGGCTGTGGGGAGTCACCGTGACCAGTTATGTGTGTGTGACCTAGAAGCAAACAAAGCAAATCCCAAATCATCTAGGTGGGAAGAATAGACATCAAAAACATTTTATTCGTTCTGGGTTGGATTCAGATGTGAATTATTTACACAGGGAAACAGGTTGAAGGACTAAAAATGTAGGACAGATGAGTAGTTTTGTATAAGAGCCCACTATGCACATATATGTATAAAGAATGCATAAAATGTGAAAGTGGAAGGATGCTGGGTTCTCTGCAAAGTATAGCATTTAGGGCTTTAGACCACCTGGAAAGCTAAGGCCAGGAGTGAGATGGGAGGGACCAGCTTTGATGTCACTTGAGAAAGACGTAAAACAGGAGCTAAGGAGCCCAGGAGAACTTCGATGTCAAAGCACAGATGGGATAGGCAGTGCAGGCTCTGCAACTGGGGTTAGTGAGACCCAGAGGAGCAAGGAGAGCCTGATGGGCCAGCAGAAAGCATAGCTGGAGAGATGGAGGAAGCAGTTAATATGATACCTGTGGCTTTATCCATAGTAGAGGAGTGTTTTAAGGCTGGATTAAAGGATACCAAGCTGACTGAATATACTGGGAGCCAGGATTTGGAGGTTTTAGTTTTTGCTCTACTATATATAATTCTGTGGCTTAAATTTATAATAAATGTTTTATAGAAAAACCTCAACTTCTCTGAAACTCAGTATCCTTACTTGCAAAATGAGTGCAATGATGCTCTTCTGAGTTGTTAATAGAATTAAATGAGAGTGTGCATGTGAAAGCCCTGGCTAGTAACAGCCTATATGAAAAGATACAGTTTTGTTTATTGAAAAGGAAAGGTGAATGATAGCTTTAGGATATATGTGGTCATTCCTTTGCCATAAAACCATTATAAAACAGTTGTAAATTATATGTATTTCCATTACAAGGTTAGGAAGTGGCTGTGAGAGGATAGTTTCTTGTCCAAAGGCTTCTTTCTTAATCAGAGAATAGTCTCTAAATTTTGAAGAACAGCACTTCTCTCATAATATATTCATTTTACTCCCTAAATCAAGAGGATATAGGTATACACTGACAATTTAAAAGGTAGAATTTATGTATTTCTTTAGTGTAGAAATCATCATTATACCCTCAGAGCATCAGGAGAATCTATCATCTATGCATTTTTTATAGACTCATTTGGGAAATGTCATGGTTTATCAGAGCCACATAAATCAGAGCTTGCTGAATTAATTCAATCTTTAAATGTCACCTGGAGATGATGGAATCATATTGAGTCAATTTTTTGTGTGTGAGATTAAATAAAAGGAATAAAAGCAAGTAGAGAAATCACTAAAACTTTGAAAAAAATTACTTGAGCTAGGAATAGATAACGCTGGATATAAGAACTTGCAAGTTTTCTTAAAATGTAGGTTCAAACACAGCAGGCTTCACTTTCTTTTCATATACCTTAAGCAATAACACTTTTGAACTATTGCTCTTCATAAATGTTTTCCGAATTCTCTCATTTATTTGCCATCTCTATTGCCACATATTCAAATTCTGGTGAAGCAGCCAGGGTAGAGTAAATTATGCTGCAGTCATCAGTGGTCTCCAAATCTCGGTGACAACAAAGGTTTTTTTCTCCACTGTACCGCAGGTCCACCCATTGTTCTTTTCCAGTGAGCAGGAAACCCCCTTGACCGTAGGTTGGGTTTGAGGTCAGCATACAGCCTGAATGTGGCAAGCCGAGTCCTGACAAAAGGAAAATGTTGGCAAGTGAGGCTAGCAAACATGGGCTGCTAGTGAGGGCAATAAAGGTGAGGAGGAAAAAATTACTATCTGTGACCTTGAGAAATGTTGTCTACTTGGGCTGATGGTCTTGGTGTTGGCTAAAGGGAGTAGCCAGAGGGGAAAAGGAGAGGCCTCAGTGGACATCACTCTGGTATGTGATGGTTGATAGAGCAGTCTTCATTTGGACATCTGTAGGTGTCCCACCCACAAAGGGGAAAGAGCCAAGGCAAATACACACACACTTTCACTTCAATTTGTGGCAAAGCAAATCACATGGACATGCTGTATTCAAAAGGGCAGGGATATATAATTCTCCCGCAGTGTGGGAAATTGAGAACAATTGTAATTGTGAATAATACCTGGATTATTCACAAAAGATACATGCATCCCAATGTTCATAGCAGCACTATTTACAGCAGCCAAGACATGGAAGCAACCTAAGTGTCCATCAACAGAGGAATGGTAAAGAAGATGTGGTACATATACACAATGGATTACAGCCATAAAAAAGAAGGAAATAATGCCATTTGCAGCAACACGGATGGACCTAGAGATTGTCATACTAAGTGAAGTAAGCCAAGCAGAGAAAGACAAATATCATATGATATCGCTTGTATGTGGAACCTAAAAAAATGATACAAGTGAACTTATTTACAAAACAGAAATAGACTCACAGACATAGAAAATAAACTTATGGTTACCAAAGGAAAAAGGGGCGCAGGGATAAATTAGGAGTTTGGGATTAAAATATACACACTACTGTATATAAAATAGATAACTAATAAGGACCTATTATGTAGCACAGGGAACCATACTCAATAACTTGTAATAACCTATAATAGAAAGACTCTAAAATATATATATATATTTATTTATTTATTTGAATCACTTTGCTGTACACCTGAAACTAACACAACATTGTGAATCAACTATATTTCAATAAAAAATGAAAAACAAAACCAAACAACCAAAAGGGCAGGGATATATAATTCTCCCTCAGTGTGGGAAATTGAGAACAATTGTAATTGTGGACAATACCTGGATCTATCCTTCAAGTATTTTCTCTAGGGGCATTATATCTTTCAAGTAGTTCCCTGGCCCCAGTGAAAGTTTACTCTCTGTTCTCTAGACACCTGTGATATTTTCTCCCTCCTTTCAAGGCACATGTCCTTTTTCATCTTTTATTATGGTTATCTGTGTATGTTTTATGTTTTGCCTTATAGGTGGTGGGTGAGCTTTTTGGGGGTATAGATTATACCTTACTAATGAACCTATGTCTAGTAATAGACGTTGTACTTAGAGCAGTGTTTAATCTTTTTACTCAATTAATGGGTCTGGGAAACAAAATAATCTTTCATGTTTCTACACATGTATAAGAAAAGCCTTCTTAGATCAGTCACCCCCAGGTATTCTGGCTTGAGTAAGAAGGCAGTTTTTAACAAAGATGGAACAGAATCTCCCCGTCACTTCATATGCTCCCCCCCAACTTTACTGTGATATAGTTGAGAAATAAAATATTAATATTTAGATGTACATGATTATCTGATAAACATAAACATTGTGAAATGATTCTTACCATCTGGTTAATTAGCATATATATACTTTCTTGTGTGTGTGAAAATGCTTAAGATCTATTCTATTAGCAAATTATAGTTATACAATACAGTATTATCAACTATAGTCACCATGCTCTACATTCCTATGAAAAAATGCTGTTGGCATTTTGATAAAAATTGCATTGACTCTGTAGATTGCTTTGGGTAGTATGGACATTTTAAAATATTCATTCTTCCAGTCCATGAACACAGGAGGTCTTTCCACTTACCTATGTGTTCTTCAATTTCTTTCATACACCTCTTACAGTTTTCAGTGTATAGATTTTTCACCTCCTTGGTTAAATTTATTGTTTTTGATGCTATTATAAATGGGATTATTTCCTTAATTTATCTTTCAGATAATTGTTGGTATATAAAAATAAAACTGATTTTTCTATTTTGAATTTTGTATCTTACAACTTTACTGAATTCATTTATTTAGTGGAGTCTTGAGGGTTTTCTATATGTGAGATCATGCCATCTGCAAATAGAGACAGTTTTATTTCTTCCTCTCCAATTTGGGTGATATTTCTTTCTTTCTCTTGCTTGATTTCTCTGGCCAGGACTTCCAGTACTATGTTGAATAAAAATGGCGAGAGTGGGCATCCTTGTTTTGTTCCTGATCTTAGAAGAAAGGCTTTCAGCTTTTCAACATAGAGTACGATGTTAGCTGTGGACTTGTCACATCCGGCCTTTATTACGTTGAGGTGCGTTTTGTTGAAAGTTTTTACCTTGGAAGGTTTGAATTTTGTCGTATGCCTTTTCTACATTTATTGAGATGATCCGATGATTTTTATCCTTCATTTTTTTAATGTGGTGTATCACATTGCTTGATTTGTGTATGTTGAATTATCTGGTGTCCCAGAATAAATCCCACTTAATATAGTGTATGATCCTTTTAATGAGATGTTGAATTTGGTTTATTAATATTGAGGATTTTTACATGTATGTTCATCAAGGATATTGGCCTGTAATTTTCTTTTCTTGTGGTGTCCTTGTTTGGCAGTATCAGCATAATACTGTCCTTGTAAAGTGAGTTTGGAAGTGCTCTCTGCCTTTCAATTTTTGGAAGAGTTTGAGAAAGACTGGTGTTTGTTCTTCTTTAAATATTTAGTAAAATTCACCATTTTACTGTATACATTTTCATGTATTTTCTTTGTTGAGAGCTTTTGAATACTGATTCAATTTCTTTATTCATGGTTGTTCTGTTCAGATTTTCTATTTCTCCATGATTTAGTCTTGGTACATTCTGTGTTTCTAGGAATTTATCCATTTCTTCTAGGTCGTCTAATTTGTTGACATATAATTGTTCATATTCATTTCTTAGATTCCTTAGTGTTCCTTTGTTATTCCTTTTAATGACTTTCTTTCATTTCTGATTTTGAGTCATCTGTCTTTTGCTAGTCTAGCTAAAGTTTTGTCAATGCTGTTTATCTTTTCAAAAAACTAGCCCTTAGTTTCATTGATCTTTTATATTGTATTTCTAGTGTCTGTTTCATTTATTTCTGCTCTGATCTTTATTTCTTTCATTCTAAATTAGGGCTTAGTTTGTTCTTCTTTTTCTAGCTCCCTGAGGTACAAAGTTAAATAGTTATTTGAGAGCTTTCTTTTTCCTTAATGTAGGTGTTATCACTATAAATGTCCCTCTAGAACTGCTTTTGCTACGTTCCATAAAATTTCAGTATGTTGTGTTTCCACTTTCATTTGTCTCAAGGAATTCTTTTGATGTCCATTTGAAATTCCTTTTTTGACCCATTGATCAGAATTACCCCATATTCTTGCCTCCATATGTTAAGTGGAAACTGAGGAGTAGGTGGAAATATGGCAAATGAAGAATCACTAGGGAGAAGAGGTGTGCTGTATTTAATTATGTTTTCTTTGGCTTTAGATTGTGCAAGATACATAGGGTCTGTACTTACAGCCTGTTAAGCACTACTCATGATCACAGATAGCAAAGAATATGCTGTTAACTCAGGCCTGAGCAAGTGAACTTCTCCTTACTTGTTAATACTTTCGGAATTGCTACTACTTTGAGTCTTACCAGGTTTTTTAATTGACAATTTGTTAGAGTAGTTTTAGGTTCACAGCAAAATTGAGCAGAAAGTACTGAGAGCTCCCATATATTCTCTTTCCCAGTCTTATTAATTTTTACTCTCAGACTTCTTCATACCTATTTAATGAACAGTTATCCCTTAGCAGCAGGTTGGGTCTGATACTGGGTGCGCCCTTTACCCAGCTGGCCACGTCTTGATGGGAAAAGCACAAGAAAGGTTTTGTTAGCAAATACTGCTTGCTTATGAGGCAATAAAAATGAGTAGGCAATATGGCTAGAGAGAGAAAGAGGAAATTACTAAGGAGAGCCTTGGGGAATTTCTGCCCCACCTTGGCACTGGGTTAAGGAGGTGGGAATGTGGAAGTGGGGGTGACCTGGAGAGAAGGCTTAATCAACTTCAGAAAGACTAGAGGTTTTTAAGCACACAATCCCATAACCTTCTTTTCTCCAATTGTATTTGTCTTTATCTTTGTCCTAATCCTTTCTTTATACCTATCTTTATTAGCTTTTTTGTTTTTCCTCTTGGAAGCCAAAATCCATCCTCACTAAATGGACACAAAAGCTGCATTTGTCACTTTGAGACTCTGTCTGCTCTTAGACAGGCTGTCTCTGGGCTCACACTCCATTAGCAAAGGCAAATACAGTCTCAAATGCTAAGTCCTCCACTCCAGTCCAGAGACTGGAGTTGGTATTTAAATTACATAGTGCACATTCCTTCTGACTTAATATGATTACATGTGTGAAGGCTCAGAATAGTTCATTGAAAGTTGACTTAAAACATGTATCAGAGAAAGATATCTTAAATGTATTCTTTCTGTAAAACTCTTATCACTCTATTATTAATACTTCCAGGAATTATATGTCCATACTTTGAAATAGTACTTCCAGTTTTTAAAGTGCAAATACACACTGGATTTTCACTTACCTATCAGCTCCTAGGAGTCTGCACCCAGTCTACTTAATACGGAGAGAAAGAGGGCTGAGAGCATTTTCAATAATTTAAAAAGTAAAACAATTACAGATTTGACAATATATATTGTATAAAATATTAATTTGGGGAATAGAAAACAGAAGTAAGAAGACACAATCAAAATCAGTGTCTTTGAATGCAGTTCAAAGTGTTGTTTTAAGGGTTAAAAACCATCAAAAGACCATTCTGGAAGAGTGTGTGGAATTAGTGATCACCTGTCATAGGTGACTGGTTCAACATGTGCCAACTGATAATGAGGGTTAGCATTTTTTTTTTCCCATCTTTGTTGGAGTATGATTGCAATACAATGGTGTGTTAGTTTCTGCTTCATAACAAAGTGAATCAGTTATACGTATACATATGTTCCCATATCTCTTCCCTCTTGCGTCTCCCTCCCTCCCACCCCCCCATCCCACCCCTCCAGGCGGTCACAAAGCACCGAGCTGCTCTCCTTGTGCTATGCGGCTGCTTCCCAGTAGCTATCTACCTTACGTTTGGCAGTGTATATATGTCCATGCCTCTCTCTCGCTTTGTCACAGCTTACCCGTCCCACTCCCCATGTCTTCAAGTCCATTCTCTAGTAGGTCTGTGTCTTTATTCCTGTCGTACCCCTAGGTTCTTCATGACATTTTTTTTCTAAAATTCCATATATATGTGTTAGCATACAGTATTTGTCTTTCTCTTTCTGACTTACTTCACTCTGTATGACAGACTCTCGGCCTGTCCACCTCATTACAAATAGCTCAATGTCGTCTCTTTTTATGGCTGAGTAATAATCCACTGTATATATGTGCCACATCTTCTTTATCCATTCATCCGATGATAGACACTTACGTTGTTTCCATCTCCGGGCTATTGTAAATAGAGCTGCAATGAACATTTTGGTACATGACTCTTTTTGAATTATGGTTTTCTTAGGTTATATGCCCAGTACTGGGATTGCTGGGTCGTATGGTAGTTCTATTTTTAGTTTTCTAAGGAACCTCCATACTGTTCTCCATAGTGGTTGTACCAATTCACATTCCCAGTAGCAGTGCAAGAGTGTTCCCTTTCCTCCACACCCTCTCCAGCATTTATTATTTCTAGATTTTTTGATGATGGCCATTCTGACTGGTGTGAGATGATACCTCATTGTACTTTTGATTCGCATTTCTCTAATGATTAATGATGTTGAGCATTCTTTCATGTGTTTGTTGACAGTCTGTATATCTTCTTTGGAGAAATGTCTATTTAGATCTTCTGCCCATTTTTGGATTGGGTTGTTTTTTTGTTATTGAGCTGCATGAGCTTCTTATAAATTTTGGAGATTAATCCTTTGTCAGTTGCTTCATTTGCAAGTATTTTCTCCCGTGCTAAGGGTTTTCTTTTGGTCTTGTTTATGGTTTCCTTTACTGTGCAAAGGGTTTGAAGTTTCATTAGGTCCCATTTGTTTATTTTTGTTTTTATTTCCATTTCTCTAGGAGGTGGGTCAAAAAGGATCTTGCTGTGATTTATGTCATAGAGTGTTCTGCCTATGTTCTCCTCTAAGAGTTTGTTAGTTTCTGGCCTTACATTTAGGTCTTTAATCCATTTTGAGCTTATTTTTGTGTATGGTGTTAGGGAGTGATCTAATCTCATACTTTTACATGTACCTATCCAGTTTTCCCAGCACCACTTATTGAAGAGGCTGTCCTTTCTCCATTGTACATTCCTGCCTCCTTTATCAAAGATAAGGTGACGATATGTGCGTGGGTTTATCTCTGGGCTTTCTATCCTGTTCCATTGATCTATATTTCTGTTTTTGTGCCAGTACCATACTGTCTTGATTACTGTAGCTTTGTGGTATAATCTGAAGTCAGGGAGCCTGATTCCTCCAGCTCTGTTTTTTGTTCTTAAGATTGCTTTGGCTATTTGGGGTCTTTTCTGTTTCCATACAAATGGTGCATTTTTTGGTTCTATTTCTGTGAAAAATGCCAGTGGTAGTTTGATAGGGACTGCATTGAATCTGTAGATTGCTTTGGGTAGTAGAGTCATTTTCACAATGTTGATTCTTGCAATCCAATAACATGGTATAACTCTCCATCTATTTGTATCATCTTTAATTTCTTTCATCAGTGTCTTATAATTTTCTCCATACGGGTCTTTTGTCTCCTTAGGTAGGTTTATTCCTAGATATTTTATTCTTTTTTGTTGCAGTGGTAAATGGGAGTGTTTTCTGGATTTCACTTTCAGATTTTTCATTATTAGTTTATAGGAATGCCAGAGATTTCTGTGCATTAATTTTGTATCCTGCTACTTTACCAAATTCATTGATTAGCTCTAGTAGTTTTCTGGTAGCATCTTTAGGATTCTCTATGTATAGTATCATGTCATCTGCAAACAGAGACACCTTTAAATCTTCTTTTCCGATTTGGATTCCTTTTATTTCCTATTCTTCTCTGATTGCTGTATCTAAAGCTTCCAAAACTATGTTGAATAAGAGTGGTGAGAGTGGACAACCTTGCCTTGTTCCTGATCTAGGTGGAAATGCTTTCAGTTTTTCACCATTGAGGACGATGTTGGCAGTGGGTTTCTCATATATGGCCTTTATTATGTTGAAGAAAGTTCCCTCTATGCCTACTTTCTGCAGGGTGTTTATCATAAATGGGGGTTGAATTTTGTCAAAAGCTTTCTCTGCATCTATTGAGATGATCATATGGTTTTTCTCCTTCAATATGTTAATATGGTGTATCACATTGATTGATTTGCTTATATTGAAGAATCCTTGCATTCCTGGAATAAACCCCACTTGATCATGGTGTATGATCCTTTTAATGTGCTGTTGGATTCTGTTTGCTAGTATTTTGTTGAGGATTTTTGCCTCTGTGTTCATCAGTGATATTGGCCTGTAGTTTTCTTTCTTTGTGACATCTTTGTTGGTTTTCGTATCAGGGTGATGGTGGCCTCGTAGAATGAGTTTGGGAGTGTTCCTCCCTCTGCTCTATTTTGGAACAGTTTGAGAAGGATAGGTGTTAGCTCTTCTCTAAATGTTTGATAGAATTCGCCTGTGAAGCCATCTGGTCCTGGGCTTTTGTTTGTTGGAAGAGTTTTAATCACAGTTTCAATTTCAGTGCTTGTGCTTGGTCTGTTCATAATTTCTGTTTCTTCCTGATTCAGTCTTGGCAGTTGTGCATTTCTAAGAATTTGTCCATTTCTTCCACGTTGTCCATTTTATTGGCATAGAGTTGCTTGTAGTAATCTCTCATGATCTTTTGTATTTCTGCAGTGTCAGTTGTTACTTCTCCTGTTTCATTTCTAATTCTATTGATTTGAGTCTTCTCCCTTTGCTTCTTGATGAGTCTGGCTAATGGTTTATCAATTTTGTTTATCTTCTTGAAGAACCAGCTTTTAGCTTTATTGATCTTTGCTATCATTTCCTTCATTTCTTTTTCATTTATTTCTGATCTGATTTTTATGATTTCTTTCCTTCTGCTAACTTTGGGGTTTTTTTGTTCTTCTTTCTCTAATTGCTTTAGGTGCAAGGTTACGTTATTTATTCGAGATGTCTCCTGTTTCATAAGGTAGGATTGTATTGCTATAAACTGAAAGATCAGCGGTTAACCTTATGGGGATTCCCTTGTGTGTTATTTGTTGTTTTTCCCTTGCTGCTTTTAATATGTTTTCTTTGTATTTAATTTTTGACAGCTTGATTAATATGTGTCTTGGTGTATTTTTCCTTGGATTTATCCTGTATGGGACTCTCTGAGCTTCCTGGACTTGATTAACTCTTTCCTTTCCCATAGTAGGGAAGTTTTCAACTATAATCTCTTCAAATATTTTCTCAGTGCCTTTCTTTTTCTCTTCTTCTTCTGGAACGCCTATAATTCGAATGTTGGTGCAGTTAATGTTGTCCCAGAGGTCACTGAGACTGTCCTCAGTTCTTTTCATTCTTTTTTCTTTATTCTGCTCTGCAGTAGTTATTTCCACTATTTTATCTTCCAGGTCACTTATCTGTTCTTCTGCCTTAGTTATTCTGCTATTGATCCCATCTAGAGTATTTTTAATTTCATTTATTGTGTTGTTCATCATTGCTTGTTTCATCTTTAGTTCTTCTAGGTCCTTGTTAAATGTTTCTTGCATTTTGTCTATTCTATTTCCAACATTTTGGATCATCTTTACTATTATTCTGAATTCTTTTTGAGGTAGACTGCCTATTTCCTCTTCATTTATTAGGTCTGGTGGGTTTTTATCTTGCTCCTTCAACTACTGTGTGTTTTTCTTTCTTCTCATTTTGCTTATCTTACTGTGTTTGGGGGTCTCCTTTTTGCAGGCTGCAGGTTCGTAGTTCCCGTTGTTTTCGGTGTCTGTTCCCAGTGGCTAAGGTTGGTTCAGTGGGTTGTGTAGGCTTCCTGGTGGAGGGGACTAGTGCCTGTGTTCTGGTGGATGAGGCTGGATCTTGTCTTTCTGGTGGGCAGGTCCACGTCTTGTGGTGTGTTTTGGGGTGTCTGTGGACTTATTATGATTTTAGGCAGCCTCTCTGCTAGTAGGTGGGGTTGTGTTCCTGTCTTGCTAGTTGTTTGGCATAGGGTGTTCAGCACTGTAGCTTGCTGGTCGTTGAGTGAAGCTGGCTGCTGGTGTTGAGATGAAGATCTCTGGGAGATTTTTGCCATTTGATATAATGTGGAGCTGGGAGGTCTCTTGTGGACAAGTGTCCTGAAGTTGGCTCTCCCATCTCAGAGGCACAACACTGACTACTTGCTGGAGCACCAAGAGCATTTCATCCACATGGCTCAGAATAAAAGGGAGAAAAAGTAGAAAGAAAGAATTAGTAGAAGTAGAATGAAAGAAAAGAGAGAAAGAAAGAAAAAATAAAGAAAGGAGGGAGGGAGGGAAGAAGGAAGGAAGGAGGGAAGGAAGGAAAAAAAGAAAGAAGATAAAGTAAAAAAAAGTAAGGTAAAACAAAGTTATTAAAATAAAAAATATTAAGAAAAAAAAAATATAAAAAAAAACAGACGGATAGAACCCTAGGACAAATGGTGGAAGGAAAGCTATACAGACAAAATCTCACACAGAAGCATACACATACACACTCAGAAAAATAAGAAAAGAGGAAAAAATCATAAATATTGCTCTCAAAGTCCACCTCCTCGATTTGGGATGATTCGTTGTCTATTCAGGTATTCCACAGATGCAGGGTACATCAAGTTGATTGTGGAGCTTTAATCCGCTGCTTCTGAGGCTGCTGGGAGAGATTTCCCTTTCTCTTCTTTGTTCTCACAGCTCCCCGGGCTCAGCTTTGGATTTGGTCCCTCCTCTGTGTGTAGGTCGCTGGAGGGCGTCTGTTCTTCGCTCAGACAGAACGGGGTTAAAGGAGCTGCTGATTCGGGGGCTCTGTCTCACTCAGGCCGGGAGGAGGGAGGGGCATGGAGTGCGGGGCGAGCCTGCGGCGGCAGAGGCCAGCAGGACGTTGCACCAGCCTGAGGCGCACCGTGTGTTCTCCCAGGGAAGTTGTCCCTGGATCCCGGGACCCTGGCAGTGGCGGGCTGCACAAGCTCCCCGGAAGGGGGGTGTGGATAGTGACCTGTGCTCGCACACAGGCTTCTTGGTGGTGGCAGCAGCAGCCTTAGCGTCCCATGCCCGTCTCTGGGGTCCTTGCTGATAGCCGCAGCTCGGGACCGTCTCTGGAGCTCCTTTAAGCAGCGCTCTTAATCCCCCTCCTCGTGCACCAGGAAACAAAGAGGGAAGAAAAAGTCTCTTGCCTCTTTGGCAGGTCCAGACTTTTCCCCGGACTCCCTCCCGGCTAGCCGTGGTGCACTAACCCCCTGCAGGCTGTGTTCACGCCGCCAACCGCAGTCTTCTCCCTGCGCTCCAACCGAAGCCTGAGCCTCAGCTCCCAGCCCCGCCTACCCCGGTGGGTGAGCTGACAAGCCTCTCCGGCTGGTGAGTGCCGGTCGGCACCGATCCTCTGTGCGGGAATCTCTTCGCTTTGCCCTCCGCACCCCTGTAGCGGTGCTCTCCTCCGCGGCTCTGAAGCTTTCCCCCTCCGCCTCCCACAGTCTCTGCCCGCGAAGTGATTTCCTGGTGTGTGGAAATCTTTCCTCCTTCACGGCTCCCTCGCACTGGTGCAGGTCCCGTCCCTATCCTTTCGTCTCTGTTTATTCTTTTTTCTTTTGCCCTACCCAGGTATGTGGGGGGTTTCTTGCCTTTTGGGAGGTCTGAGGTCTTCTGCCAGCGTTCAGTAGGTGTTCTGTAGGAGCTGTTCCACGTGTAGATGTATTTCTGGTGTATCTTTGGGGAGGAAGGTGATCTCCACATCTTACTCTTCTGCCACCTTCCCGGAAGCCTTACTACCTCTCCATTCATTGTAACTTTGGAGCAAATATGAAATTTATGAACATATAGTAATGCTTTCAGATATAGACTTGTTTATTGTGTAACTTGTTCTCTCTTTGGTAACATATTGAACTAACATGATTTAAAAACGCTTACATAACTTGGTATATTTGGAGGGCATGAATATATCTGACCCCAGGGGATATTTTTACAACTGTCCAATAAGATAGGAGGGAATATTTCTGAGAGAAAAGGATGCAACTGTAATGTATTTGTTTATAATTTACTAAAACCATCTTGCCCAGATTATTAAGTGAAAAAATTTTAGAATGTCACGTAAGTCATATGTCAGGATGAACCCATATAATTAAAATGTGGTTTACCAATTTCTTTTCTCACATTATAAATTATTGACATTGTGATTGCATTAGTGCAACTGTGTTAATTTCTTTTATATTTAAAATCTGCCCCACAGGGATGGATTTGCTTATAATATTGGTGAACCAAGAGATGGGTTGTGAGATTCACTGCTAAGGTTGATCTGACTTGTAAAAAGCTAATATGTTTCTGTTAATGCAGTGTTAGGTTTATTTTTCTCTTCTGTATAATTATCCAGTAGCTATATGGATCTCAGGTTCCTTTGGTGGGGGTGGGGGAGAGGTGTCGATGCTTTTATAGAATAGAAAATTTAAAAACCAGACATTGGCTAAAGTTGAATTGGAATGAGTAGAATTACATACATGGGTGGAAATATATAAATTGAGATAATCTGGAAGACCCGAAATAGTCAGTGAAAGAGGTTCAGGAACAAGGTTTCAGCAAGATGCTGCATTTGCATGGGTGAGAGTCTGACAGCTACTAGGGTGAGTTCATCTCCTGGCTATTCTGTTGATGTCAGGATGCATGCATTTCATTTACAAAATTTCAAGTGCATATAATCATCAAAAAAATAATTGAACCAAGAAAGAAAAAAAATTAAGGAAAAATAATCATTTACATTGTGTGAGTGAGTATACCAGTAATTTCCCTCAATAAGCACAAATGGGCTTTCCCTCAGTGGTTCTTCTTAAGTTTCTTATGCTTTTTAGAGTCAGCATCTTGCTAAACTAAGTGGAGCTTTAGTGTTTAATCATGGTACTGTTTTAAGGGGACAAAGTGTCTACTTAAATGAATGCCACACACTTCAGAATGATTGACTCAAAGGCTGGAAGAAAAAACGGCAGTGATTCATTTATTGAGATACTTCCCCCCACCCCCCAATTTTATGGGATTTTCAAGGGTAATGATAACGAGTTTTCCACCTTGCAGCTTGATGTTAGAACCTAACCTGGAGGAAGTTATGACTCCTCCGTATTACAATTAAGAAGAAATATATTTGGCCAGGGCAAGGTGTTTAATTAAGGCAGATACTGGACACTGCTGGATACTGCAGGTCTGGGCAGCGGGCATTTCAAGTCAGCAGAGAGCTAATGGAGCAGTCTGGCAGGTCCAGAGTGGTAATCAGTTTTCAGAAATAAACAATGACACGTTAGGAGAGCAGTTACTAGGATTTCAGGCTTGAAACAGATTCTAGAGATGGAGAAATGAGGCAAGACAGGAAAAAACAAGAAAGAAGGGCTAGCAAATGGTACTAAAATTGACCCTAGTATAAAAGTCACTTTATTTCTCATATATTGGATCAATTTAAGGTTATGTGTCAATTATGTACCATAAACGTTTCAGCAATTTCTTTGACACAAAATCCAGAATACTTTATTCCATAATCAGGTTCTTTTAATCCTATTTGTCTTGGTTCTTTAGCTCCCTTAAGTATGTGACTATATTGGTGGAATCAAGGATTATTTAAAAAATAATCTTATATAGTGCAGCTCTTGTTAGACTATAAATACACTTGAGGGGAAATTTTTCTTTGCTCCTTGAAAGACCTTAAGAGGAGAAAGAAAAAATACTGCAGGGATATAGAAAAAAATATGGCCTAAATAAAATAGTGAGATTATTTTTTTCTTCTTTTAATCCGGCAAGTGTTCATAACAGCTTCCTTAGGAAAAGATTATTGTTGTAGATGGTTTGCCCAAGGAAGCAGATGCTAAGTTGGAAATAAGGGTGCAGGAAGTTTATTAGGGAGCAGTCTTGGGATCAACTCCAGTTGAGGCAAGGGAACTAGGAAGATTTGGGCTGTGATGCGGTCATAATAAGGACTCAGGTCTGAAGCTGGGAAAGCCCCTTCAGAGTTGTTCCTGTCTGGGGGAGAAGTGCTGAGCCCTTATGTCCCCATATCAACCAGTCCTTGGGTAGGGGCTGACTGGGGAAGAGGGAATCTCATTCTTTGAGGCCATTTTCAGCGGGAGAAGTAAGTCCCTCAGTCGTGAAGTAGGTGGGGGAATGCCACATTCACAGCAGTCCATGTCTTGCCCTTGGACCATTTGTCTCCCATAAGTTTTGGGAGTAGCTCCTTCAGGACTCCGGTGGGCCACTTTATTGGTGGAAACTCATAAAAAGAAACGTTAATGGGAGAAATGGCACCTCCTGCTACTATAGTTGGCCTGGAGGCTAAACTCGGTTAGGATCCTTGCTAGATACCTTACCCTTGATTAGTTCCTTAACTGGTTGAGGAGATGTCCTGGTGGGTGACCTGCATACCTGAGGAGACCCAGTCCCTGTTTACCATACCTTTCTTAGGGTATGGCTGTGGCAACTGTGGATTTGTGATCAAAAGTGGGTGAGGGAGTGCTAAGATACGGCATTCACCTGAGTGTCACAAGTTTCTCCCTACTGCAGCCTGTAACAGCAGCTCTACCTCTTCTTGATAACTAGGCCAGTAACCCTTGCCCCTTTGGGTCAATCACCACAAAAGATGGTGACCTCTCCTTTTTTGTTGCTGGCCCTGGACACATGGTAACCAAAGTGTCCGAGTGGCAGCCATATCTTCTGACCAATGGGAGTTCTGCTATATCTACTGATGGAAGGTTCTTCCTCTAAATCTGCAGAACCCAGAGTTTTGGGATTGGTAAGCACACATTCCCCAAATGGCCACTGGTGGTGATGGTAGAGGGGGCCATTACTGTTTTGGTTCCTTTATTCTGAAACACATATGTTCTTTCTTGCGGCAACAATGTACCATATAATGGTCCTTGAGTTAGCATACTGAAGGATGGTGCCCCATGCTAGCAGGATATGGTCTCTCCTCTGGGGCCTCAGCAGCACCTTCAGCAGGCCATCCCAACACATTATTAGGCTAGCAACGTGTGGGGAGTGAAGTAAGTACCAGTGGATTTCATGGCTGTGTACGTGCCCACAGCCTTATTTCCTTTGGTGCAAAGTGAGTTTCTTGGTCTGGCGGAGGAGGTGCAGTGTGCTCTGGCAGTGGATCAGATGCTCTTTCTGTAAGGCCTTGGGTAGTGGTACTTACTGAAGCCCTACCTGGAATGTGTGGTGATTCCTGTCAAAATGAATGACTGTGCCATGTGGGGGGCAGAAAGAGTCCTGTGTAGCCACCTGACCATTAGATGGCCAGTTGGTTTCCAAGAGATAGTGCTGTAACAGGGCTCATTATTGATCTTCATTGCCCCATTTGGCTATGGCAGTAGCTAGATAACCCTAGTTGAGTGAGATTTTGTGCTCCAGTAGTCCTTTTTTCACAGGAGATATGTTCCATTACCCCCAGTGGATGCCTGAAACTGTAGCTAATACTGAACCCTGTAGCTAATACTATGTTTTTTCCTATACTGGTGGGTGGTTAGTGTAGATACACTGTCACATCCGGGTGGGACAGATTTCATCATGCTACTCAGAACAGCACATGGTTTAAAACTTATGAATTGTTTACTTCTGGAATATTCCATTTGATATTTTCAAACCATGGTTGACAGTGGGTAACTGAAACTGTGGAAAGGGAAACCACAAATAAGGGGGTTCAAGACTATGTATTTGGTTCATGCATGCCTCCTCTCTCCGTAACAGTTTATCTTGAACGTAACCTTGAAAATTTTGTTCTGCTTTCCTGCTTTCAGAACTGCTATCCATAATCCCCATGAATAGCGCTTCTGTGAATCATCCCAGGGAGGTATGGTCTACTCTTGTCAGTTGCCTGTTCACATGGCATTTTCATTTTTTTTTTAAACAAAGAATTTGAGCAAGTTGGTATCTTACTTTCAAGACTCAAAATCAGATACTAATTCAGAATCAAATTTATTCTTAAAGTAATAATTTTTATATATTTAGAGATTTTTTTTTTTACAGTATTGAAATTAATGTCAGTTGAAAGTTTGTGAGCACTGATCTGTGTACAAATAATCCAGTAGAGGAGTGCAAGGAAATGCTCCCAGGAACATAAACATCTTAAATAGAACTTGCTATTGTGTTTCAAAAACTCTGTTTATGGATACAGTTACCCAGTGTAAATGATGTACTTTTTTTGTCCTAAATTTTTCAATCTAGGTTTGCTCCACAGTAGAATTAGAATTTGAAACACTGTGTCTGCAAACTTAAGGAAGTTCAATTGTGAGTTGAATTTCTGCTTCTAAATTCATAAGAGTTTAAAAAATGAACTGTCAGCTAGAAGCTTGAGGAACTTTCTTGAAAATATATGGGCAAGAAATGTTGCTCTAATTGCTCTGTTGAAAGAGTACCGTCTTGGGAACTCAAACTAATCAAAAGCCTCAATTAACAGAATTTTTCTCTCTTTTTTTTTTTTTTGGCCACATTTGTATTTCATGAGAAGGAGGCAAAGAGTGAGAAAATAGTTCATATTCATGATCTATCTCTCTCCAGAAAAGCGTCTTGCAGGGGTGTATGAGCCTAAATGGATTCAGTCCAATGTTAGCAAATCCCATATCTTCAGTCCCTGTACAGAGTAATGATGTTTAAAATTGTGACTTGGCGGTACTGAAGGATCTAAAATGATCAAAGGAAGATTCAGTAATGTTCAGGAGACTGTTCTTATTTAGAAAAAAAAAATTTAAATAGTGAAGAGTTGAGAGACTGACAAGTTTTTGAAATTGATTAATCAGCTAATCCATTTCCCAAGGATTCTGCTCACCTAAGGTCTTAACTGTGTTTGAATTACCTCATACGTCACTTGGAGCCAACCTATCCTCAAAAGTTCAGGCAAAACTTCCTTAAAACTCTAATTTTAGTTGAGCTCAGTTTTTGTTTTTATTTGTATGTCTGTTTTTTTTCTTTTCTTTTTCCTTTTTTTTTTTTTTGCATTTCTGACTTCTTCAGGGTTACTTTTTTCCTCTTTGTGGGGACATTTTACACTTCTGTTGCTACCTCATTTCAAAATATTGTTTATTTCTAGAATTCATAATTAAAAATTTTTAACCACATCAAATATATAAGGATTTTTGGTGGCTCTGGGTAGAGTGGTCATATCAAACAAAAGTCAGAGGCCACCTTGGTCACCCAGTCTAACTTCCAGCCTTCCTCTGGGGCCATCCCTCACTCAGAACTTCGACAGGGTGGTCTTCTGCTCCAGTGGTCCTCCCCAGAGAATGTAGCCCCCAGTCTAGAAGGGAGTGACTCCCTCAGGCTCATCAGTTTCATGTACATTCTGGCCTCCTCCCTTCTCTGCCTCATTGGGTTCTAAGGAATAATATCTACCTCAGCTTGAGTTTTTATTTCTTACAAAATGATTATTTAAAATTGGCTCCTCTCCACCTAGTCCTTGAAAAAAAAATGGCCCTTGATTCTACAGTTTTAACAATCTTAATTCAAGTTCAAGTGCCTCATTTTACAGATGAAATGGAAGCTCAGAGAAGGAAAGTGATTTACCCCCAAATATTGATCTATTTAGAAGCAAGCTAAAGCTGTAACTTTGGTCTTCTGCACCTTTCTACATGTGTCATTTTTGTTCCATTTGAGACTGGGGTGATTGTAATGATGAGGGATCACAGGATTGCTTATACACCTTGTATAGCTGTCTATTAGAACTATCAACCTGAATATATGTTTTCTACAATACTTAACCATGTAATAGAAGGAGATAATGTGATTTCCTGTCTTGTAAATGATGAAAAAATACCTCCTGTATCTTCTTTTATTAATGTTTGGCATATTGTTACTCTTAGAGATAAAAAATTGCCAGAATGTAATTGGGCATAAATTCTGCCTGTTTGTTCCTCCCTTTTAGTAGATGCTGACACAAAGCAATAAATAGTTATATGGAATTAGGAGAATAAAAATTTATAAGAATATAACTTGCCAATAAGTTTAATGATGGTGATGCTTTTTTCCTACTGAGTGGAAAAAATTGTTTGGCTTTTGTGTCAATTTTTAGCTTGTTTTTCTTTTGTGGCTGGGTTTATTTTAGTCATGCGGTAACCAGGTGGTATGAGAACACAAAAAACTGCAGGAAATTAAAATTTAGCAGATAAATTTGAAAACCATGTTCACTTAGCAAACCAATGCCTTTCAAAATTTCCCAACTTTTAATAAAACTTGAACCCACAGAAAAGTTGAAAAAGTAGTGCAATAGGATACATATACCCTTTACCTATGCCCAGTAATTACTAACATTTTCTAGCATTTGTTTCTTTTTATCTCTTCCTCTCTCCACACACACACACACACATGTTTTGGGGGGCTGCATTACTTGAAAGTAAGTTGCAGGCATCAAGACACTTCACCCCAAAGTACTTCAGGTCTTTTTCCTAAGAACAAAGACATTTTCCTATGTAACTACAACAACAATCCCAGAAAAGACATTTGCCACTGATAATTGGTATTATGTAATGTACAGTCTAAAGTAAATGTCTCTGTTTGTTCCTAAATATTCTTTATATCAACTGGGGATCCCTTGTAGGACATTTGAACCTGTCCCAGACATCTGTTGAGACATTTGGTCCATGCCAAATAGTCCTTTGTATTTGGTCCTGTCCAAAACGTTCTCTATTATATCTGCTGATGGGGCTCAGGGCAGGCCACCCCCAAATATGCCAAGGCGGTACATTGATTATTTTGAATTAAAGTTACTTGAGAAACAGCTGGCACAAGAACACTCATACCCTCCTTTGTTTCCCTGGAAGTGGAAAACAAAGCTTTCATGGGAAGGTATCCTTCCTGTGCCAGGAGGATGGAAGGCTGGAGAATAGGGAGTTTGAGGCTGAGGAAACTATATAAACAAACGTTGTTACTCTTCATTAATTTGCTACCCCAAACAAAAACTCCTTTGTCTTGCCAAATCTTCACAAATAATTGATTTTGTCTAAAAGGGTAGGTGAACAGCATGCTTTAGTCACTTCTTAGGTCCCATAGCTAAGGGACCTCTGTATGTACAAAATTAGATTTGATTTTCTCTTGTTTATCGATCTTATGTCAATTTGATTACTAGGCCAAACAAAAGAGCCTATAAGGGTAGAAGAAAAATTTTCCTCCCCTATACTGTTAACAGTTTCGGTTATACAGATTTCTTTTTGTCAGTATTGTCCTAAAGTTGATGGCCATATTTGAGCATATCATTAAGCACCTAGTAATAACTTGTTCATTGCTTTGCTGTTCATATTTTAACACTTCAGTAAATCTCCAAGGATGCTGCACTACCATCAGCTTTTGAAATTTGCTGTACCAACCTTCCACTGCATTGTTTGTCCTGTGATTGCCATTCAGCTCTAATTTATAAACATTCCAAATTTCTGATGGAAATCTTGGAACCTCTGGTTGTCTTCTGCTCCTGCCATGCCTTCTATGGACATACACTCTCTTAACATAATACATTAAGTCATCTAAATTTTCTTCTCCCTTCTCTGCAATATACTCAAATTTTCATTTGAATCTTCCACAGACACAGATGAAGTCCAAACAACATGGATGTACATTATAGATGTTATTTTCCATTGTCATATACTCACATGATAGACCCAAAGAAGATTTTTGCACCACAGTGATTGTGAAAAGTGAAATAAGCATCCTTTTACTTGTGCATCTGTTAGGAGTAGTTGAATTGCATTCATATTTGCAATGTCAAGTCCCTCATGCACAATGAAGAGTTAATGTAGAGATTTAATTCCCATACAAATGCAAGTACTTCATTCTATATGTATCTACATGTGGTTCTAGTCTTTTCATTGTTAATGTATAAATCAATGGTGTAGTGTAACCCAATACTACACTGTGCCCAGTAAGTAACTGAGTGAACTGTGTTGTGCTGGCTTGAAGGTACCATCACTGAAAAAAATCTGTTTATGTCAATGTGTTCATTGCCTGTTTTACATAGAGGCTTCACCAAACTCCTCCTTTCAAACTCCACCCTTATTGAATGTCTCAGCCACATCCAACCAAATGCCCAGTCGCACATTAACGCACCACGCATCATGAGATTCCATCCTTCTCTATCTTTAGGACTCTTCCTTGGAAGGCTTAGTTAATATAAATTCCACTCTTTTGCAAGATTTGAAGCCTGACCCATCTACCTAACTCCATGTGCTAGTCTACTGAGGCAAGAAGGGTTACTCTGGCCTTAAAGCCACAACACAATGAGATATATTTGAACCCAGTGACATTTTCTAAGCGTGGAAATTTTTGACAGGACCAAATATCAAGGGTCATTGGACATGGACCAAATATGCTCATGGACATTTTTGATAGGACCAAATTTCAAGGACCTTTTGGTGGAGACCAAATGTCTAAATGGGCATTTTGGACAGGGTCAAATGTCTGTAATCTCAGGGAGCACATATTGGATTTTCTTGCCACGTGTCTAATCCCTTTAATCTAGAATATAACTCATACTCTGCCTTTTTTTTTCTTTGCCTTCTAAAACATTGACATTTTTGATAATACTAGATCAAATGTCTGTATGGTGGAATATTCTTCAAACTGGATTTGTCTAATCATTTCCTTTGGATCAGGTTGTGGTTAAAATATTTTGGAAAAATTTGCCATTTTTATATATTTGCCATTTTATCACACCAGGAACTTCATGTCAGTTTGTCCTAATAATGGTGAAGTTATTCATTTTAATGTAGGTTTATACTTTGTAGTTAAATCTGATGAATAATAATTGGAGAACCTATGAGTATCCTTTTTTGTTGTTCTGTCTTTAGCAAATTTTAGCTTATGGTTTTAGGATTAGTTTCTTTCCTGCATCTTGCATTACATTGATGGTTACAAAATGGTGATTATTTAATTCAGTCATTCTTCTAGATCAGAGGTCTATACATTTTTTTTTCAGTAAAGAGCCATACAGTAAATATTTCAGGCTTTGTGGGTCACATATGTTCTCTGTGGCATATTATTTTCTTTTTTTAATGGAAAAAAATATTCTTAGCTCATGGTCTGCACAAAAACAGCCTGTAGCAGGATATAAGCCATGGGAGGCAATTTGATGACCTTTGTTGTAGATGATGCTGAAGAGCTTTCCCTTCCCTTGTAGAGTGTGTGTGTGTGTGTGTGTGTGTGTGTGTCATTGTAGCACATGGACTCTTTTTTTATTTAGTGTGAAATAATCCATTATGATAATTATTCCTTTTGATGCTCAGATTGTCCCGATTTGTCCAATAGGAACAACAGCTTCTGTGATTTTGACAGGTCTCCCTTAGTCTTTGACCACCTCCTTCCTTTTTGGGTAATACTTTGTTCTTTTCTTTCTTTTCTCAGACCTGGAAAAAAAAATTTCTCCAAGGAGCCCACTTTTCTTCTAGTAATGAATGGTATTTAGAAAACCAGCTCTCGTAGCTACAAGTACTCATTTGTGTTGAAGTATCTTTGCTGTGTACTTTCAGTGAACAGAGCTAGGAAGTGTTTGTGTGTGTGTGTGTATACATAATTTCACATTTAATATTTTCTTCTTCCATATTGAAAATCTTGCTTCTCAGCATCAACATATTTGCTGTGTCCTAAAGTACATGCAAAATAGTTCCAAAATTATTATCTCCTGGGACAACAAAACTTACTAAGTAAAGTTCAAGATTTCTTTATAGCTCTTTTCTTATTAAATACCTTACTTAGAGTGTACAATCAGAGTACTACGTTATTTGAACTATTTTTCTGTAGTTGTCAACTTAATATATAGCTAGCTTAAAGTTTTTTCTGTTTCTATATAATATTAGTTTTTTTTTACTTCATTAGTTTTTACCTAATTTTATTTTTGATACAAAAACTACATAGCTCAAAATCAAAACAGTAAAAATAGTATACTCAGAGGTCTTATTCTTATCACTGCCCCTTATATTTATTTTTCATCCACTCTGTTGGTAACCATTTTCATTACTTTTTTACTTATCACTCCTGTTTCTTTTTGCAAAAATCACTAAAATGCATGCATGTGTATATGAATGCATGCATACCTACAGACATATATTTTTATTTTCATTTTCCATGTGTAATAGCATTATACATATGTATTTATATATGTGCATGCCCCTTTACACCTTACATTTCCATTTAACACTAATCTTAAAAATGACCCATATCAATTTTTAAAGATCTTCGTCCTCCTTTTTGATGGCTGTATTATTCTCCATTATGTTAATATAACTTAGAATATTCACACAGCCTTCTGTGGGTGGGCATTTAGGATTTTTAATATTTTGCTATTACAGATAAAAACATTATGTGTAACTACATGCAAATGTTTCATAATTGTGGAGCTAGATTTCCAGGGTAAAATTCTTAGAAATAGAATCATGAGTCAATGGTAAGCATATAGATTTGTTAGGTTTGCCAAATATCCTCCATAATGGATGGACCGCTTTGAATGCCCATTAGAAATGTATAAGATTATCTCTTTTCCATAGTGTCATCAGTAAGTTGTTTACTGTCATTTATTTATTTTTGAACATATGATTGGTAAGAAGTTTATTTTGATGAAATTTTAATTTGCATTTCTTTTATGAGTAAAATTGAACATTTTTCCACTTTAAGAGGCATTCATACATTTTCTTTCTTGTGATTTGTCTATTCATGGCTTTTACCCTTTTTCTATTCTTTTGCTCAGTTTCTAACAGGTCTTTATATATTAAAGGGATGAGACTTTTGTCTGCATATTGCAAATACTTTCTCATAGTTCGTTGCTTGTCTCTTTAATTTTTAGTTTTTGTGGTCATAATAAAGGTATTTTTTTATTGCGGCATAATTGACATATAACATCATATTAGTTTCAGGTGTATAACATAATGGCTCTATACTTACATATAGAATGGACCCTTGAACAAAATCAGTTTGAACTGCATAGGTCCACTTATGTGGATTTTTTCCAATAAATACTACAGTTGTACACCATCTGAGGTTGGTTGAATTTGAGTACGCAGTGTCATGGGTGCGGAGGGTCAATTCTAAAGTTATACATGGATTTTCAATTGCACATGATGCAGAGGGTGTTGGTTGGCCCCAGCAACAACAACAACCCATACATTGTTCAAGGGTCAACTCTATTTTGAAATGATCACCACAGTAAATCTAGTTCACAACTGACACCATAGTCAAAATATTTTTTTTCTTGTGATGAGGATTTTTAAGATCTACTCTCTTAGAAACTTTCAAATAATGCAGCATCCATTAATAATAAAACCTCTCAATAAACTGTGTACACAGGGAACACATCTCAGTATAATGCTGTATATGACAAGTCCACAGTTAACCTCATGCTCTATGGTGTAAGATTGAAAGCTTTTTCTTTAAGATCAGGAAGAAGACATAGGTGCTCACTCTTACAACTCTTATTCAACATAGTCCTGGAAATCTTAGCTAGTGCGATCAGGCAAGAAAAAGGAATAAAAGGCAACCAAATTAGAAAGAGGAAAGTAAAATTGTCTTTATTTGCAGACTATGTGATATTATGTGTAGAAAACACTAAAGACTAAACCAAAACACTGTTGGAACTAATCAATGAATTCAGTAAAGTTGCAGGGTATGAAATCAATTTACAGTAATTAGTTGCATTTTTATACACTAACAACAGAATATCTGGAAAAGAAAGAATTCCATTCACAATAGCATCAAAAACAATAAAAGTAGTTAGGAATAAATTTAACCAAGGAGGTGAAAGGTCTGTACACTGAAAACTACAGGACTCTGATGAAAAAAATGAAGACATAACTAAATGGAAAGAGATCCCATGTTCTCGAATAGGGAGAATGAATATTGTTAAAATGCCCATACTACCCAAAGCAGTGTAGTGATTCAGTGTTATCCCTATGAAATTTCTAATGTCATTTTTCACAGAAATAGAAAAAATAATCCTAAAATTTGCATGAAACCACAAAAGACCCCAGTTACATAAAACAATCCTGAGAAAGAACAACAAAGCACTTTCTGATTCAAACTATACTCAGTGGGGAAAGAATAGTCTCTTCAACAAATGGTAATGGGAAAAGTGGGTATCAACATGCAGAAGAATGCAATTGGACCCATTATTTTACACAACTCACAAAAATTAACTTGGAGTGGATTCAAGACTTAAATATAAGACATGAAACAATAAAACTCCTGGAAGAAAACAAAGGGAAAGAGCTCCTTGACATAAGTTTTGGCAACAATTTTTTGGATATGACACCAAAAGTACAAGCAACAAAGACAAAATTGAACTTAAAAGGCTTCTAAACGGCAAAAGAAATCATCAACAAAATGAAAAGGCAACCTATTAAATGGAAGAAAATATTTGCAAACCACTTATAGGATAGGGGGTTAATATCCAAGATATATTAAGACCTCATACAAATCATTAACAGACAATTCAAATAATTAATGGCCAGAGGATCTGCATAGATATGTTTCCAAAGAAGAAATCAAAATAGGCTGCAGGTACATGAAAAGGTGACCAACATCACTAATCATCAGGGAAATGCAACTCAAAACCACAATGACGACCACTGGCTTAAAGATGGCGGAAGAGTAAGACGCGGAGATCACCTACCTCTCCACAAATACATCAGAAATACATCTACATGTGGAACAGCTCCTATAGAACACCTACTGAACGCAGGCAGAAGACCTCAGACCTCCCAAAAGGCAAGAAACTCCCCACGTGCCTGGGTAGGGCAAAAGAAAAAAGAAAAACCAGAGACAAAAGAATATGGACAGGACCTGCACCTCTGGGAGGGAGCTGTGAAGGAGGAAAGGTTTCCACACACTAGGAAGCCCCTACGCGGGCGGAGACTGCGGTGGCGGGCGGGGGAACTTTGAAGCCGCGGAGGAGAGCACAGCTACAAGGGTGCGCAGAGCAAAGCGGAGAGATTCCTACACAGAGGATCGGTACCGACCGGCACTCACCAGCCCGAGAGGCTTGTCTGCTCACCCGCCGGGACGGGCGGGGCTGGGAGCTGAGGCTCAGGCTTCAGTCGGAGCGCAGGAAGAGGACTGGGGTTGGCGACGTGAACACAGCCTGAGGGGCTAGTGTGCCACGGCTAGCCGGGAGGGAGTCCGGGGAAAAGGCTGGACCTGCCGAAGAGGCAAAACACTTTTTCTTGCCTCTTTGTTTCCTGGTGCGAGAGGAGAGGGGATTAAGAGCACTGCTTAAAGGAGCTCCAGAGACGGTCCCGAGCTGCAGCTATCAGCAAGGACCACAGAGACAGGCAGGAAATGATAAGGCTGCTGCTAGAGCCACCAAGAAGCCTGTGTGTGAGCACAGGTCACTCTCCACACCTCCCTTCTGGGGAGTCTGTACAGCCGGCCACTGCCAGGGTCCCGTGATCCAGGGACAACTTCCCCGGTACAACACATGGCGCACCTCAGGCTGGTGCAATGTCACACTGCCCTCTGCCGCCGCAGGCTCACCCCGCATCCGTACCCCTCCCTCCCCCCGGCCTGAGTGAGCCAGAGTCCCTGAATCAGCTGATCCTTTAACCCCATCCTGTCTGAGTGAAGAACAGACGCCCTCAGGTGACCTACATGCAGAGGCAGGTCCAAATCCAAAGATGAACCCTGGGAGCTGTGGGAAAAAAGAAGAGAAAGGGAAATCTCTCCCAGCAGCCTCAGGAGCAGTGGATTAAATCTCCACAATCAACTTGATGTATCCTGCATCTGTGGAATACCTTAATAGGAAACGAATCTTCCCAAATTGAAGAGGTGAACTTTGGGAGCAAAGATATATTTTTTCCCCCTTTTTCTCTTTTTGTGAGTGTGCATGTGTATCCTTCTGTGTGAGATTTTGTCTGTATAGCTTTGCTTTCACCATTTGTCCTAGGGTTCTATCCATCTGCTTTTTCTTTTTATTTACTTTTTAAAATATTTTTCTTTATTATTTTTTATTTTAATAACTTTATTTTATTTTACTTTATTTTATTTTATCTTTTTCTATCTATTTTCTCTCCCTTTTATTCTGAGCTGTGTGGATGAAAGGCTCTTGGTGCTCCAGCCAGGTATCAGGGTTGTGCCTCTGAGGTAGGAGAGCCAACTTCAGGACACTGGTCCACAAGAGACCTCCCAGCTCCACATAATATCAAATGGCAAAAATCTCCCAGAGAACTCCATCTCAACGCCAAGACCCAGCTTCACTCAATGACCAGAAGCTACAGTGCTGGACACCCTATGCCAAACAACTAGCAAGACAGGAACACAGCCCCATGCATTAGCAGAGAGGCTGCCTAAAAACATAATAAGTCCACAGACACCCCAAAACATACCACCAGACGTGGACCTGCCCACCAGAAAGACAATATCCTGCCTCATCTACCAGACCACAGACCCTAGTCCCCTCCACCAGGAAGCCAACACAACTCACTGAACCAACCTTAGCCACTGGGGACAGACACCAAAAACAGTGGGAACTATGAACCTGCAGCCTGCGAAAACGAGACCCCAAACAAATAAGCAGAATGAGAAGACAGAAAAACACACAGCAGTTGAAGGAGCAAGGTAAAAACCCACTAGACCTAATAAATGAAGAGGAAATAGGCAGTCTACCTGAAAAAGAATTCAGAATAATGATAGTAAAGATGATCCAAAATCTTGGAAATAGAATAGACAAAATACAAGAAACGTTTAACAAGGACTTAGAAGAACTAAAGAGCAAACAAACAATGATGAACAACAAAATAAATGAAATTTAAAGTTCTCTAGAAGGGATCAATAGCAGAATAATGGAGGCAGAAGCATGGATAAGTGACCTGGAAGATAAAATAGTGGAAATAACTACTGCAGAGCAGAATAAAGAGAAAAGAATGAAAAGAACTGAGAACAGTCTCAGAGACCTCTGGGACATTAAGTGCACCAACATTCGAATTATAGGGGTTCCAGAAGAAGAAGAGAAAAAGGAAGGGACTGAGAAAATATTTGAAGAGATTATAGTTGAAAACTTCCCTAATATGGGAAAGGAAATAGTTAATCAAGTCCAGGAAGCACAGAGAGTCCCATACAGGATAAATCCAAGGAGAAACATGCCAAGACACATATTAATCAAACTATCAAAAAATAATACAAAGAAAACATATTAAAAGCAAGGGAAAAACAACAAATAACACACAGGGGACTCCCCATAAGGTTAAACAGCTGATCTTTCAGCAGAAACTATGCAAGCCAGAAAGGAGTGGCAGGAGATATTTAAAGTGATGAAGGAGCAAAACCTGCAACCAAGATTAATGTACCCAGCAAGGGCCTCATTCAGATTTGATGGAGAAATTGAAACCTTGACAGACAAGCAAACCTGAGACAGTTCAGTACCACCAAACCAGCTTTACAACAAATGCTAAAGGAACTTCTCTAGGCAGGAAACACAAGGGAAGGAAAAGGCCTAAAATAACCCAAAACAATTAAGAAAATGGGAATAGGAACATATATATTGAAAATTACTTAATGTAAATGTATTAAATGCTCCAACCAAAGACATAGATTGGCTGAATGGATACAAAAACAATACCTGTATATATGCTGTGTACAAGAAACCCACTTCAGACCTAGGGACACATACAGACTGAAAGTGAGGGGATGGAAAAAGATATTCCTTGCAAATGGAAATCAAAAGAAAGCTGGATTCTCATATCAGAGAAAAGAGACTTTAAAATAAAGACTATTACAAGAGACAAAGAAGGACACTACATAATGATCAAGGGATCAATCCAAGAATAAGATATAACAATTGTCAATATTTATGCACCCAATATAGGAGCACCTCAATACATAAGGCAAATACTAGCAGCCATAAAAGGGGAAATCGACAGTAACACAATCATAGTAGGGGACTTTCACACCCCATTGTCACCAACGGACAGATCATCCAAAATGAAAATAAATAAGGAAACACCAGCTTTAAATGATACTTTAAACAAGATGGACTTAATTGATATTTATAGGATATTCCATCCAAAACAAGAGAATACACATTTTTCTCAAGTGCTCATGGAACATTCTCCAGGATAGATCATATCTTGGGTCACAAATCAAGCCTTGATAAATTTAAGAAAATTGAAATCATATCCAGTATCTTTTCCGACCACAACACTGTGAGACTAGATATCAATTACAGGAAAAGAGCTGTAAAAAATACAAGCACATTGAGGCTGAACAATACACTACTTAATAACCAAGAGGTCACTGAAGAAATCAAAGAGGAAATAAAAAAATACCTAGAAACAAATGACAATGAATACACGACGACCCAAAATCTATGGGATGCAGCAAAAGTAGTTCTAAGAGGGAAGTTTATAGCAATACAATCCTACCTTAAGAAACAGGAAACATCTCGAATAAACAACCTAAACTTTCAACTAAAGCAATTAGAGAAAGAAGAACAAAAAACCCAAAGATAGCAGAAGGAAAGAAATTAGATCAGAAATAAATGAAAAAGAAATGAAGGAAATGATAGCAAAGATCAATAAAACTAAAAGCTGGTTCTTTGAGAATATAAACACAATGGATAAACCGTTAGCCAGACTCATCAAGAAAAAAAGGGAGAAGACTCAAATCAATAGAATTAGAAATGAAAAAGGAGAAGTAACGTCTAACACTGCAGAAATACAAAGGATCATGAGAGATTACTACAGCAACTCTATGCCAATAAAATGGACAACCTGTAAGAAATGAACAAATTCTTAAAAATGCACAACCTGCCAAGACTGAAACAGGAAGAAATAGAAAATATGAACAGACCAATCACAAGCACTGTAATTGAAACTGTGATTAAACATCTTACAACAAACAGAAGCCCAGGACCAGATGGCTTCATAGGAGAATTCTATCACACATTAGTGAAGAGCTAACACCTATTCTTTTCAAACTCTTCCAAAATATAGCAGAGGGAGGAACATTCCCAAACTCATTTTACGAGGCCACCATCACCCTGATAACAAAACCAGACAAAGAAATCACCAAGAAAGAAAACTACAGGCCATTATCACTTATGATCAGAAATGCAAAAATCCTCAACAAAATACTAGCAAACACATCCAACAGCACATTAAAAGGATCATACACCATGATCAAGTGGAGTTTATCCCAGGAATGCAAGGATTCTTCAATATATGGAAATCAATCAATGTGATACACCATATTAACATATTGAAGAAGAAAAACCATATGATCATCTCAATCGATGCAGAGAAATCTTTTGACAAAATTCAACACCCATTTATGATAAAAACCCTGCAGAAAGTAGGCATAGAGGGAACTTTCCTCAACATAATAAAGGCCATATATGACAAACCCACAGCCAACATCGTCCTCAGTGGTGAAAACTGAAACCATTACCACTAATATCAGGAACAATACAAGGTTGCCCACTCTCACCACTATTATTCAACATAGTTTTTGAAGTTTTAGCAGCAGCAATCAGAGAAGAAAAATAAAAGGAATCCAAATCAGAAAAGAAGTAAAGCTATCACTGTTTGCACATGACATGATACTATGCATACAGAATCCTAAAGATGCTACCAGAAATCTACTAGAGCTGATCAATGAATTTGGTAAAGTAGCAGGAGACAAAATTAATGCACAGAAATCTCTGGCATTCCTATAAACTAATAATGAAAAATCTCAAAGTGAAATTAAGAAAACACTCCCATTTACCATTGCAACATAAAGAACAAAATATTTAGGAATAACCCTACCTAAGGAGGCAAAAGACCTGTATACAGAAAATTATAAGACACTGATGAAAGAAATTACAGATGATACCAACAGATGGAGAGATACACCATGTTCTTGGATTGGAAGAGTCAAAATTGTGAAAATGACTACTACCCAAAGCAATCTACAGATTCAATGCTGTCCCTATCAAACTATCACTGGAATTTTTCACTAGAACAAAAAAATAGAACAAAAAATTTCACAATTTGTATGGAAACGCAAAAGACCCTAATAGCCAAAGCAATCTTGAGAATGAAAAAAGGAGCAGGAGGAATCAGGGTCCCTGAGTTCAGACTATACTACAAAGCTACAGTAATCAAGACAGTATGGTACTGGCACAAAAATAGAACTATAGATCAATGGAACAGGATAGAAATCCCAGAGATAAACCCATGCACATATGGTCACCTTATCTTTGATAAAGGAGGCAAGTATATACAGTGGAGGAAGTACATCCTCTTCAATAAGTGGTGCTGGGAAAACTGGACAACTACATGTAAGAGAATGAAATTAGAACCCTCCCTAATGCCATACACAAAAATAAACTCAAAATGGATTAAAGTCCTAAATGTAAGGCCAGACACTATCAAACTCTTAGAGGAAAACATAAGCACTATCAAACTCTTAGAGGAAAGCACTCTATGACATAAATGACAGCAGGATCCTTTTTGACCCATCTCTTAGAGAAATGGAAATAAAAACAAAAATAAACAAATGGGACCTAATGAAACTTAAAAGCTTTTGCACAGTAAAGGAAACCAGAAACGAGACACAAAGACAACCCTCAGAATGGGAGAAAATATTTGCACATGAAGCAACTGACAAAGGAATAATCTCCAAAATTTACCAGCAGCTCATGCAGCTCAATATTGAAAAAACAAACAACCCAATCCAAAAGTGGCAGAAGACAAAATAGACATTTCTCCAAAGAAGATATACAGATTCCCAACAAACATATGAAAGAATGCTCAACATCATTAATCATTAGAGGAATGCAAATCAAAACTACAATGAGATATCATCTCACACCGGTCAGAATGGTCCTCATCAAAAAATCTACAAACGATAAATGCTGGAGAGGGTGTAGAGAAAAGGGAACCCTCTTACACTGTTGGTGGGAATGTAAATTGATACAGCTACTATGGAGAACAGTATGGAGATTCCTTAAAAAACTAAAAATACAACTACCATATGACCCAACAGTCTCACTACTGGGCATATACCCTGAGAAAACCATAATTCAAAAAGAGTCATGTACCAAAATGTTCATTGCAGCTCTATTTACAATAGCCAGGACATGGAAGCAACCTAAGTGTCCATTGACAGATGAATGGATAAGGAAGATTTGGCACATAAATACAATGGAATATTACTCAGCTGTAAAAAGGAAAGAAACTGAGTTATTTGTAGTGAGGTTGATGGACCTAGAGTCTGTCATACAGAGTGAAGTAAGTCAGAAAGTGAAAAACAAATACCATATGCTAGTACATATATATGGAATCTAAGAAAAAAAAAAGTCATGAAGAACCTAGGGGCAAGACGAGAATAAAGACACAGACCTACTAGAGAATGGACTTGAAGATATGGGGAGCGTGAAGGGTAAGCTGTGACATAGTTAGAGAGTGGCATGGACATATATACACTACCAAACGTAAAATAGTTAGCTAGTGGGAAGCAGCCGCATAGCACAGGGGATCAGGCTGGTGCTTTGTGACCACCTAGATAGGTGGGAAAGGGGGGGGGGGGGGGAGGGTGACACAAGAGGGAAGAGATATGGGAACATACATATATGTATAGCTGATTCACTTTGTTATAAAACAGAAACTAACACACCATTGTAAAGCAATTATACTTCAATAAAGATGGTAAAAAAAAATACCACAGTGAGCTATCACCTCACACCTATTAGAATTGCATTGTCAAAAACACAAGAGAACAAGTGTTGGTGAGGATGTGGAGAAGAGGGAATCCTCATGAGTTGTTGGTGAGAATGTAAAGTGATGCAGCCACTATGGAAAACAGTGTGCAGGTGCCTCAAAAAATAAAGGTAGAACGACCGTATGATCTAGCAATATCACTTCTGGGTGTATATCCAAAGGTAATAAAAACAGGGTCTCAAAGAGGTATTTGCATTCCTAGCATTTTTCACAGTAGCCAAGATATGGAAACAAAGTGTCTGTCAGTAAATGAAAGGGTAAAGATGTTATACTATATACTCAATGATATACTATATTCACCCACAAGAAGGATGGAAATCCTGCCGTTTGTGACAACATGTATGGTCCTAGAGGACATTATGCTAAGGTAAATAAGTCAGACACAGAAAGACAAATAATGTATGATGTCACTTATATGTGGAATTCTAAAAAAGCTGAACTCATAGAAACACAGAGTAGAATGAAGGTTACCCAAAACTGGGGGGTGGGGGAAATAGGGCAACATAGGTCAAAGGGTACAAACTACCAGTTAGAAGATGCATAAATTCTGGCAACCTAATACACAACATTGTGGTTATATTATTACTGTAGTATATGCTTGAAAGTTGCTAAGAGAGTAGATCTTAAATGTTTTCCCCACAAAAAAGAAATGGTAATTGATATGACTGAGATATTAGTTAATATTGTGGTGGTAAGTCATATTGCAATATATAAATATATCAAATCAACATTTTTTACACATTACACTTATGCATTATTGGGTGTCAATCATATCTCAAGAAAATTGGGGAAAATAGTGTAGAAATTCTTAGAAGTAACTTAGAGTTGGAAGTATTCAGTTTTTGATTGTTTGGTGTAAATTCTTCTGTGTAAAGTATCTGGGCATGACGCTCTCTGTGTATGAATGTCAGAGTGAGAGAAGTAGGGAGAGATTTTTTTGATAATTTTATTTTTCTTTAGAATTGGTTTGTAGATTTTAAAAATCTCTATTGAATTTAGTTTGATAAATTGCATTTTCTTAGAAAAATTTCATTTTTATCACCTTATTTGCTTTCTGATATCATAGTTGCTATCTGTGTGAGGCTATACATATTTAAATTAATTATAATTAAATTAAATATAAATTTTAGTTCTTCAGTCATACTAGCCACATTTAAGTATAAAGTGTCTGGTAGACACATATGGCTACTGGATGGTGCAGCTGTAGGATATTTCTATCATTGCAGAGTTCTGTTATACAGTACTGAACTTAGATTTCTAAATTTATTTGTACAGTGTTCTACAAAATAATCATTTATGGTTAAAATGTTTCAATTATTATTTTTCTTTTATCATTTTTATTTGCTGTTTTTATATTCAATACTTTTCACTTTCTTATTGATTGATTTATATATTTTACTTTTTTTCCAGGAAGCAATGCTTTGATGTATTATATCTATTTTAGTTGTATACTGTTATCTCACATTTTCCTTTTATAATGCTTTCCCTTGATTGACTTTTTTCTTCCTTTACCAATTATTTTGAGTTGAGATTTTAAATTATTCTCGTTTTTCTTTTTTTTTTCTTAACGTCTTTATTGGAGTATAACTACTTTACAATGGTGTGTTAGTTTCTGCTTTATAACAAAGTGAATCAGTTATACATATGCATATATCCCCATATCTCTTCCCTCATGAGTCTCTCTCCCTCCCACCCTCCCTATCCCACCTCTCTAGGTGGTCATAAAGTACCAAGCTGATCTCCTTGTGCTATGCGGCTACTTCCCACTAGCTAACTATTTTACATTTGGTAGTGTATATATGTCCATGCCACTCTGTCACTTTGTCCCATCTTACCCTTCCCCCTCCCCGTATCCTCAAGTCCATTCTCTAGTAGGTCTGCATCTTTATTCCCATCTTGCCCCTATGACCATTTTTTGTTTGATTTTAGATTCTATATATATGTGTTAGCATACAATGTTTGTTTTTCTCTATCTGACTTACTTCACTCTGTATGACAGACTCTAGGTCCATCCATCTCACTACAAATAATTCAGTTTTGTTTCTTTTTATGGCTGAGTAATGTTCCATTGTATATATGTGCCACATCTTCTTTATCCGCTTGTGTGTTGATGGACACTTAGCTTGCTTCCATGTCCTAGCTATTGTAAATAGAGCTGCAGTGAACATTGTGGTACATGACTCTTTATGAATTATGGTTTTCTCAGGGTATATGCCCAGTAGTGAGATTGCTGGGTTATATGGTAGTTCTAAATTTAGTTTTTTAAGGAAACTCCATATTGTTTTCCATAGTGGCTGTATCAATTTACATTCCCACCAACAGTGAAAGAGGGTTCCCTTTTCTCCACACCCTCTCCAGCATTTATTGTTTGTAGACTTTTAGATGATGTCCATTCTGACTGGTGTGAGATGATATCTCATTGTAGTTTTGATTTGCATTTCTCTAATGATTAATGATGTTGAGCATTCTTTCATGTGTTTGTTGGCAATCTGTATATCTTCTTTGGAGAAATGTCTATTTAGCTCTTCTGCCCATTTTTGGATTGGGTTGTTTGTTTTTTTGATATTGAGCTGCATGAGCTGCTTATAAATTTTGGAGATCAATCCTTTGTCAGTTGCTTCATTTGCAAATATTTTCTCCCATTCTGAGGGTTGTCTTTTCATCTTGCTTATGGTTTCCTTTGCTGTGCAAAAGCTTTTAAGTTTCATTAGGTCCCATTTGTTTATTTTTGTTTTTATTTCCATTTCTCTAGGAGATGGGTCAAAAAGGATCTTGCTGTGATTTATGTCATAGAGTGTTCTACCTGTGATTTCCTCAAAAGTTTGATAGTGTCTGGCCTTACATTTTGGTCTTTTATCCATTTTGAGTTTATTTTTGTGTATGGTGTTAGGGAATGTTCTAATTTCATTCTTTTACATGTAGCTGTCCAGTTTTCCCAGCACCACTTATTGAAGAGGCTGTTTTTTCTCCACCATATATTCTTGCCTCCTCTATCAAAGGTAAGGTGACCATATGTGCATGGGTTTATCTCTGGGCTATCTATCCTGTTCCATTGATCTATATTTCTGTTTTTGTACCAGTACCATACTGTCTTGATTACTATAGCTTTGTAGTATAGTCTGAAGTCCAGGAAACTGATTCTTCCAGCTCCCTTTTTCTTTTTCAAGATTGCTTTGGCTCTTTGGGGTCTTTTGTTTAACTTATTTTCATTTAAATTTTTTCTTTGATCAATGCGTATAGTTTGTCCCATGGATACTGACGTGGAGTGCCTTCATCATAATTAATTTCAGAATTGTCTATTTTGGTGTGCCTTTCCCTATTCAACACATTGATTGATAGGGAGGTTTTCAATTTTGAGAAAGAACATTTAAAAATTTCTTACTGGGCTTCCCTGGTGGCGCAGTGGTTGAGTGTCCGCCTGCCAATGCAGGGGACGTGGGTTCATGTCCTGGTCCAGGAAGATCCCACATGCTGCGGAGCGGCTAGGCCCGTGAGCCATGGCCACTGAGCCTGCACGCCTGGAGCCTGTGCTCCACAACAGGAGAGGCCGCAGCAGTGAGAGGCCCACGTACCACAAAAAAAAAAATTCTTACTAATTCTTAATTTTATCTCATTTTGATAAGATAATGTTTCTATCTATTTTGTGAAACTAATTGAGACATTTTTGGGATTAGATTTTCATAAATGTCTCATGTGTGGTTAAGAAGATATACATTTTAAGGATATAAAGTTTGATATATATATCCATGAGATCTATCTTAATGATAATTATTTAAGTCTTTTATATTTCTCTTTTTTCTTGAGTTGACCCATGTTAGGCTGAGAGTAGTATGTTAAACTCTATGATGTGCTTCTGTCAGCTCCTTTTTGCATGTCTGTAGTTTCTATTAATAAATGCTATTTGCTGTGGGTTTTTTATTTTTTTATTTTTTGTAAATAGATTCATAACTATTATGTCTTTATTATAAATTGTGGTTTTTGGTGTTACAAAATATTATTTTTTGTTTCACTTTATTGTTTTGGCATGAATTCTACCTTATGTCTGATGTCATTATTGGCCTTGTGTACATTTGACCATTTACTGCCCTTTATTCTTAGTATTTGTGGATCACTTTGTGGTAGGTTTGTCTTTTGTTTAGTGTAGAGCTTCATAGTTTTTAAGAATCAACCTGAAGTCTTTTTTTTTTTTTAAACAGGTGAGTTAAGTTCATTTACAGTTACTATGATGGGTTATAAATGTGATCTCAACTTTGTCATTTTTTTCTGTTTGTATTGATTTATACTATTTTATTATATTTCTTCTCTATGAGGTATGCTTTTTTAAAACTCCTTTTAAATTTTTTTTGTTGTCCTCTTAAGAGTTTTATAGTGTCTGACCTTACATTTAGGTCTTTAATCCATTTTGAGTTTACTTTTGAAAGCATAGGCAGAACACTCTATGACATAAATCACAGCAAGATCCTTTTTGACCCACATCCTAGAGAAATGGAATTAAAAACAAAAACAAATGGGACCTAATGAAACTTAAAAGCTTTTGAACAGGAAAAGAAACCATAAACAAGATGAAAAGACAGCCCTTAGAATGAGAGAAAATATTTGCAAATGAAGTAACTGACAAAGGATTAACCTCCAAAATTTATAAGCAGCTCATGCGGTTCAGTATCAGGAAAACATACAACCCGATCCAAAAATGGGCAGAAGAGCTAAATAGACATTTCTCCAAAGAAGATATACAGATTGCCAACAAACACATGAAAGGATGCTCAACATCACTAATCATGAGAGAAATGCAAATGAAAACTACACTGAGGTATCACCTCACAGCGGGCAGAATGGCCATCATCAAAAATCTGCAAACAATAAATGCTGGAGAGGGTGTGGAGAAAAGGGAACCCTCTTTCCCTGTTGGTGGGAATGTAAACTGATACATCCACTCTGGATGTTCCTTAAAAAATAAAAATATAGCTGCCATATGACCCAGCAATCCCACTACTGGGCATATACCCCGAGAAAACCATAATTCAAAAAGAGTCATGTTAAACAATGTTCACTGCAGCTCTGTTTACAGTAGCCAGGACATGGAAGCAACCTAAGTGTCCATCAACAGATGAATGGATAGAGAAGATCTGACACATATATACAATGGAATATTACTCATCCATAAAAAGAAACAAAATTGAGTTATTTGTAGTGAGGTGGATAGACCTAGAGTCTGTCATGAAGAGTGAAGTAAGTCAGAAAGAGAAAAACAAATACCGTATGCTAACACATATATATGGAATCTGAAAAAGAAGGTTCTGAAGAACCTAGGTGCAGGACAGGGATAAAGACACAGCCCTAGGGAATGGACTTGAGGCTGCAGGGAGGCGGAAGGGTAAGCTGTGACAAAGTGAGAGAGTGGTATGGACATATATACACTACCCAATGTAAAATAGACAGCTAGTGGGAAGCAGCTGCGTAGTACAACCGAGATCAGCTCGGTGCTTTGTGACCACCTAGAGGGGTGGGATGGGGGGGGGGGTGGGAGAGAAATGCAAGAGGGAGGGGAGATGGGGATATATGTATATGTATGGCTGATTCACTTTGTTATAAAGCAGAAACTAACACACCATTGTAAAGCAGTTATACTCTAATAAAGATGTTAAAAATTAATTAAATCAAAAAAGAATTCTTTCGTTGTATTGGCAAGTTTGAATTTTTGTTCTTGTTGTTCCTTTATAGTAATACTTTTAATGGTAGTTTTAGTACTCTTTTCCTCATTTGAACTTTGATTTGGGTTTGGATTCTTTAGTTTGTCAGCTTCAAAGGAATATATTTTGATTCCCACTTCATACCTGTTGATGGGGGGAAAGAAGCACAACCTAAAGGTGGTGAGTTATGTTTAATTCAGTACCTTACAGAGGACTGTACCTTGAGAAACTGCTTCTCAGGTAGCTCTGATGTACTTTTCTGAAGAGGCCAGGATGCACAAGAGTTTTTGCTGAAAAATCAAACAAACAAACATGTGGTTCAAACATCAAAAGATTACTGCACTTCACAACCCCCACCCCCAGCATCTCAAGTTCATGATTTTAGTGCTTTTCTATGCATGGGAAGATGCAAGAGTCTGGACTCATTAAAATTAATCCTTAGATGTGCATCTTAACTATGGCTAGTATCCTGTTCTTCTCTATCCTGATTCCTTTCGGGGCACATTATCATGGGCGGCTTCAGTGGCTGATGGCTTGATAGTGGGCAACATTTGTTGTTTACTGGAATAGCAGGCAACATTCTTTATTTACTGAAATGTCAGGTGACATTCTTTGTCCACATTCCTGTGGGCAGTCATTGTGCTTATTCAACTTTCCTTGTTCTCTTTTCCTTCTCCTCTCCTGTTTTTATGGTGTTATTTACATGTGTTTTCCAGCCATGTCTGTACCATTGTTTTAGATTAGATTTACTTTAAATATATTGAACACAATCCCATCCTTTTATCAGTCATCTCTTGATGGCATGAAGCTAGTTCTGCAGTAGATTTTACCAGGAGATTTTGTGAATACAGTATTCCATGAGGTCTTTGATAGTTAAACTGTTTTCTAAATCTTGATGCTTGATGGACAACTTGGTTCAATTGAAAAATCTTCAGTTTATACTTTGTTTCCATGAGTTACTTGAAAGTACTGCTGCACCATGTTCTTGCTCTCTGTTGTTATTGAGATATTTGATGCCAATTTTATTTTTTTTCCCTTTGTAAATCACCTAATTCTTTTGCCTGGAGGCCCAAATGATCATATTTTTCATCTTTAAAGGTCTTTTTTGGTATATAGATTTAGATTTTCTATTATTTCTGCAAAGTTCTTGGGTTATGTTTTTAAATATTCTGTTTCATTATGTTTTCTTCAGTGACTCCAATAATTTTTTAGAGCTTTGCTTACTTACCATATTTATCACCATCCCTATAATCTTTTTTTTTTTACTCCTCCCTTTACCTTATTTTCATTTTCTTGGATATTTTCATATTTCTTTTTATTTCTCCTTATTATATTTTAAGTTGTACTTATTCTCTTGCACAAAGCTTAAATTTTGCCTTGATTTTAGAGATGATTTTTTGTTCTTCTTCAATTTCCTTCATGAGTTCAGTTATCATTCCATAGCTTCCCTTTTTGTCCATTAACATTCAGAGATTTAAATATTTAATTCAAAACCTTTTAAAATATTTGCAAATGCTTCTTTAAAGATATTTAATTCAGCTTGGGATATTGTGTTTCAGACTTTTGGTGCTTTGTGTTTACATATTTGATGGAGATTTTTATCAGCTAAAATGTTTTCATTTATTTTTTTCTTAGAATAGCTTTGTATGGATGGCTTCTGCCATTTGTCATTTATTTTAAATGCCTTACATTTTCTGGAATTAGCAGTAACAGATGATTCTGCCTGTTACTCTGAACTTTTGGTAGTTTCCTACATGTCTTAGTTAAGAGTACCCTGTTCTTTTGATGCTGTAAAATCTTTAGATTTTTTCCAAGGGGAGGGGTGAGGAAAGAAGGGGATGATATGTCTTTTAATTTTGTGATTTTTTTTTTCCATAGGAGCCATATTTCCACTGCTTACTTCTTAAGAAGTAAGAAATAACACTTCCTTAGATTGGTGCCATGAGTCCCACACAGTGGGACTAGAACTCTGATCCTCAAAGTCTCGGACTTGTTCTTACGGTTTCCCTCATTCAATATGTGACTCCCTCTGGGGTTGGTTTTATCTGTATTCCACTAGGGCTAGGACCCCACTGTTCTCTCCTCTATTCTGTACAGTGTCTACCTGACTGTCTACTCTTGAGTGGAGTTCAAAGCTGAGCGCTAGTTTCAGTTATTTGCTTTACTTACATGTGTATTGAATTATACTGTATTCTTTGCCTCCCAGCTTGTGCTTTGACATAGCTTATGGGCAGTTTTATATGTTTGTTTCTCTCTGTGGTAGTTGTATGATGGGTAAAGACATTAGATTTAGGAAGTTGCCAGTATTCCATAGGAACCCTGTATTCTTTCAAAAGAATATGTTCAGTGCCTTTACTTAAAATACTGAGCACAAATCTGAGTGCTCACTTGAAGGGGGTGTAGCAATTATGTTGTTAGGGAAAGGTTTGCAGACTTGAGCTGGGATGAGAGAACTGGGTTGATATCTCAAACATTAGATCATTTGAATAACTACCTTATAAATGGTGTTTTTACACAATTTCAGTGCCTGCATTTGTATTTTAGTTTACAAATGGTCTGGTGTCAGGAGAAGATCAAATGACCTGGGAGCACAGTATTTGAAATGGAGAATTGTGTCAGTAAAATAAATAATTCATCCATTAAGTACTTGTACTCAAGTAGTCAGGACAATATCTAAAAATGGTAAACATATGTCACCTTTATAAGTGTTATCCTAAAACTGTTTGTTAGCTGTAAGCATAGTAAGTACACAAAGAAGACATTTTCTTTAATTATTTTTGGTATTGTAGTTTTAAGTGCACTAGTGGAAAATTAAGTATTAAAAATAATGATTGGTAGTTAGAAATGAGTCTATCGTTAGAAAGGAAAAATAATGATAATGTTGGCAACTTAAGTGACAGTCATGTTCAAAGTAAAAAGATTTACAAAAATTAAACATATTACACAAAACTATATTACTTTACTATTAAATTTATTATAAATGAATCAGTTTTAACAAGTATCACTTTTAAATACTGTTGATACTGGAATTTTTTTGATCTTATAGTTTTGTTGCTAATTTTAAAATTTTAGATGGTTTTCTAGTTATATAAGAGCTGTAAGTATAGAGTTTATTCTCATTTTTGTGTTTGTAGATATTTAAATAAAATAATTTCAATATATGCTAGGAGTCCATGAGAATTTCCCTTTAAATTGTGTCTGCATTACTCAAGTTTGAGAAACCCTGTTATGGTATATTATAACTTACATTGTTATGGTGTGATATGATTTTCATTAAATAGAACTGAATTCAGTTCACCACCCTGTCACTTATAAGCTTCCTAAGCTTTAAATTCCTTACATCTAAAATCTGGAAAATGATTTCAATATCATAAAGTTGTTTAAACAAAAAGAGATAATATATGTGCAGTGATAGTAGATGTTTACAATATTGTAGCAATTATTGTTACAGTTGTGATTTACAGGCAGTAAAGTACTGCTGTGAGAATCACTAACTATTGAAATTCTACCATAATTTTTAAATGGGCTCTCTCTCCACTCTCCACATGAACTCTTTCATAGCGCCTCCTTTCTCCTCAAACTCCTACTCTGAGTTGCTACTATATTTGCCTCAACTTCAGTGGGAACAAAGGAGCAATGGAACCACTAGAAAAGAACTCTCTCTTTTATATCACATCTAGAATATACCAGTATCCACACTTAATTTTTAAATTTCTTCGCATTACAAGGATGATGAGCTCCTGCTCTTTTCAAAGACCATTCTCTCCAGATGTGCTCTATTCCACCCTGCCTTTTAAGGACTTCTCTTTCTTGGATATCTCTTCTTTCTCTTGCATTATCAAACTTTTTGCCTATTATATTACTCCTACCAGAATTCAGACAAGCTCCTTCCCTTGATTCTAGATTTCTATCTAGTGACATATTTTTCTGTTCCCCTTTTCACTAAAACTCTCAAAGGACTTTATATCTTCACACCCTCATGTCTCACTTACTCTCCAGTCCACTTCAGTCTGACTTCAGCCCTCCTACTCCCTTTAACCTGTTTTTGCCTTATTCACCAATGACTTCTATATTACCAAATGGATCTGGGTAAATCTTTTTTTGACAAATAACACTATATATATTTAAGGCACACAACTTGATGTGTTGATACATGTATAGTATACATTATGAAATCATCGCTACAACCATGCTAATTAATTTATCCATCACTTCATATAGTTATCTCTTTTTTCTATTCCTCCTGGTGAGAACATTTAAGATCTACCCTTTTAGCAAATTTCAAGTATATATTGATAGTAAAACATTGTTAAATATAGGCACATTGTTGTACATTAGATCTCCAGAACTTATTCTTTTTGCATTACTAACACATTGCATCCCTTTGCCAATGTCTCTCAATTTTCTCCTACCCCAGCCCCTGGCAACCACCATTCTACTCTCTGCTTCTATGAGTTTGACTATTTTAGATAGTACTGATAAGAGAAATAGACATGAGAAATCATGCTGCATTGTCTTTCTGTGTCCAGCCTATTTCACTTAGCATACTGTCCTCCAGAAACCCTCCACGGCAGAATTTCTTTCTTTGTTAATGCTGAATAATAATACGTTGTGTGTGCGTGTCTGTGTGTGTCTGTCTGTCTTTATCCATCATCCATTGACGACATTTAGGTTGTTTCTGTGTCTTGGCTAATGTGAATAATGTTGCAATAAACATGGGAGTGCAGATATTTCTTTAAGATTCTGATTTCATTTAATTTGAATATATACCCAGAAGTGGCATTACTAGCTTATAAAGTGGGGTTCTGTTTTTAATTTTTTGAGAAGGATCTGCACTGTTTTCCATAATGGCTGTGCCAAATTACATTCTCACCAACACTGTACTATGATTTCCTTTTCTGTACATCTTCACCAATACTTAGCTTTGATTTTTGATAGCAATTCTAACAGGTATTAGGTGATATCTGTTGTAATTTTCATTTCCCTGATGATTATTGATGTTGAGCACATTTTCATATATCTGTTGTCTTCTTTTGAGAAATGTGCATTCAAGCCCTTTGACCATTGTTGGATTTAGATTTCTGTTGGATTATTTGGGTTTTTGTTTGTTTGCTTTTGCTATTGAGTTGTATAGGTTCCTTATATATTTTGGATATTAACCCCTTAACAAATATATAGTTTGTAAATATTTTTTCCCATTGCATATGTTACCATTTCATCTTGTTGATGGCTTTCTTTGCTGTGCAAAAGCTTTTTAGTTTGCTGAAATCCCACTTTTCTATTTCTGCTTTTGTTGCTGGTGTTTTTGGTGTCATATTTTAAAAAAATTACTGTGCAGACCAATGTCAAGAAGAATTTTCTCTGTTTTCTTATAGTTTTCCAGTTTTAGATCTTAGGTTAAGTCTTTAATCCAGTTTTTGTGTACCATGTGAGATAAGGGTCACAGTTTATTCTTCTTCATTTAAGTATCCAGTTTTCTCAGCACCATTTATTGAAGAGGTTATCCTTTTCCCATTTTGTGTTCTTGGCACCTTGTCATAGATTAGTTGACTCTGTGTGGGTTTATTTCTGGCCTCTCTATTCTGTTTCATTGGCAATATGCCTGGTTTTATGCCAGTGCTATACTGTTTTGATTATGTTACTTTTGTAATATATTTTTTAATCAGGATGTATGATAGCTCCAGGTTTGTTCTTCTTTCTCAAGATGGCTTCGGCTATTTGGGGTCTTTGTGGCTACATAGGAATTTTAGGATTGCTTTTACTATTTCTGTAAAGAATGCCATTGGATATTTTACAGGAATTGCATTGAATCTGTAGATCACTTTGGATAGGATGGACATTTTAACAACACTAATCCTTTCCATCCATGAATATTGTATGTCTTTATATTTATCTGTGTCTACTTTAATTTCCTTCATCAGTGTTTTATAACTTTTGATGTACAAGTCTTTCATCTCTTTGGTTAAGTTGATTCCTAAACTTTTGTATGTTGATTTATGCCTCCTTCAACTTCACTGAATTAGTTTATTCTAACACTTTTTTTGTTGTCGTTTGAATCTTTAGCATTATTTACATATATAATGCCATCTTCAAACAGAGACAACTTTACTTATTTTTTTTGATGCTTTTATTTTCTGAGTGGACATTATAGCTTTGTTGCTAATCTTAGAGGAAAAGGTTTCAGCTCTTTCCCATTGATTCCGATGTTATCTGTGGGCTTTTCATATATGGTCTGCATTGTGTTCAGTTCCTTCTTTACCTATTTTGTTGAGAGCTTTTATCATGAATGGTGGGTGAATTTTGTCAAATGCTTTTTATACATCTATCGAGATGATCATATGATTTTTTCTTTCATTTTCGTTAATGTGGTGTTTCACGTTGATTTGTATCAATATATGCTGAACCATCCTTGCATCCCAAGAATAAATTACACTTGGTAATGGTGTTTGATCCTTTTAATGTGCTGTTAGATTTGGTTTTCTAGTATTGTATTGAGCATTTTAACATCTACGATCATCAGAGATATTGCCCTTAGTTTTATTTTCTTGTGGTGTTCTTGTCTGGTTTTCATATCAGGGTGATGTTGGCCTCATAAAATGAGTTTGGAAATGTTCCCTCATCTATTTTTTGGAAGAATTTATGAAGGATTGGAGTTTATTCTTCTTCGAATGTTTGGTAGAATTCACCCATGAAGCCATTTGGTCATGGGATTGTCTTTTGGGAGGTTTTTGATTACAGATTAAATCTCCTTATTTGTTATTAGTCTGTTTAGGCTTTCTATTTCTTCTTGATTCAGTTTTGATAGGTTGTATATTTCTAGGAATTTATCCATTTTTTTCTATGTTGTCTTATATATTGCCATATAATTGTTTATAATACTCTCTTAAGATTTTTTAATTTCTGAGGTAACCGCTACTATGTCTCCTCTTTAGTTTCTGATTTTGAGTCTTCTCTCTCTCATTGAGCTAAAGATTTGCCAGTTTTGTGTATCTTTTCAAAAAACCAAGTATCAGTTTAATTTTTTTTCTATAGTTTTTCTGGCCTCTATTTTTGACTTATTTCCTAATCTTTTATTATTTCCTTCCTTATGCTAACTTTCAACTTAGGTTGTTCTTTTTCTAGTTCCTTGAGATGTATAGTTACATCTATTTGAGATCTTTCTTATTTTTTAATGTAGGCATTTATCACTAACGTTCCCTCTTAGTACTGCTTTTGCTTCATCTTTTAAGTTTTAATACATTATATTTTCATTTTTGTTTGTTTCAAGATACTTTTAAAGTTTCCTTTTTCACTCAATTGATTTCCTCTTTCACTCAATTGTTCTTCAAGAGTCTGATATTTCTCACATATTTGTGAGTTTTCCCTTTTTATTATTGTTATAGATTTTTTGGTTCATCCCATTGTGGCTGGAAAAGATGATTGAAATGATTTTGATATTTTTAAATTTGTAAGGACTTGTTTTGTGAACTAGCATGATCTTATCTGGAGATGTTTTGCAAGTGCTTGAGAAGAATGTGTATTATTCTGCTGTTGGGTGGAAAGTTCTTTATATGTCTGTTGAGGTCCATTTGTTGTATGTGTTGTTCAAGTCAGCCATTTTTTGGTTTGCTTTCTGTCTAGATTTGTATCCATCATTGAAAGTTGGTGTTGAAGTCCCTCCTATTATTGTATTGTTAGTATTATCCTTCAGATCTGTCAGTATTTGTTTTATATATTTATGTGCTCTGATGTTGGGTGCCCATATGTTAATAATTATTATGCCTTCCTGTTGAATTAAGCCCTTTATCATTATCTAATGATATTTTTTGTCTCTGAAGACAGTTTTTGACTTTAAGTCTATTTTGTCTGATGTAAATATAGCCATTCCAGCTTTCTTTTTGTTACTGTTTGCATGGAATATATTTTTTATCTTTTCACTTTCCACCTATGTGTTTTTAAAACTAAAGTGAGACTCTTGTAGATAGTATGTTGCTGTTTTTTTTTTAATCCATTCAGCAACTCTATTCTTTTTGATTGGGACATTTAATTCATTTACAATTAAAGTAATTATTGATAGGTGAGGACTTATCACCATTTTGTTAATGGTTCTCTGTTGTGCATTCCTTTTGTTTCTCTCTTCCTCTATTACTGCCTTCCTTCATTATTTTATGACTCTTTAGTGATTTGCTTTGACTATTTTCTTTTTTTTTCCTTTGCTGTACTTATTACAGGCTTTTTCTTTCTGGTTAGCTTGAGGTTTGCACAAAATATCTTTCAGTTATAACTGTATATTTAAGTTGATATCAGCCTAACTTCAACCACATACAAAATCTCTGCACTTTTACTCCCACTTTTTGTGCCAACACTTTGTATTCTTCTCCTTATATTGTGTGTCCATTAACACATTATTATCTTTTAACTTTTATGATAGGGTTAAGAGTAATTTTTTTGTCCTAGTCTTGAAATATTCTTTTCTTTGGGCTCTAAATTTTGCAGTTTACTGGTTTTCCTCTTACCTGTCAAAATATTTCTCAGCTTTTCCTAATGGATCAGGACTGCACCTCATTGCTAGGCCCTATTTTCTTTTCTCTTTAACATTTCTGCTTGTGTGAGTTAACCTATGTCAATGTCTTTAAGTGCTATCTATATACTGTTCTGATCACCTTCTTTTCACCTTGTTGGTGGAGGAGGGATCCAGTCCTAAATAGTGTAAGATGGCTGAACATGTGACACTCCACACTTGGCAGAAGAGATTGGAAACAGTTTTTTGACACATATATTCACACCCTGGTAGGAGGACATGGAGACCATGTGAAGTACTGAAACATGCGGGTTGCACAAGGGAATCTAGTGGATAAGCAGGGGCTGTAGGAAGCAGGCTTTGTAGTAATAGGATGGTGGTGTACCCCACCTGGGTGGATGTGGTTGGCTTGTTTGAATAATTCTGCAGGCTGTCAGGTGAAATTCTTAGGTTAAGGACTGGGTGAGGTAGAGCTGTTTCAGGTGATATGGGAACCAGCTGCCCGGGGAGATTTCCTGCTGGGTGGAGGACCATATCTGGGGAGATCAGCAAAGGCCTTTGGGGCCTTGTGAGCCTCAAAGACTCACAAGTCTTAAGTCTTAACACTCAAGTGTTCAGGGAGCACTTGAAATTTGAGGTTTTACAATGTACATGCCAATGTTCCTAAGTGTATATTTCATTCCAAATCTTATGTCTGTACTCTATACATTTTTATCCTACTGCCTCCTTACAGTTTCCAGTGACATATCTCACAAGCAAGTTAAACCTAATATGTCTGCAGTGCCACCCTCCCCCCATCACCCCACCTTAGTTTGCCTGGTTCTCTGCAAAATTTTAGTGATTTTCCCATGGATTCACTGACTTTCCCATTGTATTTCTGTTGGTTTTCTTTGATTAATGTCTTCTTTCAGTCCAATAAATTTACTTATTAAACAACACTGCCTGTGCAACACAGGTTATGCCACCTCACTGTTTCAAATTCGTTAAGAACTTCCTACTGCATATTGAATAAAATATAAAGTTCTTATCATGATCTATGATGGCTTGTAAGATATAGCCTCTGCCTCAGTTTCCAGTGTCTTCCTTTCCAGTCTCTCCTTTGCTTGTTATACAGTAGCTCCCTGTCAATACTTCACTTCTCTGAGTTCCTCAAGCTCTTTCCTACCCTAAGATCTTAAAGACATGCTGTTTCCTCTATCAGGTCTCCTTTTTCTCATTTATTTTATGGTGATTCCTCATTATCCTTCTGTACAACCTTCCTAATCTATACTTCCCTCAATTCATTATTCTACCTAAAGGCATCCTATTCTTTTTCTTTAAAAGATATATCAAAGTTTACAATATGTATGGACTATGTGTTGACTATTTATTGTTTTACACCTCCAATATGAATAAGGACTATTCTTTTAGTCATCAGTGTATGTATTTTTTGACACTGTTTTGCACACAGTACGGCTCAAGAAATATTTATCAAATGAAGAATTTAAGAAAGAATACATTAAGAACTTAATTGAAGCACAGGAATTTGTGGGTCAGGTTTTACTTTAGTTTAGCTCAGTAGTTCTCAAAATTTTGTTCTGAAGCTCCCTTTACAGTCATAAAAATTATTGAGGACCCCAAAGGGCTTATTAAAATGCCAGTTATATCTATTGCTATCTATTTTATTAAAATTAAATTAATACATTTTAGAAATGTTTATTACTTCATTTAGAAGCAATGATAACATCATTATATGTTAACATAATTTTATGAAAATTTCAAAAGCAAAATCAATTTAGGTCAAATGGTTGACATTTTTTACATTTTTACAAATCTCTAGGGACAACTTAATAGAGGAAAGCTGGATTTTCCTATCTGATTCTGCATTCAGTCTATTGCCGCATCATACATCATATAGCCCCTGAAAAACTTCATTGTACACTCAGGAGTGGGTGAAAGTGAAAAAGGCTAATAACATCCTAGTGTTTGACCTCATGGACCCACTGAAAGAGTGACCCTGAACTGTATGAAAATTATGGTCTATATCATCAACAATTTGTTGAATGGGAGTGGCATGTACTCTTCCTAGACACATTCAGAAGTTTAGGTGAAAACTGGGCCAGAGTCAGAGAAGTAACAATCAACAGAACTGGTTTCTAATTCAGGTCTTAAACACAACACTGTAGCATTAGATATGCCTATTTGCTTAACTTCTATGGGGATTAGTTTCTTCCTCTATAAAATAGAGATAATTGTACCTTTGTTAATTCCTCTACAATGATGATACATGTGATATGGCAGTTGTAAAGTGGCTAAAAGAAAAATTAGCAGAGGCAGACAAATACACAAAGTTACTTGGTTTCACCAGCCCTGCTTCACAAAATGAATAATAGATGTAGGATTTTCTCTCCACAAGGCTTCTTTCCTGGTAGATTTAGTTTTTCATTGTGCCCTCAGGGCTAGAGGAAAAGTATTGGACTGATTAATGATTTTGTGATGGTCTCTATTTTGAGTGGAAAGTGTGGATATAGGTGAGAGAAATATTGCTATGATTTTGTGAAAATCTATTTTCCATGAAGTTCATTTTTTTATGTAATGCAAAAAAGTCAGTTGTGATCTATTTCATGTTGATTCTCTATTCACTGAGAAAGAAGAGATTAAGTGGCTGTCTCAGCAGTTTAGCTGCCCCTAGCAACAGCTCTTCGGCAGCAAGAACATCTTTTCTAACAAGGTGTTTCCTATACAGAATCAGAGATGAATGTCATGACAGTTTTCTTGTCTCAGGCCTCACAATGTAACTGTCCTATTTTGTGAAGTCTTGCTTCTGGTAAAATTCAGACTCATATGCAATACATCTCTAAAAGTCATCAGATTTTGTAGTGCAAATGAGAATTTAATGTTTCAAAGAGTAAGTTACTGTTTCTTCATGTGGTTAATAGACTAGAAAATAAGGACAACATTTGTGCTGTTGTTCAAATCCTTAAAATGGCCAAATTGTAAACTAGATGTGTTTCCAAATTGTTGGATTGTCACAACTTCAATAAATCCTGAAGTTAATGATAATCCTGAAGGTTTTACAAGGGAGGGAGATTAGCTAGTACTACATCCCTACCCCACCTACTCAAACTCACCCAGTGAGAGACACACACACACACACACACACACACACACACACACACACACACAGTCGTGTGAGAGAGAATTTAATGAGCCTAAAATGACAGGTAGTTATCCTGCCCTTTATTATGCTCTCGATAATCTGATACTTCATTCCTATTTACTTTAGAACAGGGGTTCTCATACTTCCGTGTGCCTCAGCATCACCTGGAAGCCTTACTAAAATACAGATGCCTGGACACCACCCCCAGAATTTCTGATTCAGTAAGTTTGGGGTGGGGTTCTAGGATTTGCATTTCTTACAATTTGACAGGTCCAAGTTCTGCACTTTGAGAAATGCTACAGAAACCTGATAGAGATCTTATTTTCAGATAGTGCTCTCAGCCTAGACACACCAGCCTTCAAGTATTTACTCACTGTATGACCGAGGACAGTTTTGTTTTTCTATGCCTGAATTTCTTCCTCTGAGAAGTGGGCATAACACATCACAAGTCTATTGCAAGTGTCATATGAGTTAAAGAGTTTAAGACTGGTACCTGGATAGGTGAGTGTTCTATAGTTCTTATAGTTGATGATTGAAAACACATTTACTATATTTAGGTACCCAACCCACAGGTGGAGAGTCTAACAATGAAACAAAAATTGAGACTGGTTTATTTTCTCAATTCCAGGGAGGGAAAAATACCTTTTGTAATTTTTTATTTTTTGACCAAAATTTTAATTCTAGATTTTCCACAGACCCTACGATATTTTCGCCGAAACCGAACTGCATAAGTCCCTTAGCTCTTATTGGATAAGTCATAATTTTTCTGTATATGTGTTTTAGATTATCTCATCATATATGGTTTCTCCTCTAGCTTTCACACCATTATCTGTAGGAGTGAAGTGTGGATCCCAGGTCTTTAAATTCTTGCTAAGAACCACCCCCCTTCCTCAACAACACTCACTGCCTCTCTGTTGAATCCTGCTCAAGGATCCAGAACTAATCAGATTGTGCCCTTCATTCTTCTATCAATTGTTCTGTGAACCCCGATATTTCCAAGTCACCCCATCATCCATATTCATCCCTTATTCCAATAAGTCTCTACTTTTTTATGAAATCTCTCTCCTTTCTTTCTCCCCAAACCTTCCAATGAATACCCCGGGACTCTGCCTCTTAGTAACACAACCCTCTGAAGTTTTAACCTATTTACCAAACATTTGTTCACCTCCTTGCTCTCTGACCCTTAACCCTCTCTAAAGAAACTGCTTCCCATGAAACCTCTGAAGGAGGGGAAGGGGTGTTTTTTCCCTCTGTTCTTTTCTGCCACTGGGCCTGGAGATAGTTAGATACTCTCTTGGTACTTTTCAGACCATTCTCCTTAAAAATACTCAGATTTGAGGTTCAAGCTATCGGATTATGCTGTTCATTACTCCACCTTTCTACAAGCCTCCATAGACCTCCAGGTCTCTTTCTCGCCAACATTCCTTCAAACTCCTACTATCTGGCAAATTTATTCATATTCACTCTCTCTCTCTTTCTCTCCAGTGTGTGTATATATACACACACACATACTGGAATGTATATGCATGTGTAATTTTATTTATATATATATATATTTTATACATGTACAGAGAGAATGAATTTGCTATATACTAAATGGTTTAATTATCCACATATCTGCCATCTCAGTTCTTTGACTGTGATCCAGTGATCACATCCTTAACCTTAACCCTATCTCAGGCATTCGCTTCTATGTTCATAACGTAGATGTTGCCACTACCAGTGATGGCACTCCTCCAACATCTTCATTTTAAACATTATACTCTTCAAACACTATTCCTCTTTTTCCAACTCACTCTCTCTAGTGTCCAGACCCCCCAAATTCTTAAGCCCAACTAGGATCTACAATCTATTGATTTTACTACTGTTGCAATATTTCCACACATCACATGTCCTCACTTCCACTTTCATATAGAGTTTATAATCCATTAGCATAATCACCACTTTGCAAATGCCTTCATGGCCTCTTTCTTCCTATAATGTATGCTTCCAGAAAATTCTGAAAACTGGCTAAATCCAATTCTCTTTCTACTCCCCAGGACTGAAACAATGTTGACTGCTTTTGTATATGTATATGTTTTTTATTTGTTATTGGTCAATTGTGTATGCCTCTATTGAAGGTCAACCCTTTACATTTACTCTGGATCCCATCCCCTCTCAAAGGCATGACTCAAGTGACTGTCCAGCCTGTCTCTTTTGCATCACCGATCTCCCCCCTTTACTGGTTTATTCAAATGAGCAATAATTTTCTCAATTAAGAATAAAAGTTACTTAATCTCACATCCCTTCTCTGTCCTTGTTCTATTTCTCTAAGCTTCTTTCAGTAAAATACTCAAAATAGTAGCCTATACTTGCTGTCTCAATATGTTTAGTCTCCTTTTCCCCATTCTTGGTTTTGTTTTCGATAGGTAAAAAGTACATTTATTTAGGAAAAACACACTCCACAGACAGTGTGGTCCATCTCAGAAGGCAAGAGCGGCCTCTCCATTCTTGTTTGAACTCGCTTGAATCAGACCTTATGACTACTGCTCTACAGAAGTCTTGAAAGTTAGTACTATGTTGTTAGATCCAATGGTCAATTCCTAGTCTTTGTTTTACCTAATTTATCAGTGTTATTTGATCACTTGATTTTCCTTTAATATCTTTTTTCACTGGGTTTCTTGATATCAACATCTGGTTTTCCTATTCCACTGGCACTTAATCTTCAGTTTGATTTTTCTCATTTTCAAAACCTCTGAATATTGGAATATTCCAGTGTTCAGTTATCAGACCTCTACTATTTAGTTTTCATACTCCCTAATGAGATGATCTCACCCAACTTTAAAGACTTTAAATCAGCTGTTGACTTCCAAATTTATCTCTGCCTCTCCCAGAATACAGATGCATATATTTTATGACATGCTCAACATCACCCTGCAGATGTCTAATAGCTATTAAAATTTATCATTTCTAGAAATGAATGCAGCTACACCACGCCTTGTCTTTCACATCTCATTTGATAATATTTTCATCCTTCTTTCTTGCCTAAGCCAAAAACTGTGAATTCATCTGTCATCTCCATGTTCCTTTTGTCAGCAAAAGCTGTCAGATCTATCTTCAGAAATCATTTAGGATCTGACCACATCTTGTAATTATTATGTCAACACTCCAATTCAAGCACCATCATTTCTTAGCTAGGCTGTTTCAGTAGCCTCAAAGCTGGTCTCCTGGCTTTCTTCTGCCCCACACCCTGCCTTTTACTTTCAACATGGAAATCTGAGTAATCTTTTAACAGTATAAGTCAGATCATGTCACTTACCCGATTAAAACTTCTCAGCGGCTTCCTATATTTCAGGGTAAAAGTCCAAGTCTTTATAATAACCTCTAAGGCCCTAAACATTATAGCTGTACTCTTTCCATTCTAACCTCATTTAGAGCACATGTGTTCTGGTTTACATGCTGTTCCCTGAATGTACCAGGCATGCTTCTACTCCAGGACCTTTGTAGTTGTTTTTTCTCTCTGCCTTGAGTGCTCTTCCCTCAGATATCTGCATTGTTCACTTTCTCAATCCCCTCAGGTCTTTTTATAGTGTCACTCTATCATCTGGACAATAAAACAGCATTTCTCCTTGCCCACTCCTCTGAATTCCTTTTACCTTATTTTTCTCTGTAGCCTTGGTCATCATCTGATAAAATGTGTTTTGTATTTATCTTTGTGTTTATTCATTGCCTGCCTCTCTTAACAAGAATGTAAATTCCATGAGGGCTGAAACTTTGAGTTCAACACTGTATCCTCAGTACATCGAACTGTCCTTGGCACATAGTAGGTGCCTAACAAGTATTTGTTGAATGAAACAAATTAACTACATATTAGCACTTAAAGACAATGACTTGAGTGTTAAATTAAATGGACCATGTAAGCTGCAATTAGTTTTTATTTTGTGTCTGATGATTCTTAAAATAGATTTTGCTTACAGAATCTTAATTGCCAGATTGTGGTATATATTTAAAGTTCTCTGTATTGATGGTAATGATGAGTGTAATTATGATAATGACTTAAGCAATGATAATGATAACACAATCTCTTCCCTTTTAAAGATTTTAGTTCAGTTAAGTAGGGGGGAAAACATGAAAAAATTAAGCAAAACTTTCCTGTGTCCTTGATGATTTTTTCTCTGTTTAAGTGAAAAAGTTAAAAAACCTTTGAATTATGAAACAAATTATTTTTGATTTTTTAAATTAATTCTTATTGGAGTATGGCTGCTTTACAATGCTGTTAGCCTCCACTGAACAACAAAATGAATCAGCCATACACGTACAGATACCCCCTTCCTTTTGGACTTCCCTCCTATTTAGGTTACCACAGTGCCTTAGGTAGAGTTCCCTTTGTTATAAAGTATGTTCCCATCAGTTGTCTATTTTATACACAGTATCAATATATAACATTTAAAGTAGAAAATGTGTATATTGCTAACTGGTTCTTATTCTTACTTAGTACATTGTAGTGAAAAAGTTTCAGAATCTTACCTCTCACACTTCTTATGAGTAGTAGATTCATAATATGCTATTTTCTGTGGCATGCAAAGTAAATATTAAGAATTATTAGATTTATTTATAACTACTCTTATAGATATTAGCTTTAGGGAGTAGAGGTTGGAGATTGCTTAGACATAGAGGTTGTTTGATAAATGTGCTCCTAGTGGGAACCAGAAATGATTTATTACTTTTCTGAGAAAAATTCAGCAAATGATAGAGAAGACATGGTGAAGATAAACCCAGAGAGGAAACAATATTAGTTTAGGGCTTGACAAGGGATGGTCTCTGGCAAACATCCCAGACTCCTAGAATTTCAAAATGCTATATCATAGGAATAATAGTGAACCAGTAATAGTTCAGTCTTCACAAGACCGAAGCCTAGCTTTACATCCTTTCAATTTGTAATTGGATTAATATCATCTTGGATTATGATGTCTCTAACAAAAGTAAGTCCTCTCTGTAAGAAAACAACTTAACCTATGTTGAGTTTTAAATTATCTTTCCTGATCCTCATTTATAATGTGTAGGACTCAATAAAGAATAATCAGATATAACAGAAGACAAGATATTTTTGAAATCCATCGGATATAATAGGTAACTGAAACAGACTCCATGTAATGGAGTTTTAAGACACAAATTTGAATATGATTTTGATTAATGTGTTCAAGAAATTGAAAGATTAAATTAAGAGTTTAGGAGGAGAATTTGTACAAAAATGAAATAAATGATGAAGACAAAATTCTAGAACTGAAAATATAACTGAAGGTAATAATCCTATGAATGGGTTATACTGTAGGTTAAATACAACTGAAGAGAGAATTACTGAAATAAAAGATAAAATTTTTAAAAATCCATAGATATTTTCATGCATATACAAAATGCAAAAAATTATATGAGACATATATAATATAATTAAAAGGTATAATATATGTAAAATTAAAGTATCAGAAAGAGAAAAGAAGAATAGCTCAGAAGTAATACATGAACAAAAATAAGATAGAATTGGGTAAACCTAGGTAAAGACATGAGACCACAGATTCAAGCCCCAAGTATATTAGATAAAAATAAAATATAGTTGTGGCACATTATAGTAATATCTCTTTTCTGAAAAAGATAAAATATCTCTAAAGTGGCTAGAGAAACAGAAAAAATAACCAGAAAGGAGCAGCAATAAGAATGCTAGTAGATTTCTGAACAGATGGAAGCCATGGGAAAATGATATATCTTGAAATCATTGAGTGAGAATAACTGCCAACCTAGAGTTCTAATACAATTCAATGTTCATTTCATTTTAAAAAATGACAAGAAAGTAAACATTATTACACAAAAACTAAGAGAATTTTTAATAGAGCCACACTAAAATATATACAAATGGGTGTTATTCAGGCAGAAGAAAAATGAGAACAGATTAAAGTTCTAAGATACAAGAAATAATCAAGAGAAATGATAAAAAGTAAATATGCATGTTAATTTAATGGAAAGGTGACTAAAAATAATGAAAGAATTATATTAAATGCTTAAAAATATAGAGAATTAAAATACGTGACAATAATCACTAATAACCCAGGAAGGAATAAACGGGGTTAAAGCATACTTAAACCAAGGATATTATTTGTGAACCAAGATGTTCTTCAAAGAAACAAAACTACAGAAATTTGATTGTGCCAGAACTCAGGAAATGCTGTGCATATGTGCCTTCCAGAAGAATATACTAGGGGCTTAGCTTCATCCAAACAGAAAAACTTTGGCAAAAAGACTGACAGTATTTCATATATTTAATTGTAGAGCTAAAGGTAGGGTTGTGGATTGAAGAATATTACATAAACATTGCATGTTATAGCATGAGAGAACAGAGAAAAATGAGGAAATAAGATCACTGAATGTCTTATAGATAACAAGTGGAGTCATATGATACCTTCTGTAACTGACATATCAGATAGCAAAAGGGTAAGGAAAAAGGTGCTAAATAAGGTAATAAGAATAATAAAATAGAATCTTTTCTAAGTAACAAAGTAAATTTTTAAAAAGCAGAGAGCACAACAAATAGAGACAAAATGCAGTAAACACTACACAATACAGTAATTACAGCATATGATATTATGATAGAACAGACACCAATTGTAAAAGTTAGAGTTAATGGGTTTAACTTGCCTATTAAAAATGAATTTGCAAAATTGTTCATTAGGAAAAACTTAACTCTATACCAGATATGAGATACACCTAAAGAGCAGTGATTCATAAAGGCCATTCAATTATATGAATGGACAAAGATTTACGAGGTAAATGGAAAAAATAAAAAAACTGGTATTGCAATCCTGACCTGAGATAAAGTGAAATACAAGCCAAAACACTTAATATGACATACAAAAATAAAATTTAATAGCTATGAATATCTTTGCATAAAATAATGCACAAAAACCTACATAAAACAGAACTACAAAAGATTCAAGGAGAAATACGGAGAAAAATATTAATAGTAGATACTGACATCACTTTGAGTAAAACAGGTGAAGCAGACAAATATGTAAGCATATAAAATACCTCAGTTACATAAGATTTACTGGATATGGATTGAACCCAAATACTAGAAAATATTATTTCTTTTCTAACATATAGAACTTCCACAAAAATTGATCCTACTAAGGCACAAAGAAATATTACTGGGTTACATAAAATAGAAATATGTATTAACTAGAAATATTACAAATAACAGTCTCAGTTCAAAATACAATGAAAGTAGAAATTAAATATAGACCTGTAAACAAAAAGGTCTCTTTATACAGAGATAAAAAATACGTATATTTTTTCTTTTTGAGTTTTTATTAATTTCTTTATTTTTGCTGTGTTGGGTCTTCATTTTTGTGTGAGAGCTTTCTCTAGTTGTGGCAAGCGGAGGCCACTCTTCATCGCGGTGCGCGGGCCTCTCACTATCATGGCCTCTCTTGTTGTGGAGCACAGGCTCCAGACGCGCAGGCTCAGTAGTTGTGGCTCACGGACCTAATTGCTCCACGGCATGTGGGATCCTCCCAGATCAGGGCTCGAACCCGTGTCCCCTGCATTAGCAGGCAGGCTCTCAACCAGTGTGCCACCAGGGAAGCCCAAAAAATACATATCTTTTAAAACTGGAGGAGCAACAAACCGAAAATCTCAAGAGAAAAATGGGTGAAAGATATGAATAGACAATTCATAGACAGTCGTCTGTGACAATTGTCTATGTCATAGACAAAAAGAGAAAAATTGATCTCTAAGCATATAAAAAGATAGTCTATTTCACTTTCACTAAGAGAAATGATATATCTAGGGAGACTTTTTGATGGGAGGCAGCATATTTGTTTACTCTTAAAGTGTCCCCCCAGAAAGAATGCTTATTTGTCCCAAGAGAAAAATAGTGATTATACCATGGTGAATATGGCCAACCCCTTGATTAGGTGATCAAAAATTAATTATCACTAATAAAGGGCAGTTGGACATACTGAGCCTCCAGTTGTAATACTTTGAGGATGCATCACCTATGTAGTGTTCTGAGTTAGAATACCTAATATGAATGTAATCATGGAGAAACATGAGCCAAACCAATAGTTAGGAAATTTCCGTTAAAAGAAAGAGGTACTGTATCATTTTAAAACGTTAATATTCTAAAAGACAATACAACAACAACAACAAAAGCTGTGGGACTGTTTCAAATTAATGGAGGTTAACTGAGACAGGAAAACTAAATGCAATACCTGACCCTAGACTGCATCCTGTACTGGAGGGGAAAAAAGGAGTCAATGGACAAAATTGGAATTTGAATGGTAAATTATCCTATCAATATTACATTTACTCAAGTTGATGACTGTGCTATGGCCATTTAATATCTCTATTTTTAGGAAATGCATTTTAAACTACTTATGGGTAAAAAAGCCATGATACATGTAGCTTACCACCAAGTGGTTCAGGAAAATAATGCATACCTAGAGTGCTGATCTCTAGGCAGTGGAGATACTGTAATGAAAAGAAGGAACATGATCATTGTCCTATGGGAAAATGCATGATGGGAAGCAGACATTAAACAAATAATAACGGTAAGAACTGTATACATCAAATGGGATAACTGCTATAAAGGATTAACAGATACACAATACTAAATAAAAAATAGATAAACAACAAGGACCTACTGTATAGCACAGGGAGCTATAGTCAACGTCTTGTAGTAACCTATCATGGAGAAGAATCTGAAAAAGAATACACACACACACACACACACACACACACGTATAACTTAATCATTTTTCTGTATACCTGAAACTAACACAGCATTGTAAATTAACTATACTTCAATTTTTAAAAAGTGCAGGATGTTAAAAGAACACTTTTGAGTCACTCTTTAGTGATTTAACCTCTTGGTCATAACTGGTTGAATGGAAAGGAAGGAACCCAGTCCAGGTAGATCACTTAGATGGTATGCTGGTCATTCTTATTTTGCCTCTCCCCAATCTCTTATCTCCTTACCCTGCAATTCTTTTCCTTTTTTAACCTTCTCTGCCCTTCTCTGTGCCCATGAGGTTGGCCACTATCAACTTACTGGGAGTCCCTTGCCCTCTGGCTTCCAGTGGGTCTGGAATATAGAGCATAGTGGTCTGGATGTTACCTTGCTCTCTTTCTGCCTCATCACTATGATTTTTACAGTGGATGCATCTGTCTTTTAACTACAGCTCTTTTGGGGATACCTCCTCCTCCACTGCTCCTTCTTCTTGTTCCCTCAGACCTAATGGTGATAAAAACCTCCTTCTTTTGCTAGATCTTGGGTGCCTTAATCTCCATTATTTGTTCTTTAAATTTTTCCTCATTGCTGTAAATACGCCCTTAATTAAATTCTGAATAACAACAGCCAAGTAAGCCTTCTGTTTTCTGTTGGGACTCTGGCTAATACAGAGTGCTTCTCTTTTAATTTGCAATTAGAACTAAGATCTAAGCCTTAGTTCCAGATTTGGTTTCTTAAATAGAGGTTGTGAGAAAAGTTCATTGTTATGGAGTCACCTTACATCATGTGAATGAACCTAGAAAGAGGAAAAGCTGGTGTTTAAAATAGAGAAATGAAGCAGATGTGCAGAGACTAGAGACTGCAAGTGAAGATTACCTGGGTTCTTATTACTTTCTAGCTGCTGATTCCATCCTGAGGGCCAGCGGCATTCCTGCATTTGTGTCCAATGAGACAACAGTATTATAGTTATAAATTACTCCACTATTTTCCAAGGACAGACCAAACTCGTTTTATTTTTGGCACTATGAAATTTTCTTTTGTGCTTGAATTTTTGCTTCCTCTTCAAAACCTGTCAAATCTGTGTTGATAGAGTTCTCAACATTTTCCTACTAGAATAGAAAAGTAAAATCATGTAAAGTAACTTAAAAAAATATTCTGAGAGGATATATAACAAATTTTCACTTTTTTTTCCTCTGTGTATAGGATTTATTTTTCTCTGTATTGTCTTTATTGATAAGAATCGCATAGCACATAGAATTAATACATTTTCACTTGAAAATTTATTCAGATAATCTATAAGTGTATGAAAAATACTTTCAAATATGTTCTTGGATGATTGGGAAAGTGATATTAGGCATAATTTTACTTGATTCATTCAATTTACAGATGAGAAAAGATGAGCAGACTTGAGCAAAAGTAATGAATGTATTTTATATTTCAAAATGAATAAAACATGTACAGTAATCCATTATATTATGTTAAGATATATAAAATACTATATTCTCTCTCACTTGAAACTCTCCCATGGATTCAGTATTGATGGGAATTTCTTATTGTTAATGATGTGCTTTAAAGCATTTTCTACCTAACTGGTGAGCCCACAACAAGCCTCATGAATCATAACTTAAAACAGCCAGGGGAGGAAGTTTCATCTATTGTAATTATGGAAAGAGAATCAAGCAAATGTATTTCTAAAATTATGCACACTTATAGAAAATCTTAATGGGCTGTTATAAATCTGCAGATAAGTAGCTGTAAATACTTCCTAGAAGTGAGTGTGGTGAAGGGAAACACTGCACTAAAGTCAGAAAACTGGCTTCTCTTTGTGCATTTGCTGTCGGCTTATGGCTTCAGTTTCTCCATCAATGTATTTGGGAATATAACTCCATTAATGACTCCCCTGCCTATTTCATCCAGTAATTTTGAGACTCTTTGTAGTTAGGTGATGTGTAAGTACATTAATGTGTAAAGATTCCTGCAGCCAAGTTGTTGTAATTTTAATTGTTATGTTTAGATTACGAAGCAAAAACAGTCAACCAGGGATGTTTAGTTTTATGCAGTGTATTAACATCTCAATTTACATGAGCTCTACGTGCTCCAGGTGCTTTCATATACATGAATTTTATTTGATTTTTGCAAAAGTTCTGGGAACCGGGTGCAGAAGGAGTCATTTCCTCCCCTTTTTTTCAACATGGTGAAACTGAGGTTCAGGGGTTTTTATTACTATTGCACTAATAATACAAATAGGTGGTATTTTTGAGTATTTACCAAGTGCTGGGCATTGTAGTATGGTTAGATGATGTGCCAGCAGTCGTGCAGTCATCCAATGGTGATGAGTGGATGTGTAACAGGATCTTCTGACAATTCTCCAGTGTTTTCCACTATGCCATTGTAGATTTCAGATTTACACTCTGATAATTTGTTAGATCTATTTATCTGAGTACATTCAGATTCATACTTGAGTGTAATATGAGTTTCATTCTTAAATGCTTTCAGCCTTTCACCATTGAGAAAGGATGATGTTTGCTGTGGGTTTGTCATATATGGCCTTTATTATGTAGAGGTAGGTTCCCTCTATGACCATTTTCTGGAGAGTTTTTATCATAAATGGGTGTTGGATTTCGTCAAAAGCTTTTTCTGCATCTATTGAGATGATCATATGGTTTTTATCCTTCAGTTTGTTAATATGGTGTATCACACTGATTGATTTCCGTATATTGAAGAATCCTTGCATCACTGGGATAAATCCCACTTGATCATGGTGTACTATCGTTTTAATGTGTTGTTGGATTTTGTTTGCCAGTATTTTGTTGAGGATATTTGAGTCTATGTTCATCAGTGATATTGGTCTATAATTGTCTTTTTTTGTGATATCTTTGTCTGTTTTTGGAATCAGGGTGATGGTGGTCTCGTAGAATGAATTTGGGAGTGTTCCTCCTTCTGCAATTTTCTGGAAGAGTTTGAGAAGGATAGGTTTAGCTCTTTTCTAAATGTTTGATAGAATTAACCTGTGAAGCAATCTGGTCCTGGACTTTTGCTTGTTGGAAGATTTTTAATTACAGTTTCAATTTCATTATTTATAATAAGTCTGTTTATATTTTCTAATTCTTCCTGGTTCATTTTTTAAAAATTGTACCTTCTCAAGAATTTGTCCATTTCTTCGAGGTTGTCCATTTTATTGGCATATAGTTGTTTGTAGTAGTATCTCATAATCCTTTGTATTTCTGCGGTATCAGCTGTGATTTCTCCTTTTTCGTTTCTAATTTTATTGATTTGCCTCCTCTCCCTTTTTTTCTTGATGTGTCTGCCTAGAGGTTTATTGGTTTTGTTTATCTTCTCAAAGAACACACTTTTAGTTGTATTGATCTTTGCTATTGTTTTCTTTGTTTCTACTTCATTTATTTCTGCTCTGATCTTTATGATTTCTTTCCTTCTGACTTTGGGTTCTCTTTCTTCTTCTTTCTCTAGTCGCTTAGGTGTAAGGTTAGATTGTTTATGTGAGATTTTTCTTGTTTTCTGAGGTGAGATTTAATTGCTATAAACTTCCCTTTTTGAACTGCTTTAGCTACTTCCCATAAGTTTTGGGTCGTTGTGTTTTCACTGTCATTTGTTCATATGTATTTTTTTTCCTCTTTGATTTCTTCAGTGATCTCTTGGTTATTTAGTGCACTGTTTAGCCTCCATGTACTTGTGTTTTCTACAGTTTTTCCCTTGTAACTGATTTCTAATCTCATAGTGTTGTGGTCGGAAAAGAGGCTTGATATGATTTTAATTTTCTTAAATTTTCTGAGGCTTGATTTGTGACCCAAGATGTGACCTATCCTGGAGAATGTTCCATGTGCACTTGAGAAGAAAGTGTATTCTGCCACTTTTGGGTGGAATGTCCTATAAATATCAGTTAAATTTCTCTGGTCTGTTGTGTCATTTAAAGCTTGTGTTTCCTTATTTATCTTCTGTTTGGATGATCTGTCCATTGGTGTATGTAGGGTGTTAAATTCCCCCACTATTATTGCATTACTATTGATTTCCCCTTTCATGGTTGTTAGCATTTGCCTTATGTATAGAGGTGCTCCTATGTTGGGTGCACAAACGTTTATAATTGTTATATCTTCTTCTTGGATTGATCCCTTGATCATTACGTAGTGTCCTTCCTTATCTCTTATAATAGTCTTTATTTTAAAGCCTATTTTATCTGATATGTATATTGCTACTTCAGCTTTCTTTTGATTTCCATTTGCATGGAATATCTTTTTCCATCCCTTCACTTTCAGTCTGTATGTGTCCCTAGGTTTGAAGTGGGTCTCTTGCAGACAGCATATATATGGGTCTTGTTTTTGTATCCATTCAGCCAGTCTGTGTGTTTTGGTTGGAGCATTTAATCCATTCACATTCAAGGTAATTATTGATATGTAAGTTCCTGTTACCATTTTCTTAATAGTTTTGGGTTTGTTTTTGTGGGTCTTTTTCTTCTCTTGTGTTTCCCACCTAGAGAAGTTTCTTCAGCATTTGTTGTAAAGCTGGTTTGGTGGTGCTGAATTCTCTTAGCTTTTGCTTGTCTGTAAAGCTTTTGATTTCTCCATCAAATCTGAATTAGATCCTTGCTGGGTAGAGTCACCTTGGTTGTAGGTTTTTCTCTTTTATCCCTTTACATATATCCTGCCACTCCCTTCTGGCCTGCAGAGTTTCTGCTGAACAATCAACTGATAAGCTTATGGGGAATACCCTTCTAAGTTATTTTTTGCTTATCCTTTGCTGCTTTTAATATTTTTTCTTTGAATTTAACTTTTGTTAGTTTGATTATTATGTGTCTTGGTGTGTTCCTCCTAGGGTTTATCCTCTATGGGACTCTGTGCTTCCTGGACTTGAGTGGCTATCTCCTTTCCCATGTTAGGGAAGTTTTCGACTATAATCTCCTCAAATATTTTCTCAGACCCTTTCTTTTTCTCTTCTTCTTCTGAGATCCCTATAATTCAAATGTTGCTGGATTTAGTGTTGTCCCAGAGGTTTCTGAGATTGTCTTTAATTCTTTTCATTCTTTTTTCTTTATTCTGCTCCTTGGCAGTTATTCCCACCATTCTGTCTTCCAGCTCTCTTAGTCGTTCTTCTCCCTCGGTTATTCTGTTATTGATTCCTTCTAGTGTATTTTTCATTTCAGTTATTGTGTGTTCATCTCTGTTTGTTCTTTAGTTCTTCTAGGTCTAGCTAAACATTTCTTGTATTTTCTTGATCTGTGCCTCCATCCTATTTCCGAGATTCTGGATCATCTTTTCTATTATTACTCTGAATTCTTTTTCAGGTAGGTTGCCTATTTCCTATTCATTTATTTAGTCTAGTAGGTTTTTACCTTGCTCCTTCATCTGTAACATTGTTTTATCATCTTTTTTTTTTTTGATATCTTGGATTGTGTTCCTGTCTTACTGGTTGTTTGGCCTGAGGCTTCCTGCACTGGAGCTTGTAGGCTGTTGGGTAGAGCCGGGTCTTGGTAATGAGATGAGGACTGCATGGAGACCTCACTCCGATGAATATTCCCTGGGGTCTGAGGTTCTTTTTTAGTCCAGTGGTTCAGATGTAGAGTTCCCACCATAGGACCTCAGTCCCAACCCCTGGCTCATGAACCAAGATCCTGCAAGTCTCGCAGGGTGGAAAAAAAAAAGAAGAAGAGTAGCAGAACAATAGCAAAGAGTAACAAATAAAATAAGATTAGAAAACTAATGGATATGTTAGAAAAAATAAAAATATAGATGAAACAACAACCAGAAGGTAAAACAGAACCACAATAGCAAAAAAGAGGAGAAAAGAAAAGGAAAGAAAAAAAAGTCAGAAAAGGCCTTGGCTGTGGGTGGCGGGGCTCAGGCAGGGGTGGGGTTTAGGCAGTGGGTGTTTCTAGGCTTAGGACTCATGCAGCTGGAAAAGGCCCTGGGGGGCGGGGCTTAGGCTCACTGTGGCCGGAGGGGTCCAGGATTGCCTCTGGCCTGGGAGTGTGGAGCCCCACGTTCGGGGACCCCAGCAGGCTCCCTGGGCCCGATTGGGTGGGGGAACTGCTAAGCATGTTCCCAGTGATCCTCCAATCCCAGAGGGCCCCTCCTCATCTGCCTCTCCTCCTTTTCCCCCTTCCTCCCTCCCTCCTATGCCCCTAGGACCTATGCGCCTAGAGGGGGCCCTGGAAGGCAGAGGACCTGGCTGGGAGCCCAGTAGGCTTCCCCGGGGCCCGATTGGGCAGGAGACACACTAGCCACGCTCTCCTGTGATTCTCCATGCCCAGGAGCGTCCCTCCAGGTATGGGAACCCCTGCCCTCTCCCTGTCACCTCCCAGGGGCTCCAGTCTTATACAGCCTCCACTCTCCTCCTCCCTCACTCCCCTCCATGTCCTACCCAGTCAACTCAGGGGTTCCTCCCATCTCCTTTGATGTCGAGGACCCCCACCAGCATATGGTAGGTGCCCTAGTTGTGGGGAGATGCGAACTCCGCTTCCTCCAACTCCGCCATCTTGACTCTGCCCCCTAAGATTATATTTACTGTTGAGCATGTGTGCATATGTGTAATCTTTTATTAGATGTTAGAAACATCTGTTCTTTCATCCAACAAACGCCCATACTTATGTAATTTATTCTAATACTTGTATCTTCAGAATTTCAGCGATGTATTATTCATTTTCTAAAAGCATTATCTGCCTGAAAGACATTTTAGTCACTATACCTTATTCAGTATGTAATTTCAGCCATGTTTAAGGCTGCAGGTAGATCAAGTGCTGGCCCCAAAGCCATGACCTTTTTTTGGCTTGCACTGTGAAATAAAAAATCCCAGAAGAGGTTTTTTATTTTTAAAATTATATTTTATGAAATATGTCATATCTGGGTTTAAGAATAACATGATTTGCTACAAAATTGTAGAGATTTGTCTTCAGATTCTAGGTGACTAATTTTTCAGGGTGGTGATACATTGTTAGCTACTATCTCAAGTTACAGTGTATCCTTAGGATGAGGTTCTCTGGTAACAATAGTGCATTTAGATGTAGATTTATATTTAAAATAATCTTGACAAATCCAAGTGTTTGGAGCCTACTTCTTGTTGGATGTAACTAGACTGTCATATTTTTAATCTCAAAGCTGACAAAGGGCTTGTACTTAGAGTAGGAATAGCATTGGCTCTGCTTTTGTTTGTTGCCTGCTTCTGCTTTCATATTAGTATTGTATCCAAACTGATTTTTTTTGCAGAAATTTTAAAGTGTGTGTGTGTGTGTGTTTTTTTAATGAGGGTTAATTTGGTCAAATACAGACAATACAAACTGAAAATCCATTTAATCAGTTGTGCATATAATGAAATATGTTGCAGTATATTAAAAGGAAGCATGTAAGTAGAGGTGTCACTATCATCAACTCTGTGTGGGGAAACTTCCCCACCTACTTTAGGGTGGCACAGTACTGGGAATGGACCTGACACAGACATAGGGTATTGATTCATATAGTAAATGAGATTAAGTTTTGTGTTCGTTTCTATACATGTATAACTGTAAAATAAAAATTGGGATGTTTTCTTATCATGCTCCAGTGGATCATCTTATCTAACCCCTAGGATATGAGATAGCCCACTTTTGGACATGCCTGGTCTAGGCAAGTTGGTGTGGGAAAAACCAGTGGCAAATGCTTTGAACTCTAATGAGTCTGGTTCTAAATCTTGACACTCCTAAGGCTGTTTGGTTTTTATTTTTTAGGTAATAAAATTCTTTTTTTCCCTCAGATTTACTGAGATATAATTGACATACAACCTATGTTATATAAGTTTAAGATGTACAGCATAATGCTATGATACATACATATATTGTGAAATGATTACCGCAATAAGTTTAGTAAACATCCAACTGCTCACATATTTACACTTATTTTTTCCTTGTGATGAAAACTTTTAAGATTTATTTTCTTAGCAGCTTTCAAATATACAATACAGTATTGTTAACTATAGTCAACATGTTGTACATTACACTCCCAGAATTTATTAATCTTATAGTTGAAAGTTTGTACATTTTGACCACCTTCACCCCATTTCCCCAGTCCCCACCTTCTACATGTGGTAACTACCAATTCATTCTCTGCTTCTATGGGTTCCTTTTTTTTTTTTTTTTGATTCCACATAGAAGTGATATCATACAGCTACATATTCCTCAAGGCACAGAGCCTCCAGAAGACAGATAATATACTTGTTACCAGTTATTAATATTCTCTGATGGGGCGGGGGGCAGATATATGCTTTGTAGGAAGTCCCTTGCCCCAAAATCTATCTTTCTGGCTTCAGTTTTATAGCAGATTCACTCTTTTGCATCAGCAGGAGGCATGTATCTTCAGTGCATAGGATCATCCCTTTACTCAAAAACAACCTTACTTTACTAACTTTATTCTGTTACTGATATTCATGTGTGGATATTTTCTATATTTTATGTTTCCTATGTCAGACCAGATAGGATATGAAAATGAAGCTGTCTGCAACTAATATAAAACCATATACGTCCTGGTTGGGTCTACTTAATCAGCATTAGATTGATTTTCTCTCAGAAAATTCTGGTAACCTCCAGAAAATAAAGCATCATAACTACTTCCTAAGCATAGTCATTTTTGGTACTTCCTGATTTCTTAGCTTTAATGGTGACTACTCTTCCATCACACTGATGCCCTTCAAAGGCAAAACTATCAAAGCCTGAAGTAGTTGCTTCTATCTGCCAGCCAAAGTTGTCTCTGCTCATGGTCCAGAGAGTTGATGTCTGAAATGAGGACACTGAAACTGTACATTCTCATTGCAAAGGGCACTGTTACTGCAGCTCTTTCCACCTATTGGTATCATCACTGAGGCTACAAAAGTTGGTGAAGACAGGCTGGTGAGATCTCCATGTGAAGTAGTTTTGTATTTCACTTTGCTTGAGGACTGTAGCAGCCCTGTGTTGAACCCAAGTAGGTGCTAATAAAATACTTATTGAGGAAAAAAAAGAATCTTATGGCATGAAATTACATATTACATTAATGACCCCATACTATCATTTGCAGAACTCATCAAAATTATAATTAATTGGATTTGTCTGTAATTGTTTATTTACCCCCTAGTTCTAAAACTATCCCCCTACCCAGTAAGCGTCATGAATCTAGAGCCCAAATCATGTTTAATTGCATCATTCTATTTGCTTCTTGGAAGATCATAGTTAAAAGAGTAGGATAACCAGAATCTTTCTTCCCATCCTGGTCTACTGTAGTTGATCAAACCTCTGTGCCTTAGCTTCTGATTCTTAGGATGGAATTTTCCCTATGATGCTCTTTTGTCCTTTAGGGACATAAACTCTTAAAGGGCTTCTCTCAAATCTCTTCATATTTGCCTAGGCACCCTACATCCATGGCCTGGATATGAACTACAAATGTGAAAGCACAGACTTCTATGTTTACCGATGAGGCAGTAGAAGAATATAGGAGACAATTTATCTTGTACCACTCTGAATATAGAAGAGTGAGACTTGCAAAGCCCCGTTCTAAGTGCTAGGTGACATGTGAGAGCTGGAACGTTTGAGAAATTTTAGATTTAAACTTTTCCATAAATTGTTACTAGTAATGATGTTGTAATTTTTGTTACTCTTTGCATTTTCATAGTTATTGATTTGAGTAGACATAGGCAGTTCAATAAGAAGAAAAGGACAAGACAAATGTGCTTTGTGAGCAGCAAAGTGACAAAACGTTAGTGGCCAAAATGAGGATATATGGGAGAGCCAAGGGCAAAATTAATATAATGGAAAAATACAGAGTACCCAGGATTTGCGCTGATAATTTTTTTCTCTGAAATTTGAATTGTGTGGTATAGATTTCTAACTTACATGAATTACTGGCTTGTACTGGCCTATTAGAAGTAGCTGCTGAAGTCACGTGGATTGAATTTGACCAATGGGACCTTATTTCAAAATACAAAAGGTAGCGTAATAAATTCTAGTTGGATTGGGTAAGTGAAAAACTTAGTCATGAAGCAGCAGAGAAAGGCGTGATCAACAGAAACTGGGAATTTAGACAAGGAGAAAAACTAGCTTGCAAAAAATGTCCATCACTCACTGCTGGAAAATTAAAGTAGCCTCACTTAGACTGAGTGATCCAAGGTACAGTGAAATTTTAAAATGCCTTAGAATTGACCCATAAAAGAGCTGTGTTTTTCAGTGTTTCAGTTTTTGTGTGTGCTTTGAGTGTATATTCAACAGATAGTGGAAACTTTGGACTCTCTGGGAGAAATGGCCAATCTCACAGTAGAGGTATCTGGGGGCAGGATATCCTCTTTAGGCCCAGGAGAAAAGGACTGAGCTATTTTCTAAGCAGGCATAAGTCTATTTGGCAGTGATCGGCAGGAACTGAGCTACATTCTCATTGTAAGAGCTGTGTTTGCCACAATATCACTAATCAGAAGGGAGTTCCTCTAATTGATAAATACTATGTAGTTTCTTTGGGAAATCATAGCATTATGCCATGACTGGTGCATTTAAACAAGCACTAAGAGAAGTAAAATTGTGGATACATAGTAAGACATTGGTGATTCCCAGGACCTGAACTCAAAGAACCAGGGACAGGACCTGAAACGAAGAATTATGACTCAGAAGAGGATATATAATAGTTGAGGAACATGAAGCTTTTTTTGTCTCTTTGTTTTCGTATTAGCCTATTGGGTTAATCTAGTTCCTTGAAGGTAAATCTAGGCTTACTTTCTTGCAAAATTTCAGTGAATGACTTTCACTCAGGCTACCAGGCTATCTAGAAGATGGATCAAGCCAGAAGATACATGGCCTTTTTTTAAAGACCTGCTTGTTTCTTAAGACTATAAAACCTTTATCAAAAAGATTAACTTGCAAGTGAAAGCACCATTTTTTAAATGTGTTTTGTGTCTACTATGCGTCACTGTGGGCTGTAAGAGACAGAAAAATTTATTGGTACTGGTGGTAGGAGATTCAAGGGGACAGTTTTCATTCAGGGTCTGCCAGTGATCCAAAATGGATGGTCGAGTTTTAGCTAATAAAAGCTAGAAAGAGATTTAAAAAAAAAGGATAGGAGAATAGAAGGAGAAAGGGAAAAAAAGAAAAAAGAAAGGAAGGAAGGAAAAGAAGAGAACACAGAAAAAAATGAATATTAAAGTGAAAGGGGGTGAGACAGGAAAATATCATGTGTTCCCTTTGACCCTCATTTTTCTGCCTAGGTATTTTCCAGATGTATCAAAATTTTTAATTTATTTTTTACTATGAAGGGCAATTCTTAGTGTTTCTCACTGTATGGGTCTGTGCTAAGAAAGTTTTTGTGTACTGGGTACAAACTATCATTTATGTGACACTATTTCTGTTACGCTTTTTGAAATACTGACCACAGGTTTATTACCGTCATTTACACTCTCAGAAAATCTAGATTGGGACCATTACTCCTAACTTCTGTGTTAATTTAGGGAAATTAATCCTGTTAACTCTGGTACCAGAGTGTAGAATATAGAACTGCTCAAGAGTTCTCTAGATCTGCCAGAGTGGGCTGTTGGCCATTGGGCACTGCCTCACCCTATTGCTCACACGCATTTGCTGATTTGTCTTGTGCCAATACCCTCTGGTCCCCTTCTACAAGGAGTTCTCAGGTTGCAATTTTTCCTTCTTTCTACTCTTTGATTCCCTGAGAGCCTAAATATACTCTCTCGGGCTCTTAGAAGCCCTTTTCTTAGCATTCAGCTTTGTGAAAGTAGAAATCAAACTATTTAAAATATATAGCTGTATTATTATATTTTAAGAAATTAATTTTGGTAATAAGCCATCAAAGAAATATGGATATTTGACTCTTTTTTTTAAATGAGTTTATTTATTTATTTTTGGCTGCATTGGGTCTTCATTGCTGCACACGGGCTTTCTCTAGTTGTGGCTTGTGGGCTCTAGAGCACAGGCTCAGTAGTTGTGGCGCATGGGCTTAGTTGCTCCATGGCATGTGGGATCTTCCCGGACCACGGCTCAAACCCGTGTCCCCTGCATTGGTACGTGAACTCCCAACCACTGCGCCACCAGGGAAATCCAGATGTTTGACTCTTAAAACCACGTTCTGAAAATTTATAGTCTCTGGAAAACATGACCTCTTCTAATTTATATAGTCTTATCATTGTGTCTATGAAATCATTCAGCACACTGATAAGGTCCTGTGTGGGGTGTAAATTGGATGCTGCTGCATTGTATCGTAGGTCCCATAAACTGAGAGGAAAATGGTCTGAAATAATTTTCTTCTGTAAATCCATGAACCCTCTTCTCACTTTCAACTTATTTGATTTTACTAATTTCTAAGAATGTATTCTTTTCTTCTAGGTTGCCCAGTTTGTTGGTGTGTAATTGCTCATAGTAGTATTTTATGAGCCTTGTATTTCTGTGGTATAGGTCAGAACTTCTCTTTCATTCCTGATATTTTTCTTGGTGAGTCTAGCTAAAGGATTGTCAATTTTGTTTCTTTTCAAAGAAACATGTCTTAGTTTTTTTAATCTTTTCAATTGTCTTTTTAGTCTTAATTACATTTATTTCTGCTCATCCTTATTATTTCTTTCTTTCTACTAACTTTGTGATTCATTTGTTCCTTTTCTAATTCTTTTAGGTCTGAAGTTAAATTGTTTATTTGAGATTTATCTTCTTTTTTCTTAGACTTTTACATCTTTAAAAATTTTTTGTATTCTTCAAAATGTTTTTTTAATTTTTAATGCAATTTTTAAAGATTACTCTCCATTTGCAGTTATTAAAAAATATTGGCTCTATTCCCCATGTTGTGCAATACATCCTTGAGCCTATCTTACACCCAGTAGTTTGTATCTCCCACTCTCTCACACCTATAATGCCTCTTCCGGCCTCACCCCACTGGTAACCATTGGCATTTTCTCTGTATCTGTGCGTCTGCTTCTTTCTTGTTATATTCACTGGTTTGTTGTATTTTGTTTCTTGAGGTAAGCCTATATAGCTGTGAACCTCCCTCTTAGAACAGCTTTTGCAGTATTGCATTTTGGTATGTTGTATCTGTTTTCAGTTGTTTCTAGGTAGTTTTTGATTTCTCTTTTGACTTTTTCGATGTCTCAGTAGTTGTTCAGTAGTTGTCCAGTAACATGTATATTTTCTTATTGTGATTGATTTCTGGTTTCATACCATTGTGGTCAGAAAAGATGCCTGATATGATTTACATTTTCTGGAATTTATTAGAAATTATTTTGTGGCATAACATATGATCTATCTGAGGAAGTTTCATGTGCACTTGAGAAGAATGTGTATTCTGCTGCTTTTTAGATGTTACTTTTTACATTTAAAAATTTTGTATATCTTTTAACTAATTACTGTAGCTTTAGTTAATTTTACTACTTCTGTCTTTTAACCTTCTTAGTAGCTTTATAAGTGATTAATTGACTATGTTTACTATTTATTTACCTTTTCCAGTGAGATGTTTACCTTTGTATGTTGTCTTGTTTTTAATGGTGTCATTTCTTTTCAGCTTTCCTCTAATATTTCTTGTTAGACCTGTTAATAGTGATGAAATATTTTAGCTTTTGCTTGTTTGAAAAACTCCTTGTCTCTCCTTCAAATCTGAATGATAATGTTGCTGAATAGAGTATTATTGGTTGGAAGTGTTTTCCTTTCATCACTTTGCATATGTCATGTGACTCCGTTCTGTCCTACAAAGTTTCTGCTTAGAAATCTGCTGATGGCTTTATGGAGTTTCCTTGTATGTAGTAATTTGTTTGTCTCTTGCTGTTTTTAAGATTCTCTCTTTAAATTTTGATGTTTTAATTATAATGTGTCTTGGTGTGGATATCTTTGGGTTCAGCTTATTTGGAACTTTTTGGTCTTCCTGGACCTGGATGTCTGTTTTCTTCCCTAGGTTAGGGAAGTTTCCAGCCATTTTTTCCTTCCCTTCCCTTCCCTCCCCCTCCCCCTCCCCCTTCTCTCTTCCACCCCTCTCCTCTCCTTTCCTTTTTTGCTATTATTTCTTCAAATGAGATTTCTGCCCCTTCTCTCTCTCTCTCCTCCTTCTAGGACCCCAATAATGTGAATGTTATTCTGCTTGATGTTGTCCAAGAGGTTCCTTAAGTTATCTTCATGTGTTAAATTCTTTTTTCCTTTTTGTGGCTTTGTGCAGGTGAGTTCCATTGCTTTATCTTCCAGCTTGCTGAAACATTCTTCTGCTTTATCTAGTCTGCTGTTGAACCCCTCTAGTGTATTTATCAGTTCAGTTATTGTATTACTCAGCTCTGTGACTTCTGATTGGTACTTTATGTTTTCTATCTCTTTGTTGAAGTTCTCACTGTGTTCACCCATCCTTCTTCCTAGTTCAGTGAGCATCTTGATGATCTTTATTTCAGATTATTTATTAGGGCACTTACCTGTCTCTATATCACTAAAGTCTTTTTCTGAGGTTTTGTTTTGTTTTGTTTGGAACATATTTCTCTATTTCCTCATTTTGCTTGATTCTCTGTGTTTGTTTCTGTGTATTTGGTGAAACAGCTACCTCTCTCAGTCTTGAAGAAGTGACCTTGTGTACATGATAACTCTCCTTGTTTAACTTTGCCCTTGGTTGTCTCCAAACCTTTGTGATTGTCTAAACTGCCTGATTTATTCTTAATAAATAAGAATACCCCGATTGTTGAGGGTGTCCCAAGATCTGTCAGTGTTTCAACTGGAAGTGTTTCAACTAGTTTCAGGCTGATTGGATGCCAGAACCTCAGGCAGCAGATTTTTTTTTAAATTAATTAATTTATTTATTTTTGGCTGCATTGGGTCTTCATTGCTGCATGTGGGCTTTCTCTAGTTGCAGGGAGTGGGGGCTACTCTTCGTTGCTATGCTCAGGCTTCTCGTTGTGGTGGCTTCTCTTGTTGTGGAGCATGGGCTCTAGGCATGTGGGCTTCGGTAGTTGTGGCACGTGGGCTCAGTAGTTGTGGCACGTGGGCTCAGTAGTTGTGGCTTGTGGGCTCTGGAGCACAGGCTCAGTAGTTGTGGCGCATGGGCTTTGTTTCTCTGCGGCATGTGAGATCTTCCTGGACCAGGACTCGAACCTGTGTTCCCTGCATTGGCAGGCAGATTCTCAACCACTGTGGCACGAGGGAAGCCCAGCAGCAGCTTTTAAAGTTTATAAAAATATGCAGTCCTGTGGGGTTACAATCCCTGCTGGTCTCCAGGCCAAAAGATCTGGAGGTGACCCTGGGAGACAGTTGTGAAAATTGGGGCTTTAGAAGAGTGTATAAGCTCATTTCTCGGAAATTTCATTGAGCCATAACAAGGCCAAGGGGATATGCAAGGATGGTGCATATCACCATCCTTGCATCTACTTAGCCTCTAGATGGCTGGGAAACCTGAAGTCTGTGCCTCAGGCTGATGCTTTGGGCTAAGTAAATAGCCATTTTTCACAGGAAGAATGGGGTTGTGTTTCCATCTGTTGTCTGCAGTGCCCAGGGTGTGGTGGCCTGGCCAGAACTGTCTTTCCAGTTGTTCTAATCCCATGGAACTCAGGAACATTAGCCCCCTTGACCACCAGGACCAAGTGATCAAGTCTTGTCCCTTGTGTGGATTGTGCAAGGCGGCTGGAGAGTAGAGGCAAGACATGCTTGCTGGCTTTAGAAAGGCAGTGGGAAAATATCTTGATTGTACATGACTTAAGGTTTCAGTAATGCAAGGGAGCGTGCCTTGTCTGTGCACATGCACTGGCTTCAGGCTGGGAGCAGGTGAATGCCAGATTGCTCCAGCCCCAGCTTGGGGCAGGAGAGTTCCACAACCACCTGCGGTTCACAGACTTTAGCTAGGCCGCGGTATAATGCTGCAACCATTCCCATGTGCCTGCCCCAGCCAGAGAGTAAGAGAGTGCTGAAACTGCCTGCACTCTCTGGCTTTAGCAGAGCAGTGGGATACTACCAGGACTGCTTTCCCCCATGTCTTAGAAAGGTGGTGGGAGGGTGCCATGGCTGAGCTCACCTGCCTGTTCCAACAGATTAGGTTGAGGATGTTACGGCATCTGCCAGCACCTCTGTCTCTGTGGAGAATTTTGACGGTCTCCTGCCCCTCCAGACAACATTTTTAGTTAGCAAATGAATCTCCTTCACGTATAGTTGAGGCACTTTCCAAACCGATATTGTTTCATTGGGTTTCATGGTAAGCCTTTGAAAAGGGGAATCTCAGTTTCCTATAGCACTTTGGGTCCCTTAGACTTCAGCTCTGTTGGTTTTCTAAGCCAGACATTTTGGGAGCTTGTCTCTCCAATGAAGATTCCAGGGGTTGGGGATACCTAATGTGGGGCACCAACCCCTCACTTCTCCGAGAGAGGCACCTGTCTGGTGAGATGCCTCCCTGTTGTGTGTTGGTACACTGGGGCTGGGTATTTTTTTGAGTGACTGTGTCTCTGCCCCTCCTCCCCTGTTCAATGTGGTCCTTTGATCCTTTGTTGTGGAAAAGAGCTTATCTAGTTTCCAAATCTTTTTCAAAAGGAAATGATCCATATGGAGGTGTAGATTTGGTGTGTCCATGAGAGGAGGAGAGTTAAGAATCTTCCTGTGTTGTCATCTTGGACTCCTCTTCAAGTTACTTGATCTTGAAATGAATATACCTTGACCCTCTTTTCCACAGTACAAAATAGTTTGTTGTATTTATAATTGTCTTGAAGTAAGAGGCAGTTTTATCACCTTATTTTAATATCAAATTGTTTTCCTTGGTGAAATTGAGCTTACATGACATTTGAGTAAAATACAAAACTTTTAGCTAAAATCTAGGTATTTCCAAGTATTTCCATGTTCATCTTATAGAAAAAAAGTCTGTGTGATATAAATGATTTTTAACCTTTCTTATAATATTACTTTTCCTATAACTATTTTGAAATCCAGAGGGATGCTAGTCCAGCCATAATGAAGAAGTTTTAAAAAGAACTAAATATTCTGACACCAATCCTCTTTGGAATATTTTGCTTAAAATATTTTCTAGCCTAGCAAGCCTTCTTGATGGCAAAAACAAATGTCTTGTGTTAGTTTAATGTGTGATTTATATCAGTTTCATTAATCTTCCCACATGTACTTCAAGAATAAAGCCAGATAATGCAGAAACATTTTGTTTAAAGTACAAAGTAAAGTTTTAACAGATGAAAATCTTTAGTGGAGATTCAGGGGTATATTAGGTGGTGATTGGTTAATGACCATAGTTCTTTATATCATTTTATAAAGATCAAAATAAAAATTCACATCACAAAAATAACACAGAATAAGTAGAACTAGAACTCTGAGCATGAAAGATAGAAGCCAAGTTAATATAGTTACTTACCATTTAATAAAATGAGTGTACGTGAACCCCAGATGCTTGCATAGATGTATTATTTTTTATTCATTAATTCACAGATAGATCTCCTGTTTATGCTATATATTAACTCATGGTAGGAATAATAAAGATTTTATCTGATTTACAAAGAAAAATAAACTCCTTAATATTATCCAAAGTCACAATTTAAGGATTCTCATAGGCTTGAAATTGTAGAATTTTAGAATTTCAAGAGACCTTAGGGAGATTATTTGGCTTGGTCATTTTACATTTGAGGAAACCAGGATCCAGAAGCCTGATGTGACTCTTTTGACTATATTGCCATGGATCAAGGAGAATTTGGTTCTTATTCTCATGACAAACATCCCTTGCTTCAGGTATAGAGGACCATGTGCTCTACAGACAACAGCTCAACTTTCCCGCCATGTTCAAGTGTATGAGAACTACTATGAACACAAGCACAAATTTATAGTAATCATAGCTACCATTTATTGGGTGTCTTCTATATACTATCCACTTGACAATATTATTTATTATTCTGACAACTTGTGAGCTGGTAATTAAGGTTTTTAAAAAATTAATTAATTAATTTATTTTTGGCTGCATTGCATCTTCGTTGTTATGAGCAAGCTTTCTCTAGTTGTGGCAAATGGGGGCTACTCTTTGTTGCGGTGCACAGGCTTCTCATTGTGGTGGCTTCTCTTTGCTGTGGAGCATGGGCTCTAGGCACGCGGGCTTCAGTAGTTGTGGCTCACAGGCTCTAGAGCGCAGGCTCAGTAGTTATGGCACACGGGCTTAGTTGCTCCGCGGCATGTGGAATCATCCCGGACCGGGGCTCGAACCCGTATCCCCTGCATTTGTAGGTGGATTCTTAGCCACTGAACCACCAGGGAAGCCCTTTTTTCTTTTTTTAAAGATTTATTTAGGGCTTCCCTAGTGGCGCAGTGGTTGAGAGTCTGCCTGCTGATACAGGGGACACAGGTTCGTGCCCCAGTCCAGGAAGATCCCACATGCCACAGAGCAGCTGGGCCCGTGAGCCATGGCCACTGAGCCTGCGCGCCACAACGGGAGAGGCCACAACAGTGAGAGGCCCGCATACCACCAAAAAAAAAAAAAAAAGGTTTATTTATTATTTATTTATTTATTTTTGGCTGTGTTGGGTCTTAGTTGCAGCACACAGGATCTTTGTTGAGGCATGTGGACTCTTTCATTGCCATGCGTGGGCGTCTCCATGCGGGCTCTTATTGAGACGTGCAGGTTCAGTAGTTGTGGCACACACGCTCAATTGCTCCATGGCATGTGGGATCTTCCTGGACCAGGGATTGAACCTGCTTCCCCTGCATTGGAAGGCAGATTCTTTACCACTGGACCACCAGGGAAGTCTAAGTTTCTTATTATACTGATGAGGAACTAAAAACGCAGAAAGGCAAATTGCCTTTTTCAAATCCATGTACAAAGTAAGTAGCTGAGCCAAGACCTGGTCTAACTATTTCTAGCAGTTTCATGAGAAGGAGTTGGGAGGAAGAGGAGATGTGAGTTTTTCTATAAGTGTATAAAATATTCCCAGGGTGAGTCCACATAATGGGAGACTTGGAGGGACTTGAACTTCTGGTGGTGACTGAGATAAACGGCAGTATCAGACATGAATGCTTTGGTTTTTAAGAGTTGGTTAACTCTAAATTTAGGAGATGACATTTACTCTTTATAATTAAAGATATGTAAAAACTAAAGTATACATCTATGGCATTAGAATTTTCTGTTTGCCAAAGAAAATTTAAAAGTGATATGTATTACAGGTGTAGAATCTATTCACATTTCCAGCATTCCATTTTACTCTTTCTTCATAGGCTTTTTCTCTTTGATGGGATTTCCCATTTATTCATGCATATTACAGTCCTTTCCACTCTATCATTCAATATATTAATCATAGATATTTTTAAGTCATTGTCGGAAAGTTCCAACATCTGGTCATCTCTGGGTCTAGTTCTATAGGCTTCTTTTTCACTTGACAATGGGTGGTTTTTATTTTCACCTTTTTATACGTCATATTTTTCAATTAAATACCAAACATTGTATAGAAGAAGGGTAGAAACTAAGGTTAAATAATATTTGTGCCTGGAAATGGACCCACCTCTTCCTCTGTCAAATCAAGTCTGGGGAGTTGAGTGAACCTAGTCAGTAGTTGAGCTGGGTTTGAGTTTTGTTGCAGTAGATGCATTCAGTGTACCATAACCTTTAAATACTTCTAGCAGTGGGCTGCTGCTACCTTGGGCTTGGGGTGACACAAAGTCTTTCTCAATGTTCATATTCCACTTCCATAACCACTTTACATATATGGGTCACAATGGGGGTCTCTCTCTACACTCAGCAGCAGACAACTTTTGCTACCATCCTCCTTGACCACTAGGGACAGTAGGATTTCCTAAACCTGGTGTATGGCTTAAGGCTTTTGTTTCATATAATGGTTCAGAGAATGGACACATTTTGTGCCTGTGCACCACCAAAGGGGCTCATTTGGACATCCTGCTCTGATTCCAGTCTTTCTTGTGAGCACCTGGTGGAGGCTTATGAAAAAGAGTTCATGAATGAATATAGATGCTCCTTGTGTCTGTGCTTCCAGGGATTATAGACTGTCATGGTAATCCACAGTCAGCCTTTAAGGATTATTTAGTTTTTTGATTTCCTCTTTTTCTTTCTTGGCAGGTTGCCTCTTTCTCTTTGTGTTTTGTCAAAAGTGAAACCGTTCTGGTGTCCCATCTTTCCTTTGGAACTCAGTTCACTTTATTTTTCTGAAACCTCAGCTCTTGGTAGGCTTAAGAAAATACATGATTCTGTAGATTTTTCCACCATTTTCTGGTTGTTAGGATGAGAGTTACATTTTTTGTAGCTTTCCATTTATAGCAGTAGAACTCCCTTGGCAATTTATATTAAGAAGATGTGAGTATAGCTATCCATCTTTTCTTATTCTTGGCTTGGCCTCAGTTTGGGTACTGTTTAGCATATTTCCTTGTCATATAAAAAATATGAGTCAGGACTTACAATGAGGTTGGGTGTTTCAGTGAACCTAGAAGCTTGTGCTTATAGCCAGACAATACTAGATGGAAATCACTAAATGCCACTTTGAACAATAGCTTATTGCTCTGTAACATAATAAAAAATGGCATCATTTTCATACTATTGTTGTGAAGATTAGAATATACTTGTTCATCCAACAAACCTTTTTTTGAGTATCTACATTATACCAGACACCACTGAAGGTGCTACAAACACAGGGATTACAAGAGAGAAGCAATACTTTGCCTTTGCAAAGCTTGCATTCTACTGGGAAGAGACAGATTCTAAACGCAAAAAAATAAAAGTTCAGGTAGTAATAAGTGCCTTGAAGAAAAATCAAGCAGGGAAAGAAGAGAGAGTGAAGGGGTCAAGTGCGAGCTGTTAATTTTGGGTGGTCAGCATATGTGAGTAGGTGACTTCTGACTAGAAAGTGAATGGAAGGAAAGAAAAATCAGCCCTGAAGGCAAGGAGAAGAGAAGATCACTCTAGGCAAAGGAAACAGCAAGTTTGAGGCCCCGAGGTAGAATGAGCTTAGTGTACTTGAGCAACAGGAAAGTCATTTTGACCACTGCAGAGTGGGAGAGAGGACAAGTGGAACAGGGTAGTTTGGAAAGAGGCAGAAGCCAGATTATGTAGGGTTTGTCAGGCCGGGTTAAAAAAAATTGTATATATGCATGACTCTAACCCCCAAATTGACAAATAGTGGGTATTTAAGAAATGTTAACTCCTTTATCATTTTTGGTTACTCATCTCCATGGATGAATCTATTTATCCCACCCTAAATGAATGAAGGGCATAAAAGGGATGGTGATACACTCCTCTGGAATCATGAATTTGGATAAATTAGCCTAACACTACTACATATAAAATAGATAAACAATAAGGACCTATTGTGTAGCACAAGAAACTATATTCAATAACTTGTAATAACCTATAATGGAAAAGAATCTGAAAAAGAATATATATATATATATATATATATATGCATGTGTGTGTATATATATACATGTGTATATATATGTATATAAGTGAATCACTTTGCTGTACACTAGAAACTAACACAGCATTGTAAATCAACTATACTTCAATTTAAAAAAAAATCTAAACTGAGAAGACTGTGTGGAATTTAGGAATCTAGGATTTTTGTCTTCCAAATTGGTCCTAATATCAATAGTCAAATATATGCTGGCTGCAACTAGAATTCTAGGCAAAATCTCAGAGTGGTCAGAGTTTGTGTTCTCACTTAATTACTATTTTTCTTCAAATGCTCTTCTGCCCTATGTATAGCAAACATCTTCATCTCACCCCATGAAAGCTCTTATTCCTAAAGCCAATATGTGAATTAGGAATTGAAATAAAACTGAGAGACCGATGACTAATACTTTTTTTTTATTGGAATATAGTTGCTTTACAATGTTGTATTGGTTTCTGCTGTACCATGAAGTGAATCAGCTATATGTATACATATATCCCCTCTCTCTTGGACCTCCCCTTCCACCGCCCACCATCCCACCCATCTAGGTAATCACAGAGCACCAAGCTGAGCTCCCTCTGCTGTACGGCAGGTTCCCACTAGCTATCTGTTTTACAGTGGTAGTGTATATATGTCAAACCTATAAACTCCTAAACCCTGTCCATGTAAACACACTTCTACAGGGATATATGCATTTCAGACAAAAGTTGCTGATAAACGTTGAGAAAAGGTATTTTTGATCAAATGTATCTTGCGTATTCAAACTTATTGTCCTCAATCCATGTGACTCTGGAAACACAATACGTTCAACACTGTTTATTAACGTGCAGACACCTTATCTGCTCTTCCTTAACTTTCTTTAAAAAGTCTTTGCATTAAAACAACAAGCAAACAATTACTTTCATTTCATATCGAAATTAGCTCAGCATGCCACAGAGACAGGTTTCAAATCTACTTTCTCATATAATCCTTTTGTTTCCTATTTTAACAGAAAAGAGCGTACTTAGATTAAAAATAGAAACTTAGAGCCAAGGCTGAAAGGCAGCATAGGGGTTTCTTGTCCCACCACCCTCCAAAGCTTCTGCTCCTCTGTAGCCCTGCTGCAACATCTCACTGGCTCATCAATGGTTGGATAAACTCCACTGGTCACTCTAGAGGACCCAGTATCTCAAGAGGAGGCCCACTGAATCTTGGGTTATTTATTTTACAGTTCTTTATGTTAGTAGATATATACACACACATCTCATAATTCTCTCATCCTAAACTATTCATAAACATTGCATGTTGGATTCTGAGAGACCCAGTGTTCTCAAAATGCTGATGTTTTTCCTTCAATTATTTTATCTTCCTCTTCTGGGTAATGTCTCTTACCCTCATGGTTTCTTCTCTGGTACATTTTACATACTTATATCCTTCTGCATTTCTATTGTCAACTTGTCAACATTTCAATTTTTTTGGTAAAAGAGCATAACTTTTTATTACTAGCACTATCACAAGAAAAGATAAGTTTGCTTGTTGATTCATTAAATAAATAGTTATTCAGAGCAAGGCATTCATCTAGGCCCTGAAGGTACAACAGTGAACAAAACGAAATTTTGTAAGTTAGATGTTGTAACACCTGACCACACGTGTTCACCTATTTACTATTTTATCCCCCCAAACTTTACACAGGTCCTCTATATACATATACATGTATAATTCCCTTGGATGTCAAGAGTGAGAAATTCTGGAAATTCTCTAATTTATGGGATTTATTTATTGTTATATCATAAATATCAGTGAGACTAGAGTAAGAACCTCACCATAGGCCTTTTATTATTGCTGAGAATTGGGTACTTTCCCCCCTCCTCTAGTCTCAGTGGATTCATCCTTTACTCTGGTGTCTTCAGAGCCTCCGTGCTTTGGGACTCTGCCTTCTCAGTGGAGTTCTCTTGACGGTGCTCTCTCTTCCTGTCTCTGAAACTCAGAACTTTGCTTTGAACTAGGCTTTTCAAAGCAGTATACTCCAGGTGACATTCCTGCTCTGAACTACCTCTTAAATTTTCTTTAGTTCCTAAGAAAATTATAAGAAATATCTATTTTATTAGTTGAAAGTCTCATATTGAAAACCTCCTTTGAGATTTCTTTGTAAACTCTTTTGCTCTCTCTTTTTAAATCCTCAGGCTGTATTCTCAACCATGCAATTTTTTTCACTCTTGTGTGTTGCCTTGTGTTTATGTGAAAAATATTTCCTTTTTGGTGAAAAATCTTTCTACTAGCCTTTCAAAACTGGCAAGTACAAGCTGGACTGAAATCTACGGTTGTTATCCTCTGTTGTTTTTTTTTTTTTTTCATGCAGAAACCCTGAACTCCTCTGCCTTTTCTCTCGTTACAGATTCAAGACCCACCTTTCAGTCAAGTGTTTTGCCACATAGCCGGTTTTTCCATAGGGCAATAAGGTACCCTGTTGGTAGGAGCTGTCCACAACTAATGTACAAGAGAGAAAGGGGCACCAGGACCATATTATCATTTTCTATCAGCCAGTAAACTCCCCACGAATATATTTCCCTTTCTACTTCACATCGACATATATACACTACCAAATGTAAAATAGCTAGTGGGAAGCAGCCTCGTAGCACAGGGAGATCAGCTCAGTGCTTTGTGTCCACCTAGAGGGGTGGGATAGGGAGAGTGGGAGGGAGACGCAAGAGGGAGGAGATATGCGGATATACATACATGTATAGCTGATTCACTTTGTTATAAAGCAGAAACTAACATACTCTTGTAAAGCAGTTATACTCCAATAAAGATGTTAAAAAAAATATTTCCTGCCTTCCTTCTCCTTCCCCCCATCTCAGTATTATAAACCCGTCATCATTTTCAATTTCTCCCATCTCTTTCTGAGTTCCCCTCAGAGATTTTCTTTTCCCACAGAAGACTATCCTGAATAGATTGGGGCACATTTTACCTGGTCTGTTGGTTCCTCTCCTTTGTTCTAGTTCTGAACATGTGTGCCTGCCTGTACTTATCGTTTAATGGTCTTTAGCAACTTGAACAGGTTAGTTTTCTAAAGCACAAATTATGCAAGATTTTGCTCCATTTCCCCCTGGCCCTCATAAGATCAGTGGTGAACTTGTTTTAAAAAGAGCTGAGATTTTTTTTTCTACATATTATATTCCATTTATTTCCAGATCCATAAAACATGGTTTTTGTAAACCTTATCTGAACCTAAGTGAAAAGCATCTGGCATTAGTTAATCTATCCGTTTCTTGTCTAATTTTACTCCATCTTTGTATTTCTGGATCCAAATCTCAAAATTTTACTTAATTTTTTTCTTAAATAATGTTTTTATTACTCTTACAACAAGCTTTTCTTTTTTTTTTTTAAAGAGAATTAAAAAAATATCTTGGGGGCTTCCCTGGTGGCGCAGTGGTTGAGAGTCCGCCTGTCAATGCAGGGCACACGGGTTCGTGCCCCGGTCTGGGAGGATCCCACATGCTGTGGAGCGGCTGGGCCCGCGAGTCCGGAGCCTGTGCTCTGCAACGGGAGAGGCCACAACAGTGAGAGGCCCATGTACCGCAACAACAAAAACAAACAAACAAAAAAACATCTTGGGTTCCTTCTTCCTATTGTTACAATTCCTAAAGTTATATGTGTGTTTACCCCTGACTCAGTGCTGTGTCAAATGCTTTAATTCCTAAACATTTTTAAGTGCTGTGGAAAGACAGTAGACACTGGAGGCAAGCACTGCAATTCAAATAACTTCTATCCTGGGTTCTGATCATGAGGCCTTGATATCTAGCTCCCTTAAGTTCCAATTTCTTCTTTTGTAAAATGCAAACAATACCTTACAGGACATTTAAATGATAAAAATTAGAGATAATATATATAAAGGTTGATTGTAAACACATACACATATTAAAGGTAATGTATAGAAAACATCTAACAGCATATCTGGCCCATAGAAAGTGTTTATAAAATGTTTGGTATTTATTATTTCAGCAAATGAGTGCTTTGGATTTTATTTTCCAGTGAAAAATAACAATGATCACATAATCTCTTGTACCTTGTGTCACAGCTAATTTTTCTCCTCTTCTGGAAGTTTTACAGATTGTCTTTGTTTCTGGTGGTCTCTTTTTCACCAAGACTTCTAGGATTCCAGAAAACAAAACAGCCACACCAAATATTTTCTTCAGATTTTCTCTTTCCTTTTTAAGGCTTCCAGCTTTGTACTGTCTCTTCTTTTAGTTTCCATTTTTAAGTGGCTCTGATCCCTTGCTTTTCACTAGTGGAGGTCTGAGAGGATGTGGGGAAGGAACAGATAACATGAAGTCTCAGCATATCTAATCGTCCCCAATTTATGACTTTTCTTTTTGCCCTCAGTTTTTCTATCTCCTTAAGAAAGCAAAGTCACAATGCTCTCTTCCAACACTGTGGCCTCCAAACCTACCTCCTGTCATTGATCACTTTGTCTTTTCCCAGTAAAACTTCTTGGTTTAGAAAATGTACAACAACCTACAAGTATTACCATTACTGTCTTGTAAGTAAGAAAATTAGGACTCGCACAAGTTATTTACAATGGGCAAATAAAACTGGCAAGCATGTCTGGGTCTCACGTGACTTCAATTATGGGACTTTTTCTACCTGGCCGATAGGTGTGTCTAATTCAGCATTTCTCAAACCTGGCTAAACATGATAATCACCTGGTAGCTTTTAAAAGCAGTATTACATGCCTGAGATACACCACGAATGATTCAGAATCACTGAGACTCGGGCCAGGGTCTCTGTATTTTTAAAACCTCCCTCAGAGATTATACTGTACAGACAAGGTTGAGAAACATTGCTGTAATGAGCCGTCTAGTCCTAGCATGCCTTTATTTATTTATTTATTTTCTTCTTTTTATCTTTTGCTTGCTTTTATTTTTAAATTCAAGTTCTGTGGTTATGAAATCAAAGAAATAATTTTCAAAATAACATTTCGTTTTTTTCAGTGAAATTTTTTCTTTAACCGCACAAAAAAAGTAGAGTTGCTCTGGAGTAAGAGTATGGAGATCTACCTAATCAGGATCCCTCAGTCTGCATCTCAGAGCCCATAAGACCACCTACACTATTTGAAAACCCTTAGCCTAGGAATAGTAGGCAGCAGCGCAAGGTGTGTAGTGAATACATTACAGGGATACCTGGACTATAACCCCTGAAGTTCTTGGGTCATCTGGGCAGGATGAAGACAGTAGCACTGTCTGGCCAGTTGCCTGCAGTAATTTAGTGCTGTATAAACATTCCCATTTTCTATGTATGCATTGGTGTGAAAAATGTTGGGAAGCAGTGGTCTAAGAAGTTATTTTAAAAAAATTTTTAACAGACCTTCATGGGAGTATAATTGTTTCACAATGCTGTGTTACTTTCTGTTGTACAACAAAGTGAATCAGCTATATGTATACATATATCCCCATATCTCCTCCCTCTTGCGCCTTCCTCCCACCCTCCCTATCCCAACACTCTAGGTCATCACAAAGCACTGAGCTGATCTCTCCGTGCTATGCTGCTGCTTCCCACTAGCTATCTGTTTTACATACCGTAGTGTATATATGTCGATGCTTCTCTCACTTTGCCCCAGCTTCCCCCTCGCCTCCATGTCCTCAAGTCCATTTTCTATGTCTATGTCTTTATTCCTGCACTGCCACTAAGTTCATCAGTACCATTTGTTTTGTTTTGTTTTTAGACTCCATATATACATCTTAGCATATGGTATTTGTTTTTCTCTTTCTGACTGAATTCACTCTGTATGACAGAATCTAGGTCCATCCACCTCACTACAAATAACTCAATTTCATTTATTTTTATGGCTGAGTAATATTCCACTGTATATATGGGCCACATCTTCTTTATCATCTGTCATTGGACATTTAGGTTGGTTCCATGTCCTGTCTATTGTAAATAGAGCTGCAGTGAACATTGTGGTACATGTGTCTTTTTGAATTATGGTTTTCTCAGGGTATATGCCCAGTAGTGGGATTGCTGGGTCATGTGGTAGTTCTATTTTTAGTTTTTTAAGGAACTGCCGTACTGTTCTCCATAGGGGTTGTATTAATTTACAGTCCCACCAACAGTGCAAGAGGGTTCCCTTTTCACCACACCCTTTCCAGCATTTATTGTTTCTAGATATTTTGATAATGGCCATTCTGACTGGTGTGAGATAATATCTCATTGTAGTTTTGATTTGCATTTCTCTAATAATTAGCGATGTTGAGCAGCTTTTCTTGTGCCTCTTGGCCATCTGTATGTCTTCTTTGGAGAAATGTCTATTTAGGTCTTCTGCCCAGTTTTTACTTGAACTGTCTGTTTTTTTGATATTGAGCTCCATGAGCTATTTGTACATTTTGGAGATTAATCCTTTGTTGTTTCATTTGCAAATATTTTCTCCCATTCTGAGGGTTTTCTTTTGGTCTTGTTTATGGTTTCCTTTGCTGTGCAAAAACTTTGAAGTTTCATTAGGTCCCATTTGTTTATTTTTGCTTTTATTTCCATTTCTCTAAGAGGTGGGTCAAAAAGGATCTTGCTGTGGATTATGTAAAAGAGTGTTTTTCCTATGTTTTCCTCTAAGAGTATTATAGTGTTTGGTCTTACATTTAGGTCTTTAATCCATTTTGAGTTTATTTTTGTTTATGGTGTTAGGAGTGTTCTAATTTCATTCTTTTACATGCAGCTGTCCAGTTTTCCAGGCACCATTTATTGAAGAGGCTGTCTTTTCTGCATTGTATATTCTTGCCTCCTTTGTCATAAATTAGATGACCATATGTGCATGGGTTTATCTCTGGGTTTTCTATCCTGTACCATTGATCTATATTTCTGTTTTTGTGCTGGTACCATACTGTCTTGACTACTGTAGCTTGGTAGTATAGTTTGAAGTCAGGGAGACTGATTCTTCCAGCTCTGTTTTTCTTTCTCAAGCTTGCTTTGGGTATTCAGGATCTTTTGTGTTTCCATACGTATTCTAAATTTTTTTGTTCTAATTCTGTGAAGAATGCTATTGGTATTTTGAGAGGGACTGCATTGAGTCTGTAGATGGCTTTGGGTAGTATGGTCATTTTCACAATATTGATTCTTCCAATCCAAGAGCATGGTATATTTCTCCATCTGTTTATGTCATCTGATTTCTTTCATCAGTGTTTTATAGTTTTCTGAGTACTAGACTTTCATTTCCTTAGGCAGGTTTTTGTGTTTTTTTGAACACCTTTATTGGAGTATAATTGCTTTACAATGATGTGTTAGTTTCTGCTTTATAACAAGGTGAATCAGTAATACATATACATATGTCCCCATAACTCTTCCCTCTTGCATCTCCCTCCCTCCCACCATCCCTATAACACTGCTCTAGGTGGTCACAAAGCACTGAGCTTATCTCCCTGTGCAATGTGGCTGCTTCCCACTATATTTTACGTTTGGTAGTGTATATATGCCCATGCCACTCTCTCACTTTGTCCCAGCTTACCCTTCACCCTCCCTGTATCCTCAACTCCATTCTCTAGTAGGTCTCCATCTTTATTCCCATCATGCCCTTAGGTTCTTCATGACCATATTTCTTTTTTTTTTTTTTTAGATTCCATATATATGTGTTAGCATATGGTATTTGTTTTTCTCTTTCTGACTTACTTCACTCTGTATGACAGTCTCTAGGTCCATCCACCTCACTACAAAAAGTCAGTTTCATTCCTTTTTATGGCTGAGTAATATTCCATTGTATATATGTGCCACATCTTCTTTATCCATTCATCTGTTGATGGACACTTAGGTTGCTTCCATGTCCTGGCTATTGTAAATAGAGCTGCAATGAACATTTTGGTACATGACTCCTTTTGAATTATGGTTTTCTCAAGGTATATGCCCAGTAATGGGGTTGCTGGGTCATTTGGTAGTTCTATTTTTAGTTTTTTAAGGAACCTCCATACTGTTCTCCATAGTGGCTGTATCAATTTACATTCCTACCAACAGTGCAAGAGGGTTCCGTTTTCTCCACACCCTCTCCAGGATTTGTTTGTAGATTTTATGATGATGGCAATTCTTACTGGTGTGAGATGATATCCCATTGTAGTTTTGATTTACATTTCTCTAATGAGTAATGATGTGTTGAGCATTCTTTCATGTGTCTGTTGGCAATCTGTATATCTTCTTTGGAGAAATGTCTATTTAGGTCTTCTGCCCACTTTTGGATTGGGTTGTTTGTTTTTTTAATATTGAGCTGCATGTAAATTTTGGATATTAATCCTTTGTCAGTTTCTTCATTTGCAAATATTTTCTCCCATTCTGAGGGTTGTCTTTTGGTCTCATTTATGGTTTCCTTTGCTGTGCAAAAGCTTTTAAGTTTCATAAGGTCACATTTGTTTTTGTTTTGTTTTTACTTCCATTTCTCTAGGAGATGGGTCAAAAAGGATCTTGGTGTGATTTATGTCATAGAGTGTCCTGCCTATGTTTTCCACTAAGAGTTTGATGGTGTCTGTCCTTACATTTAGCTCTTTAATCCATTTTGAGTTTATTTTTCTATATGGTGTTAGGGAGTGTTCTAATTTCATTCTTTTACATGTAGCTGTCCAGTTTTCCCAGCACCACTTATTGAAGAGGCTGTCTTTTCTCCACTGTTTATTCTTGCCTCCTTTATCAAAGATAAGGTGACCATATGTGCGTGAGTTTATCTCTGGGCTTTCTATCCTGTTCCATTGATCTATATGTCTGTTTTTGTGCCAGTACCATACTGTCTTGATTACTGTAGCTTTGTAGTGTAGTCTGAAGTCAGGGAGCCTGAAACCTCCAGCTCCATTTTTCTTTCTCAAGATTGCTTTGGCTATTTGGGGTATTTTGCGTTTCCATACAAATTGTGAAGTTTTCTGTTCTTGTTCTGTGAAAAATGCTGGTGGTCGTTTGATAGGGATTGCATTGAATCTGTAGATTGCTTTGGGTAGTAGAGTCATTTTCACAATGTTGATTCTTCCAAACGAAGAACATGGTATATCTCTCTATCTATTTGTATCATCTTTAATTTCTTTCATCAGTGTCTTACAGTTTTCTGCATACAGGTCTGTTGTCTCCTTAGGTAGGTTTATACCTAGATATTTTATTCTTTTTGTTGCAGTGGTAAATGGGAGTGTTTTCTTAATTTCACTTTCAGATTTTTCATCATTATTGTATAGGGATGCCAGAGATTTCTGTGCATTAATTTTGTATCCTGCTACTTTACCAAATTCATTGATTAGCTCTAGTAGTTTTCTGGTAGCATCTTTAGGATTCTCCATGCATAGTATCATGTCATCTGCAAACAGTGACAGCTTTACTTCTTCTTTTCCAATTTGGATTCCTTTTATTTCTTTTTCTTCTCTCATTGCTGTGGTAAAACTTCCAAAACTATGTTGAATAATAGAGGTGAGAGTGGGCAAGGTTGTCTTGTTCCTGATCTTAGTGGAAATGGTTTCAGTTTTTCACCATTGAGGATGATGTTGGCTGTGGGTCTATCATATATGTCGTTTATTATGCTGAGGAAAGTTCCCTCTATGCCTACTTTCTGGAGGGTTTTTACCATAAATAGGTGTTGGATTTTGTCAAAAGCTTTCTCTGCATCTATTGAAATGCTCATATGGTTTTTCTCCTTCAGTTTGTTAATATGGTGTATCATGTTGATTGATTTGTGTGTATTGAAGAATCCTTGCATTCCTGGGATACACCCCACGTGATCATGGTGTATGATCCTTTTAATGTGCTGTTGGATTCTGTTTGCTAGTATTTTGTTGAGGATTTTGCATCTATGTTCATCAGTGATATTGGCCTGTAGATTTCCTTGTTTGTGACATCTTTGTATGGTTTTGATATCAGAGTGATGGTGGCCTCGTAGAATGAGTTTGGGAGTGTTCCTCCCTCTGCTATATTTTGGAAGAGTTTGAGAAGGATAGGTGTTAGCTCTTCTCTAAATGTGTGATAGAATTCGCCTGTGAAGCCATCTGGTCCTTGGCTTTCGTTTGTTGGAAGGTTTTTGATCACAGTTTCAATTTCTGTGCTTGTGATTGGTCTGTTCGTATTTTCTATTTCTTTCTGGTTCAGTCTCGGAAGGTTGTGCATTTCTAAGAATTTGTCCATTTCTTCCAGGTTGTCCATTTTATTGGCATAGAGTTGTTTCTAGTAATCTCTCATGATCCTTTGTATTTCTGCAGTGTCAGTTGTTACTTCTCCTTTTTCATTTCTAATTCTATTGATTTGAGTCTTCTCCCTTTTTTTTCTTGATGAGTCTGGCTAATGGTTTATTAATTCTGTTTGTCTTCTTAAAGAACCAGCTTTTAGTTTTATTGATCTTTGCTATTGTTTCCTTCATTTCTTTTTCATTTATTTCTGATCTGATCTTTATGATTTCTTTCCTTCTGCTACCTTTGGGGGTTTTTTTGTTTTGTTTTGTTCATCTTTCTCTAATTGCTTTAGGTGTAACGTTAGGTTGTTTATTTGAGATGTTTCTTGTTTCTTGAGGTAGGCTTGTATAGCTATAAACTTCCCTCTTAGAACTGCTTTTGCTGCATCTGATAGGTTTTGGGTCGTCGTGTTTTCATTGTCATTTGTTTCTAGGTATTTTTTGATTTCCTCTTTGACTTCTTCAGTGATCTCTTGGTTATTAAGTAGTGTATTGTTTAGACTCCATGTGGTTGTATTTCTTACAGATTTTTTCCTGTAATTGATATCTAGTCTCATAGTGTTTTTGTCAGAAAAGATACTTGATACCATGTCAATTTTCTTAAATTTACCAAGGCTTTATTTGTGACCCAAGATATGATCTATTCTGGAGAATGTTCCATGAGCACTTGAGAAGAATGTGTATTCTGTTGTTTTTGGATGGAATGTCCTATAAATATCAATGAAGTCCATCTTGTGTATTGTATCATTTAAAGCTTGTGTTTCCTTATTTATTTTCATTTTGGATGATCTGTCCATTGTTGAAAGTGGGGTGTTAAGTCCCCTACTATGATTGTGTTACTGTTGATCTCCCCTTTTGTAGCTGTTAGTATTTGCCTTATGTATTGAGGTGCTCCTATGTTGGGTGCATAAATATTAACAATTTTTATATTTTCTTCTTGGATTGATCCCTTGATCATTGTGTAGTGGCCTTCTTTGTCTCTTGTAATAGTCTTTGTTTTAAAGTCTATTTTGTCTGATATGAGAATTGCTACTCCAGCTTTCTTTTAATTTCCATTTGCATGGAATATCTTCTTCCATCCCCTCACTCAGTCTGTATGTATCCCTAGGTCTGTAGTGGGTCTCTTGTAGACAGCATATATATAGGTCTTGTTTTTCTATGCATTCAGCCAGTCTATGTGTTTTGGTTGGAGCATTTAATCCATTTACATTTAAGGTAATTATAGATATGTATGTTCTTATTACCATTTTCTTAATTGTTTTGGGTTTATTATTGTCGGGCTTTTCCTTCTCTTATGTTTCCTGCCTAGAAAAGTTCCTTTAGCATTTTTGTAAAGCTGGTTTAGTGGTGCCGTGTTCTCTTAGATTTTGCTTGTCTGTAAAGGTCTTAATTTCTTCATCAAATCTGAATGAGATCCTTGCTGGTTAGAGTAATCTTTGTTGTATGTTCTCTCCTTCATCACTTTAAATATGTCCTGGCAGTCTTCTGGCTTGCAGAGTTTCTGCTGAAAGATCATTATTAATTTTTTGGTGTCTTTTTTGGCCTTTTCTTCCACTTTATTTCATATTCCCACCGCAATAATGACTCCTTTAATTTAAACTAAAAACCATAGAGGGTTCCTGAAAGGGTGGCAGCAAAGGAATGAAAGTGTCAAAGACTGGGGACAGGTGGGGTGGGGAATCAGTGGATCGTCTTGACTGGACTCTTGACGTTGCTGGCTGCTTGGAGCTGCAGCTGGTAGGCCATAGGATGGATCTTAAAACCGTAGAGCCTGGACACAACCTGGTTGGCGGGCCTCTTGGGTCGGTACTCAGGGTGCACCATGAAGAGCCTATGAGGGAAACCAGTGTTATTTGTTGTTTTTCCCTTGCTGTTTTTAATATTTGTTCTTTGTATTTAGTTTATGATAGTTTGATTAATATGTGTCTTGGCATGTTTCTCCTTGGATTTATCCTGTATGGGACTCTCTGTGCTTCTTGGACTTGATTAACTATTTCCTTTACCATATTAGGGAAGTTTTCAACTATAATCTCTTCAAATATTTTCTCAGTGCCTTTCTTTTTCTCATCTTCTTCTGGGACCCCTATAATTCGAATGTTGTTGCGTTTAATGTTGTCCCAGATGTCTGTGAGACTGGCCTCAATTCTTTTCATTCTTTTTTCTTTATTCTTCTCTGCAGTAATTATTTCCACTATTTTAACTTCCAGGTCACTTATCCGTTCTTCTGCCTCAGTTATTCTGCTATTGATCCCTTCTAGAGAATTTTAAATTTCATTTATTTTGTGGTTCATCACTGTTTGTTTGCTCTTTATTTCTTCTAGGTCCTTGTTAAATTTTTCTTGTATTTTCTTCATTCTATTTCCAAGATTTTGGATTATCTTTACTAACATTATTCTGAATTTTTTTCAGGTAGACTGCCTATTTCCTCTTCATTTGTTTGGTCTGGTGGAGTTTTGCTTTGCTCCTTTGTCTGCTGTGTGATTCTCTGTCTTCTCATTTTGATTAATTTACTGTGTTTGGGGTCTCCTTTTCTCAGGCTGCAGGTTCGTGGTTCCCATTGTTTTTGGTGTCTGTCCCCAATGGCTAAGATTGGTTCAGTGGGTTGTGTAGGCTTCCTGCTGAAGGGGACTAGTGCCTGTGTTCTGGTGGATGAGGCTGGATCTTGTCTTTCTGGTGGGCAGGTCCACGTCTGTTAGTGTGTTTTGGGGTGTCTGTGGCCTTATTATGAATTTAGGCAGCCTCTGTGCTAATGGATGGGTTTGTGTTCCTGTCTTGCTAGTTGTTTGGCATAGGGTGTCCAACACTGTAGCTTGATGGTCATTGAGTGGAGCTGGGTCTTGGTGTTGAGATGGAGATCTCTGGGAGATTTTCGCCATTTGATATTACATGGAGCTGGGAGGTCTCTTTTGGCCCAGTGTCCTGAACTTGGCTCTCCCACCTCAGTGGCACAGCCCTGATGCCTGGCTGGAGCACTAAGAGCCTGTCTTCCACACAGCTCAGAATAAAAGGGAGGAAAAAAAGAAAGAAGATAAAATAAAGTAAAATAAAATAAAGTCATTAAAATAAAAAATAATTATTAAAAAAATTTTTTTAAGTAATTAAAAAAAAAGACGGACAGATAGAACCCTAGGACAAATGGTAAAAGCAAAGCTATACAGACAAAATCACACACAGAAGCATAGAGATACACACTCACAAAATGAGAAAAAGCGAAATATATATATATATATATATATATATCGTTTCCCCCAAAGTCCACCTCCTCAATTTGGGATGATTCATTGTCTATTCAGGTATTCCACAGATTCAGGTTATGTCCGGTTGATTGTGGAGATTTAATCCGCCGCTCCTGAGGCTGCTGGGAAAGATTTCCCTTTCTCTTCTTTGTTCGCACAGCTCCCTGGGTTCAGCTTTGGATTTGGACCCACCTCTGCATGTAGGTCGCCTGAGGGTGTCTGTTCTTCAGTCAGACAGGATGGGGTTGAAGGAGCAGCTGATTCGGGGGCTCTGTCTCACTCAGGCCAGGGGAAGGGAGGGGTGCGGAGTGCGGGACGAGCCTGCGGCGGCAGAGGCCAGCATGACATTGCACCAGCCTGAGGCGCGCCATGCGTTCTCCTGGGGCAGTTGTCCCTGGATCCTGGGACCCTGGCAGTGGCGGCCTGCACAGGCTCCTGGGAGGGGAGGTGGAGAGTGACCTGTGCTCACACACAGGCTTCTTGCTGGCTGCAGCAGCAGCCTTAATGTCCCATGCCCGTCTCTGGGGTCCGTGCTGATAGCTGCAGCTCGTGCCTGTCTCTGGAGCTCCTTTAAGCAGCGCTCTTAATCCCCTCTTCTCTCGTACCAGGAAACAAAGAGGCAAGAAAAAGTCTCTTATCTCTTCGGCAGCTCCAGACTTTTTCCCGGACTCCCTCCCAGCTAGCCGTGGCGCACTAGCCCCTTCAGCCTGTGTTCACGCCGCCAACCCCAGTCCTCTCCCTGCGATCCCACCGAAGCCCGAGCCTCAGCTCCCAGCCCCACCCGCCCCAGTGGGTGAGCAGACAAGCCTGTCGGGCTGGTGAGTGCTGGTTGGCACCGATCCTCTGTGCGGGAATCTCTCCGCTTTGCCCTCTGCACCCCTGCTGCTGCGCTCTCCTCTGTGGCTCTGAAGCTTTCCCCCACCACCCCGTCTCTGCCAGTGAAGGGGCTTCCTAGTGTGTGGAAACTTCTCCTCCTTCACTGCTCCCTCCCAATGGTGCAGGTCCCGTCCCTATTCTTTTGTCTTTGTTTTTTCTTTTGCCCTACCCAGGTACGTGGAGAGTTTGTTGCCTTTTGGGAGGCCTGAGGTCTTCTGCCAACGTTCAGTAGGTGTTTTTAGGGCTTGTTCCACATGTAGGTGTATTTCTTACGTATTTGTGGGGAGGAAGGTGATCTCCGCATCTTACTCTTCTGCCATTTTGAAGCTCCTCCCTTAGGCAGGTTCATTCCTTGGTATTTTATTCTTTTTGTTGCAGTGGTAAATGGCAGTGTTTCCTTAATTTCTCTTTCTGATTCTTTGTTGTTAGTGTATAGGAGTGACAGAGATTTCTGTGCATTCATTTTGTATCCTGTAACCTTACCAAATTCACTGATTAGTTCTTGTAGTTTTCTGGTGGTATCTGTAGGATTTTCTATTTATATTACCATGTCATCTGCAAACAGTGACAGTTTTACTTCTTCTTTTCCAATTTGTATTTCTTTTTCTTCTCTGATTGCCATGGCTAGGACTTCGAAAACTATGTTGAATAAGAGTGGTGAGAGTGGCCATCCTTGTCTTGTTCCTGATCTTAGTGGAAATGTTTTCAGTTTTTCATCATTGAGTATGATGTTTGCTGTGGGTTTGTCATATATGGCCTTTATTATGTTGAGGTAGGTTCCCTCTCTGCCCATTTTCTGGAGCGTTTTTATCATAAATTGGTGTTGAATTTTGTCAAAAGTTTTTTCTGCATCTATTGAGATGATTATATGGTTTTTATTTCTTAATTTGTTAATATGGTGTATCACATTGATTTGCATACATTGAAGAATCTTTGCATCCCTGAGATAAATCCCACTTGATCATGGTGTATGATCCTTTCAATATATTGTTGGATTCTGTTTGCTAGTATTTTGTTCAGGTTTTTTGCATCTATGTTCATCAGTGGTATTGGTCTATAATTTTCTTTTTTGTGATGTCTTTTTCTGGTTTTGGTATCAGAGTGATTATGGCTTTGTAGAATGAATTTGGGAGTGTTCCTCTCTCTGCAATTTTTGGAAGAGTTTGAGAAGGATTGATATTAGTTCTTCTCTAAATGTTTGGTAGAATTCGTTGGTGAAGCCATCTGGTCCTGGACAATTTTTGGCTGGAAGACTTTTAATTACAGTTTCAATTTCTTTACTTGTGATAGGTATGCTTATATTTTCTAATTCTTCCTGGTTCAGTCGTAGAAAATTGTACATTTCCAAGATTTGTCCATTTCTTCGAGGTTGTCCATTTTGTTGGCACATAGTTGTTTGTAGTAGTCTCTTATAATCCTTTTTATTTCTGCAGTGTCAGTTGTAACTTCTCCTTTTTCATTTCTAATTTTATTGATTTGAATCCTTTCCCTTTTTTTCTTGATGAGTCTAGTTAAGGGTTTATCAATTTTGTTTATCTTCTCAAAGAACAAACTTTTAGTTGTATTGATGTTTGCTATTGTTTTCTTCATTTCTATTTCAATTATTTCTTCTCTGATCTTTATGATTTCTTTCCTTCTACTGACTTTGGTTTTCTTTGTTCTTCTTTCTCTGTTTGCTTTAGGTGTCGGGTTAGATTGTTTATTTGAGATTTTTCTTGTTTTTTGAGGTGAGATTGAATTGCTATAAAGTTCTCTCTTAGAACTGCTTTTGCTGTGTCCCATATGTTTTGGGTCATTGTGTTTTCATTGTCATTTGTTTCTCTGTATATTTTGATTTCCTCTTTGATTTCTTCAGTGATCTCTTGGTTATTTAGAAGCACATTATATAGCCTCCTTGTATTTGACTTTTACGGTTTTTTTCCAATCGATTTTGTAATTGATTTCCAATCTTATAGCATTGTTGTCATAAAAGATACTTGATACAATTTCAGTTTTCTTAAATTTTCGGAGGCTTGATTTATGACCCCAAATGTGATCTATCCTGGAGAATGTTCCATGTGCACTTGAGAAGAAAGTGTATTCTGACACTTTGAGGTGGAATGTTCTATAAATATCAATTAAATTATCTGGTCTATTGTGTCATTTTAAGCTTCTGTTTATTTACTTTCTATTTGGATGATCTATCCACTGGTGTAAGTGGGGTGTTAAAGTCCCCCACTATTGTTGTGTTACTGTTGATTTCCCCTTTCATGGTTGTTAGCATTTGCCTTATGTGTTGAGGTGCTCCTATGTTAGGTGTGTAAGCATTTATAATTGTTATATCTTCTTCTTGGATTGATCCCTTGATCATTATGTAGTGTTCTCCCTTGTCTCTTGTAACATTCTTTATTTTAAAGTCTATTTTATCTGATATGAGTATTGCTACTCCAGCTTTCTTTTGATTTCCATTTGCATGGAATATCTTTTTACATCCCTTCACTTTCAATCTGTATGTGTCCCTAGGTCTGAAGTGGATCTCTTGTAGACAGCATATCTTTGGGTGTTTTTTTGTATCCGTTCAGCCAGTCTGTGTCTTTTGGTGGGGCATTTAATCCACTTACATTCAAGATTATTATCAATATGTATGTTCCTATTACCATTTTCTTAATTATTTTGTATTTGTTTTTGTGGGTCTTTTTCTTCTCTTGTGTTTCCTGTCTAGAGAAGTTCCTTTAACATTTGTTGCAAAACTGGTTTGGTGGTGCTGAATTCTCTTAGCTTTTGCTTGTCTGAAAAGCTTTTGATTTCTCCATTGAATCTGAATGAGATCCTCGTTGGGCAGAGTAACCTTGGTTTTAGGTTTTTCTCTTTCATCATTTTAAGTATATCCTGCCACTCCCTTCTGGCCTGCAGAGTTTCTGCTGAAAAATCAGCTGATAACCCTATGGGGATTCCTTTGTATGCTATTTTTTGTTTTTCCCTTGCTACTTTTAATATTTTTTTCTTTGAATTTGATTTTTTTAGTTTGATTAGTATGTGTCTTGGTGTGTTTCTCCTAGGGTTTATCCTTTATGGGACTCTCTGTGCTTCCTGGACTTGGGTAACTATTTCCTTTCCCATGTTAGGGAAGTTTTCCACTATAATCCCTTCAAATATTTTCTCAGACCTTTTCTTTTTCTCTTCTTCTTCTGTGACCCCTATAATTAGAATGGTGGTGCATTTAGTGTTGTCCCAGAAATCTCTGAGGTTGTTCTCGGTACTTTTTATTCTTTTCTCTTTATTCTGCTCCTCAGCAGTTATTTCTACCATTTTGTCTTCCAGCTCACTTTTTTGTTCTTCTGTGTCACTTATTCTGTTATTGATTCCTTCTAGTGTATTTTTCATTTCAGTTATTGTGTTGTTCATTTCTGTTTGTTCTTTAGTTCTTCTAGATCTTTGTTAAACATTTCTTGTATTTTCTTGACCCATGCCTCCATTCTATTTCTGAGATTCTGGATCATTTTTAGTATCATTACACTGAATTCTTTTCGAGGTAGCTTGCCTATTTCCTCTTCATTTATTTGGTCTTGTAGGTTTTTACCTTGCTCCTTCATCTGTGACATATTTTTTGCCATCTCATTTATTTTTTTCCTTTTTCTTTATGAGTGGGATTTTGTTCCTGTTTTACTGTTTTTTTTGGCTTCCAACACTGGAGTTTTAAGCTGTTGGTTAGAGCTGGGTCTTGGTGCTCAGATGAGGACCTCCATGAGACCTCACTTCAGTGAATATTCCCTGGGGTCTGAGGTTCTCTGTCAGTCCAGTGGTTTGGACTTGTAACTCCCATTGCAGGAGCTTTGGCCTGACCCCTGGCTTGTGAACCTGGATCCTGCAAGCAGCATGGGGTGGCAGAAAAGAAACAAAAAACAGAAGAGTAAGAAAGTAAAAAATAAAATTAGACTAGGAAACTAACATATATTTTAGAAATAGTATAAAAATTAAAAAGTAGGTGAAATAACAAGCAGAAGGTAAAACAGGACCACAAAAGTAAAAAAGAGGAGGAGAAAAAAAAAAAACGTGGAAAAGGCCTTGGCTCTGGAGGGCGGGGCCCAAGCTGGGGCAAGGTTTGGGTGGTAGGCGCAGCCTATGCTTAGGGCTCATAGGGCTGGAAAGGCCCTGGGGGGTGTGGGGGGATGTGTTTTAGGCTCAACAGAACAGAAGGGGCCCAGGCGTGCCTCCTGCCTCTGGTCTCAGAGGGTGGAGGACTGGCCTGGGATGTCAGCAGGCTCCCTGGGCTCGAGTGGGTGGGACAGACACCCTCTGCTCCTCTCCTGCTCTTCCAGTCCCAGAAGGCCCCTCCCGCCTGCCTCTCCTGTTCTCTCTTTGCATTCCTCTTATGTCCCCAGGACCAACCCAGTCTGGAGGGCACCTTTGAGGACATAGGACCTGGACCCGGCCTAAGAGCTGGGCAGGCTTCCCCAGCTTATTGGGCAGGGGAAACACTGGGCATGCTTCCCCCTGATCTGAGCCCCTGAGGGTCCCTCCAGGTATGGGAACCCTTCCCCTCTCTCAGTCACCCCTCAGGGGCACCGGTCCTGTCTGACCTCTGCTTCTCCTCCTCTCTCAGTCCCCCCACCCTGTCCTACCAGTTCTCTTGGGGATTCTTCCCACCAGTGTCTGGCAGGCACCCTAGTTGTGGGGAGACATGAACTCCATGTCCTCCCACACTGCCATCTTGACTCTGCCCCCAGAAGTTATTTTTAAGCCAGTTTTGTCACCATAGAGATGCCTACAGATTTCACTGCACACACACTGTAATTGATAGTCCAATGAACAATTTGCAGTATCTTTAAAATTTTTTTGCCAGTTTACCCATTCACTGTTTTTGCTTTCTTTTGTTTTCCTTTCTTCCCAGTGCTTATTTTGTATTTCTTTCTGAAAAAGCATGTAATTAAAAATTAATCCACAGCTGGTTGTAACAGAAGATAACTAAACCAAGGAATAATTTCTGTCACCGTTACTCGATTTCTCAGGCGGTGCTAGCCTTGTTGCTATGTGTTTTTTACAATAGAAACCTTTTTTACTCAGACTGGAATACATTTTTGCATCCAGCTTGCCACCTGCTTGTAGGAGATTCCCAGCAGGCACACACACACCCTGGATCAGTGATTCTCATCTTATTTCATGTGTATTATGAATTGATGTTAGGTGTAATTTTGGGGTATGAGTGAATTTCAGCTGTCATCTCTAGGGCAGATTACCTAGAATTAGATCCTGCCATTTCAAATGCTATTTGTCTTCATTAATCTTCACTCTTGCTCCATTTGTCCTAAACAGTTAACGTGACCTGAATAGCTTAATGGTGCCTGTTTGCTGGCAGGCTGGCTAAGACTGAAACCCAGTCATATCCTCCAGACACTGTTACCTGTAAATCTAAGTAATATTAAATCTATTCTTTTTGTAGATTTGTTGTAATTGTTTTTCATTTAGCTTTTCTTTTAGTATTAACTTTTTGGTAATTTAGTATCAAGACTGCTGCTGTCCTCCTATTTTATTTTTATAGAACAAGAAGTATGTGTGATAAAGAACCACCAGACAGACTCTTGAAATCTAAACCAGTGTGAAAATTTCTGTTTAATTCAACAAGGATGTAATGAGTTACAACTATCTTCTGTGTAGTTGTTTTACTAGATTAAAAGTTCTTTAAGTTCAGGAGGGGTGTCTTAATCTCCTTCATTCTTCACCTCTAACACTGCTTAATATGTAGTAGGCCCTAGAGTAGGTAAAGTTTAATGATAAACTGATGAACTGGAGAATACAAAAGATGTACAGTAAAGGTTAATTGTCCTTAAGGACTATAACAATCTTTTTGCAGAGAAGATAACTCCCTGAACAGAAAGCTTTACATATGTCATATATTTTAATGCTCTTAACATCACTGTGAGGTAGGTGATATTATCTTCATCTAGAGATAGATAACAAGGCTCAGAGAGGTGAAGAAAGTTACACAGGTCACAGGATGTATTAGTGGAAGAAGTTTTTCAAATCTGAACTACAGTTCATACAGAAAGGCAGGGTCAACGTTTGAGTCTTTCCTTTAACTTTCCAGCTTTTGGATTAATAGGTTGATGTCCTGGCAACCTCCAAAGGGCACTAATAGTTTTAGTTTCTTAAATAACACTATTAATTCATAAATTTTAACAAATATATTTGCTCTCTCAATCAATAGCAGTCATTATTCTTTTTGATGCTTATTTTTCTACTTTTAACCACTCTATTTCTTCAAGATGGCCCCAGTATACTTTAGACACTAGCCTAGTAAATACTCTGACATTTTTCTTTCTTTCTTGCACAAAAGTAGGCACCATGTTCCTTTTGTAAATTACCTTATCAAGATCTGGAATTAGCTATTTCTCCAAGGAACTTTGGCTCTAGTGAATTGGTTTTTAGAGACCATAATTTGGGCAATTGTGATATTCATTGCTACTAGGTTTTCATTACTTCTAGGCTATTTCCATGGGCAGAGCTAGAAAATACATTTTTTAGAGAAAGAATTTATGAGTTAATACTGATATTTATAATTCAGGACTAAAAATGCAAGTGTTTTTTAACTTAATTACAGTATGTTTATATTTTTCTCTTTAAACTGAGTATCTTAGTTCTGAATAATGTTAGCATAATTATTTATTTTCCTTATTCTACATTGTATATATAATTGCAAAATAACAATATTATTACTAACCATAAGGCAGCCATTCTTATGCTTTATTTTTCACTGATAGATATCCTGAAGGTCAACTGTATATAGAGAGATTCCTCATTAGTTTTTTCATAATTTATTTTGAAATCTTTTCAAACTTACATTAAAGTTGTGATAACAGTAAAAGAAAAACAAAACAAAAAACCTCCTATATTCCCATATTCCCTTCACACAAATGCCCCAGTTGTTACTTTAGCACATATGCTTCATCAACCATACTCTCGTTCTTCCTCCTTCCCTCCTTCCCTCTCCCTCTCCTTCTCTTCCTCCCTCCCGTTCTTTCTCACATATACATGGGAGAGAATAACTTAAAAAGAGGTGGATTAGAGCTCAGGTTTATATTACATCTTCAATCAAGGACAATAAATTTATAGAGAAATGAAAAGAAGAGAGAGAAAGAGGGAATAACCAGGGATGACACTTGAGATTGGGTGGGCAGGGAAGGCTCCAGTGAGTGGCATTTCAGTTAAGAGTCAAAAATCTGCTAAGGGATCTCTGAAACATGAGGATGACTGCAGGAGAGAAAGCAGTTGGGCACATGGAGAGCAGTCATTCCACCATCCTGAACCCTATGGCCTATGAACAGAATGTCATTTGTGGGTGCTCTGCTGGCCTATCACCTACCCCATGGTTAGTGATATGCTCAGCTTGGCACCAGATAAATTATGAGGAAAAGCAAAGTAGGAAACATTCTCTTTGACCTCAAGAAACTTACCACCTGGCTGGAGAGGTGAACGTAATCTGTGAAACCATCAGAGACTTTTAGAGAGTTGGGGGATTGGGGAAGAAGGAACTAGGGATGGAATTGGGTGTGATTTGTTCAGTGGGTGGAGAAATGGTGAAGGCCTGATGGGCCAAGAATTGAGGCGGGTGGATCTGTTTTGCAGAGAGGCAGAGCACGGTCCTGGGGTCAGGAGCTGTTCTGAATCCTGGCTCCTCCATGTACCAGCTGGGTGACATCGGAAAGTTTTTTTCTCTCCGACCCTCAGTTTCCTAATCTGGAAATCACATCTTATTTTATTTTATTTTATTTTTTACTCTTTATGTTGTTGTGAATATAAATGAAGTAAGATATATTCAGGACTTTGGAGAGTGAAATGCCTGTGCTTCACAGTCAGGTAGGTGGACCCTCTCCCACTGGTAGCACTTGGCAAATTTCCAGTGTGTGCTGCAGCCACTAGCTCAGCCTCCTGGTTAATAACTGGGGGCCTTTGCTAGCAGTCCAAATCTGTGCTCCCTAATTAACAGTATTGACTAAATGATAGGTGGAATTTGTGGAAACCGCAATCTGGGTTTGTAAAGGAAAATCAATGTCTCTCTCCCCCACCCTCCCTCCCTTTCTTCTTTCCTTTCTCTCCTTCTTTCTTATTGAAGTGTAGTTGCTCTACAATATTATACGTTTCAAGTGTATAGTAGAGTAATTCACAATTTTTAAAAGTTATACTCATTTATGGTTATTATAAAATAATGGCTATATTACCAGTGTTGCACAATATATCCTTGTTGCTTATTTTATACTTAATAGCTTGTACCTCCTACTCCCCTACCCGTTTATTGCCCATCCTCCTTTCCCTCTCCCTACTGGTAACCAATAGTTTGTTCTCTATATCTGTGAGTCTGTTTCTTTTTGTAAAGTTCACTAGTTTGTTGTTTTTTTTAATTCTATTTATAAGTGATATACAGTATTTGTCTTTGTTTGACTTTTTTTGCTTAGCATAATGCCCTCCAAGTCCATCCATGTTGCTGTAAATGGCAAAATTTCCTTCTTTTTTATGGCTGAGAAGTATTCCATTGTGTGTGTGTGTGTGTGTGTGTATATATAATATATATATATATATATATATATATCAATCACATCTTCTTTATCCATTCATCTGTTGATGGACACATAGGTTGCTTTCATATCTTGGTAATTGTAAACAATGCTGCTGTGAACATTGGGGTGTGTGTGTGCATCTTTTTGAATTAGTGGAATTTTTTAATTTGTTTGTTTGTTTTCAGGTATATAGCCAGGAGTGGAATTGCTGGGTCATATGGTACCTTTATTTTTAGGTTTTGAGAAACCTCCATACTCTTTTCCACAGTGGCTGTATCAATTTACATTACCACCTATAGTGTACAAGTGTTCCCTTTTCTCCACATCCTCACCAACATTTGTTATTTGTGTTCTTTTTCATGATAGCAATTTGACAGGTGTGAGGTGATATCTCATTGTGGTTTTGATTTGCATTTCCCTGATGATTAGTGATGTTGAGCATCTTTTCATGGCCATCTACATGTCCTCCTTGGAAAAATGTCTATTCAGTTCGTCTGCCCATTTTTAAATCTAGTTGTTTGTTTCTTTGATGTTGAGTTGTGTTAGCTATTTATATATGTTGGGTGTTAACCCCTTATCAGTCATATCATTTGCAAATACTTTCTCCCATTCAATTGGTTGTCTTTTTGTTTTGTTGATGGTTTCCTTTGCTCTGCAAAAGCTTTTAAGTTTAATTAGGTCTCATTTGTTTGTTTTTGCTTTTACTTCCTTTAGGAGACAAATCCAAAAAAATACTGCTGTGATTTATGTCAAAGAGTGTTCTGCCTATGTTTTCCTCTAGGAGTTTTATGGTATCCAGTCTTACATTTAGGTATTTAATACATTTTGAGTTTATTTTTGTACACGGTGTTAGAGCATATTCTAGTATCATTCTTTTACACATAGTCGTCCAGTTTTCCCAGCACCACTTATTGAAGAGACTGTCTTTTCTCCATTGTATATTCTTGCCTCCTTTGTCATAGATTGATTGACCAGAAGTGTGTGTGTTTACAGAAATACGTTGTTTATATTGATCTTATATTGATAAACTTTCTAAGTTTTCTTACTATTTTGAATAATATTCTTATACATTCTGTTTTTTCCGTATAATCTGTGAATAAATATGGTGTTATTTTCTGCCTTTTCTATCTTTATAACTTTCTAATTATTTGTACCTTTTTTTTTCAGTGTTTCTTGTAGGGTTTACTATATATACATATGGTAGAGATATGTTGATATACACTTGTATATATATTATACGTACACATTTATAATTGTATCACTATCACTAATTTTTCACAGTCTAACTTCAAATAATCTACCATTGCACATATGGTTTAAGAACCACAAAAGTACACTTGTATTTCTTTCTTCTTATCCTTTGTTACTTTTCCCTTAATTTTACTTACACATTTATTGTACACCTCAGAATACATGTTTACTACATTTTGCTTTAGGCAGTTATATTTATTAACAAATTATTTTGTAATTTTAGACTTACAGAAAGTTGCAAGAGGAGTACAGAGATTTCCTTTATACCCTTTACATTATTTAAGGGTGGCATCTGAAAAACCACCTGGCTCAAAGACCAAAATCAGGAAATTAACATTGATTTAGTACTATTTATTCCTTTAAGACCTCAATCAAATTTTGTAAACTTTTTTGCTCATGTACTTTTTCTGGTCCAGGAAGTTATTCAGGATCCCGCATATGATATAGCTGTCATGTTCCCTTAGTCACCTACAATCTGTGACAGTCCGTCAGTCTGTCTTGGTCTATCATGACATTGACACATTTGAGTTACTATGAATAGATGATTCTTGCTTGCCACAATCATTGCTGTGGTGGTTGCCTATTGGATTTTTTTTTTTTTTTTTTTTTGGCTTCATTGAGCCTTTGCTGCTGTGTGCAAGGTTTCTCTAGTTGTGGTGAGCAGGGGCTACTCTTCATTGTGGTGCATGGGGTTCTCATTGCAGTGGCTTTTCTTGTTGAGGAGCAGAGGCTCTAGGTGCATGGGCTTCAGTAGTTGTGGCATGCTCACACGGTAGTTGTGGTGAGTAGGTTCAGTAGTTGTGGTACATGGGCTTAGTTGCTCTGCAGCATGTGGGATCTTCCCAGACCAGGGCTTGAACCTGTGTCCCACACATTGGCAGGTGGATTCTTAACCACTGCACCACCAGGGAAGTCCACCTATTGGATATTTTCTATTTCCCTCATTATTTATACATTTATCATTTGGAATTCTATAAGGAAGAACAGTTTTTCTTATCTTTATCTACCTGTCTGTTTACTCAGTTATTTATATCAGGATGAATTTATGGATATTTATTCTATGGGTTATAATTCATTATTATCATCAATTATTTTGTTACTCAATTTGTCTCCACTTTGGTCATTTGAGGTCCTTCAAGGTCTACTTTTTTATCCTTTTATTGCAAATTGTCTGGTCATGTCTTTTGTCCATTTTTCTGTAAGATTTTTATTTCTTTCTCAATTTTTAGGAATTCTTTACATATTAGGGATATTAACCCTTTGTCTTTGGTATATGTTGTAAATATTTCCTTTCATTTTATTAGTTGTCTTTGCGTTTTTGGGGGTTTTTTCCTATGAAAACTTTAGAAATTTCTATGTAGTCAGGTTTTCAATTTTTTCTTTTTTTTTTTTTCTGGAGTTTTGAGTCATAGTTCAAAAGTCTTCCCCTACACAGAGGTGTTAGATAAATTAATCCATGTTTTCTTCTAGTACTTGTAAGGTTTATTTTTATATTGAAATCGCTGGTCCATTTGGAGTTTATTCTTATATATGGTGTAAACTGTGAATCTAATCATAGTTTTTCCCAATACTACCTAGTTGCCCCAGCTTCATTTATTAAAAATCCCACCTTTGCTCCAGTGGTTTGAGATGCCACCTTTATTATATTATTTTATCACATACTATTATGTATGAAAATCACATGTGTTCGTTGAAACTCACTATGTGAATTGTTACCTGGTCAGTCTTTTATATATTTCTTAGATGACTCAGAGGAAACTATATTCTCAAATTTTTGAGTGCATGTTTCTATTTGGGCCCATGAGAGCTAATTTATTGATTGTGTTGCTAAAATTTTCTATTGCCTGACCTATCATTCACTAATAAATAGATGTTAAAATCACCCACTATGCTAGTATTTTCATTTGTCCTTGTAATTCTGTCTCATTTTCTTTTAACTAGTAGTATTAAGGGAAGATAACTTTAGAATTATTAAATTTTTCTGGTTTGTTGAAGCTTTTTATTAGTATGTAATGAACCTTTTTATTGCTAATAATGCCTTTTGCTTTAAATCATGTGTGGTGTGATATTAGTATAGGTTTCTTGGCTTGTTTTCTTAGTATTTGGCTGGTGCACTTTTATTCATACTTTTATTTTCATTCTTTTATATACTTATAACTTAGGTTTGTGGCTAAGTGGCTTTTTAAAATCCAGCCTAGTACTTATTGTCTTTTAAAGGAAAATTTTAAACCCATTTGTTTTTATTGTGATTACTAATACATTCAGATTCTTCCCTACCAAATGCCAAGGAATGCTATCAACTCAGGACTACCTTAAATTAAGTTCTCAAGAGTTAGAACATTTATAAGGTAGAAATATGATAGAATTTTTTTGTTTTATTGTTTTTGTTTTGTTTTATTGTTTTTGTTTTGTTTTACTGTGTGGGTGATAGACATTTGTCTAAACTTGTGTGAGGGTTTGCCTTTGGTAGCAAATATTCTTGGGAGTCTTTTTCTCTTCTCTACTCAGAGTCTAGACCTAGACAGACCATTTCTCTGGTATCTTCCTTTGTTTTAGAGTTTGTCCCCCTGTCTTCCCTACTACTGAGTGTGTATCTCCTTTGGGATTCTGTATTTTTGTTTTTAATTTATTTTATTGAAGTATAATTGGTTTACAATGTTGTGTTGGGATTTTGTATTTTTGAAAGGATCTCTATTCAAATGTTAGCCAGACCTAAGGCTTCTCTTTATCACCTGTGTAGTCATTAAAACTCAAGATCCTGTGTAATTGGCAGCATAAAAACTTGAGATTTTCTCTGAACATCCCATTCACATAGTGAATTACCTATTGTTTCCCCTGGAATATTTCACAAATACATGAAATCAAATGTTTCTTTAACTGGACATTTGCTTTCCCTTCCACATTGGATCTTCCTCAGTCTTCCCAATCTCCATTCAGTCACTGACACCACCATCTATCCACTTACTCAGACTGCAAACTGAGAATTAATCTTGCCTTCCTCCATTTCCATTTCTGTGTACAAACCATCAGCCAGGTGTACTGATTTTACATCCAAGTGTATCTCAAATCTAATTCTCTGCATCAATCTAGACAAGAGTCATCATGATTTCTGTAGACTATTTCAATAGCCACCTAACTGGTCTTCTGCTCTAGAGCCCCTTTAGTCTGTCTATGCCACATACACCACACACAAGGAGATATTTTTAAATATATATTTAATCATGTTACTCCTTTATAATGATTTATCACCATGCTTAAAATAAAATCTAATTTCTGTATTATTTCCTATATAGCCCTATGTTATTAGGCTCCTCTATTTTTGTGCAATCTAAACTCCTTCTCCTACAAACTCTGACAAAACAGACTTTCCCCAGGGCTGTCCTGAGTGTTCTACTCCTTGCTCTTTTGATTAGAGAAAAATACTTCAAACAGCTGTGCTAAGAAGATTATTTATTCTTTGCATTTCTGTTTACATGTCATAACTATAGAGATTTCTTCTCTGACCACCTTATCTAGGTCTCTTCTTCTGGTCTTGCTGTTCTTTTTCATTAAATACTGTTGGGATTTTTTTGTTTTGTTTTTTTGGTAGCACTTACCATAGTTTGAAGTTATACGTTGTTTGGGTGGTTTGTTTTTAATTTAAAAATTATCTAAATTGTCTTATTCTTGGGCTTCCCTGGTGGCGCAGTGGTTGAGAGTCCACCTGCCGATGCAGGGGACGTGGGTTTGTGCCCCGGTCCGGGAGGATGCCACATGCCGCGGAGCGGCTGGGTCCGTGAGCCATGGCCGCTGAGCCTGCGCGTCCGGAGCCTGTGCTCCGCAACGGGAGAGGCCACAAGAGTGAGAGGCCCGCGTACCCCCCTCAAAAAAATTTTGTCTTATTCTTCATTAGAGAGTCAGAATGATGAGCACAGGGTTTGTGCATCTATGAACTCTTGTATTCCCAGCATCACACATAATAGATGTTCACTAAATATTTCTTACTTTATTAGTCCTGGCTACAAAATTAATTTCCCTAAATATTACTAGATCTCTCTTTGGAAAGATAAACCTTATAAATTTGATTCAGAATCCAAAGTTAAGGATTTGAATTTTGTTTCTGTCACTGGCAGCATATCACTTCATTTCTCTGATTCCCAACTTCATCTGTAAATAATAGGCTTGGGTTCTCCATGTATTAGGATAATTCTTCCATTAACCAACTACCCTAGGGTTTTGGAGTACCATAACATTGGGAAAAGAGTTAAAGTATCTTGTGGGTTTTATTTTTTTCCCTACATGGCTCCAAAGATGTAGTGTGAATCAGACTATGTCTTGGTCTAAGCTTGTCTTAGAGGAGAAAGTACATGATTGTTTATAAGTTCAACAATATATTTGTTTCTCAATTGGGTCCCTTTTCCATTTCCATTTTAACCCATATAGCAAAGGGTGGGAGAAGAAGATCCTGATGCCTGTTTTTCCTTGCAGCTTTATCTTCTTTGATATTTCATGATTTACAACTTAACTAAATAGATCATGAAGAGACTATTGTGCATTTATGCCAAGAATCAAAAATCCCAACTTCTTTATATTTTACCTATCGTATAGGGCATTGTTTTATCAATATCTCTTTCACAGAGGGCTGTAATTGGCTCCAAGGAAAGGTTGGGTCACCATGGTATTCTGTAGCAATTAACAGGCACTGCTGACAAACTTTCAGCAAATATATGCCCTTTCAACTCCATAATGCTTTGAGAATATAAAATCAGACACCAAGTGTAGAATAGGCTAAGGGTCCAATGCAAAGTTTTTCTGTTTGAGTGCAGTTCAATTTTATTTTAGTACTTGAATTCATAATTAATATTTGGACTTTGTAGTAAGAGGGCTTTGAAATTTTAAATTGCTGAAACATCTCTAACTTCTAAAGATGTACCTTCAGACCTAATATTCTTTTATTTTACTGTAAAATACACCTATCAATTTTTTGATAAAGTTGAGTTTTTGTAATTCTTTAGAATATAAGTTAGACAATAAAATAATTTGTAATTATATGATGACATGCAGTTAAATTATTTAGAAACAAGTCAAATTAATGGCTTGTTCAGACAGAACAATGCAAGGAATTGTGTTCTAGGTAAGAGTGAATCAATGTATATTTATATTGTGTTTTTGTGGAAAATAAGACAAACATACATTTGAATTTCATTTCTGTAATTTAATAATTAAGTGACCTTGAGATACCTAAGTGATACATTGCCTCCTGCTACCAAATTCCTAGAGATTTTCCTATTTTATTTTTTAGTGAAAATGATAAGTACCACTTTTAGTTCAGGATTAACAACCCTTATAGCCATATGCTTAGGGGTTAATGAACAGGTTTGTGTCATCCCTTTTATTGTTTAAATGACTCTAAATACTTCTGTTAATTTGGAGGAATGGCTCCCAAATATATGTTGAATATATTAGATTTCCATTCATTTCCATAAATTGCCATCCTTAAAAGTGCTAAGAATGGGAACAGGGATAGAAAACTCAAATTTATACTGAACACATGTGTTTTTAGTAAAACCTATAATGATTTGCTTTTACTTAGTGGAAGCAGCAGAGTATAATGCTTGATAGCTTAGACTTTGGAGTCAGACCGACTGGTGTGGGTTCTAGCTCTGCCATTTGTTGGTTTACTTATTTGTTAAAGATGAGTGGCTTGACCCAATATGTGGGAAATGGGCTGAGAGAGGTTAAGTTCTTGTCTGAAATCACACAGTTCTTACTGTAATTAGTCCAGGAGAGGATCTAAGCAGTGTGTCCCCCAGTCTATTCTTTAAAAAAAAAAAAAAAGTAATGTATTTACCTGTATATAACCTTAAATGTTAATCACAGAATCTCACTGAAGGCATTTTATGCATTATAATAATTCAGTACTGGTAACTGGATGCTGTTGCTGTCAGTCCTGTGTCTGGGCCCTCTCTGATCCCTGTTTCTTGGTTATCATACACACAGACAGCCTTGTGTGGTGTCAAGGTCCATGTGAGGCATATTTTGCTGTAATGTTTGTCTTAAGGGAGACTTACTATTATTGGCATCTTTAGTGGCATCTGAGAGCTGGCTATAGAACATTCTTTTATGGGATTCTAACTTATCCAAGAAGTGTGTCAGTGGCAGGGAAAATAGACATGGTATGAAGGATGCTTTCCTAAAGGAATTTCTGAAGCAGTAGAAATTAGTCTGGCTTTTCGAGTGTACTTTTTGTGCATTTTAACTGAAATGACGGATTTGCCATTCTCTCCTCTCTGCTACCTCTTGATCTAGTCAGCACTGGATCTGAGATGAACTCTAGAGCTTTCTAACACAGAGATTTCTGGAAAATTTGGCTTCCAGGATACTTCTGTAACATTCAAATGTCACATAAGGTACAGAATGGCTTTTTATTATTTTAAACTGTTGTTCAGAAAATAATCCAATATTATATTCTTTTACCTATGTAACATGATATCACTATATAGTCTATAAATATACATGACCTCTATTGTCAATGACTGTTATATTAGTTTGCTCACGTATTTGGTCCAGAGATCCCTGAGGATCCCCAGTGCTAATTAACAGTGTCTGAAACCAGTAGAGTTTCTTACTATCATTGTAAATAGACTTGACCTTAAATTATTATTTCAAGTTGACTCCATTTGGAACCTCCATGCTTGTTCTATAAGGTTTGGTCAGTCACCTAGAAGCCGACTTTTCTTATATGTCAGTATTTCTTCCTAAAAGGAAATATTAAGAGAAACATGCTTTAGCATCATCTCTCTGCACTGTTAGCAGCCCTCTGCTGTCAGTGGCTGCCAACTGCTTTGGGACATCCATGGTGACGATGCATTGTCCCCAGACTGGCCAGAGAAAACCCAAGTGATCCCTCAAAAACAGACATGAAAAATTCAAATCCCACTGTGAGTTCACAAATCTTTTGGAATTCAAGAATAATGAAAAGTTAATTAAGGCTTTGTCATAAAGAGAGGATAGCAATACCTAATGTGTAGCTGGTGGGTACCATCTGCATACACAGTTACATTCCCTATGCACAGCTAATCTGGTCCTGCGAGGCTAAGAAATAGGTGCTCTGCCAGATGTTTTGTTAGGTGGACAAATAACACAGCAGGTAGGAATACGGGTATCAGAATCCGACTAACTCATGTTCTCCTCCCATAAACGTCTCCCACTTACCGGGTGTGTGACCTTGGAAAAGTTACATAATCTTGCTAAATCTCAGTCTCACCTGATGAAGGGTGATAATGATATTTATTTCATGCATCTGTCATGAGAGTTAATAATATAAAATACCTAAAAACACAGTTTCTGGAATATGGTATGTGCTTTTTAAACAGGAACAATTATTATTAAGGAAAGAAAACAACTCAGTTGTCTAAAAGATTTCCCAGGTTCTGTGTTTCTAAGTAGCCTGCAAATTAATCACACACTCTCTTCCATCCCAGCAAATGATGCTGATAGCTATAAAGAAAATATTTTCTACATTCCATGTTTATTTTTTTAAAAAATTGCTAAAGCCTGTGGGAGTAGTAAAATGAAATTGTGCCATTTGCAGAGATGTGGATGGACCTAGAGACTGTCACACAGAGTGAAGTAAATCAGAGAGAAAAACAAATTATAATATCGCTTATATGTGGAATCCAGAAAAATGATACAAATGAACTTATTTGCAAAGCAGTAATAGAGACATAGATGTAGAGAACAAATGTATGGACAACAAGATGGGTAGGGTAGGATGAATTGGGAGATTGGGATTGACATATATACACTACTATGCATAAAATGGATAACTAATGAGAACCTACTGTATTGCACAGGGAACTCTACTCAATGCTCCGTGGTGACCTAAAAGGGAAGGAAATTCAAAAATGAGGGATATATGTATACGTATAGCTGATTCACTTTGCTGTAAAGCAGAAACTAACACAGCATTGTAAAATAACTATACTCCAATAAAAATTAATAAAAAAATATTTGAAAAGGGACTACCAAATATTTGAAAGAATATTTGAAAAGGGACCACCTCAAGATATAGCTGGATACTCTGGGTGGTCAATTAATACTTATTCATCTTAAAAACAAACAAAAAAACAAGTTTGATCAACACCCATTACTGGAAAAACTTGATTTATAACAGTTACAAATAGACCTCTTCTAATTGCACAATTACCCGATGTTCCCAGAAAAGAATGTAAATGTCCGTAGCTGGATTGGATTAGACATAATACTAGACTAACCACTGGTCAGATGATCCAATCCTAAAGGAAGTGCCAGGGCAGGCCATGGACAAGTTTGTGCTGGGTGTGCCCTGGCAGCTGCCTGATAACTCTAAATTTGAAACATAAAAAAAGCCATAGTGAAGGCCAAATGCCCACTGACATATTCAATCAAGGTTTCCTGACGTCCTGAAAAACACCTGGATATAGTTATCCAACTGTTTCTGGGAGTTTGGCTATAATTGTCTGGCATTTTTCTGTAGTGAGCACACAGTGAACTAATAGTCCCATGGACTGGCGCTAAGCAGCTTTTAAAGCAAGAGTAAATGTCATTTAGGATTACATTTCAGATCCCTGTGTCAATCAGCTGGGCTTAACAGGACCCTGAGAACAAAGTCAAACGGGGGCGGAAAAATAGATGTCATTAGTGCTAAGGGAAACAAAATATCCTTTGTTCGTACATTTCATCTATGAGAGCAATCTCATGATCTCATTCTGTTCTTTCAGAGCTGGTGATTTCAGTAATAAAGGTTGGAACCTGATGTGTAGAAATTCCTAGCATGCTGTATTTGCTGAATATTCTGAATCTGCCTGTCAGGCTTCACTCTCCAGCTTTATCTTATTCTGTTTACGCGGTTGACCTCCAGGGATGGTGTAAACCAGGCTCTTTTTCCTTTCAGCTCTTGGTTGAGATGCCCCGTGGGTGCCCGGGAAGAAAAAGAGGCTAGAGTGTTTATTTCTTTAGTCCCCTCTCTGTGTCTCTCTGCTTGAGGTCACAACTCCTGTTGGATGGCCCTTTCTTGGAACTTTCAGTGATTGTCAGTAACGATTCTGGCTACTTGCTTCCTGTTGTTGCTTACCCCAGGATGCCTCATCATCCTTTGTGGTTTCCCTTAATTCTATCTTTTGTGAATAGTCCCTTTATTCAACTCTGTGCAGTCATCCCTTTTGAGTGGGCTATTTCCTGTTGTGACATTGTTTCCAAAGGAGCCTAAAGGAGCTGAGGGCCGAAGAAAGAGTGGCTCAGTGTGATCATGGATTTCTATCAGTTTTCCTTATGTGCCTGTTGGGAATTAGAAAATGTAGTAACCTGGGTGTCTGTATATTCCTGTTAGCTCACAGCCTGAGGGGGAATTGAGCACTTGAGTACTTGGTGGTATGGAGAAGTGAGGACAATGTAGACTTGAGAAAAATAATACATATTTGGAAATTAATATATTTTTAAATAACCCATGGGGCAATAAAGATTTCATGAGGGAAATTGGAAATATTTCGAGCTGAATTAAAATGAAAACAGAACATAAAAATTATGATGTTAACTTTTTTCAGGATGCATGCAATTCTAACATATTAAAAATCAATTATATTTGTATAGTCTAGCAAAGAACAGTTAGAAAATAAAATTTTAAAAATTACCATTTAAAGTGGCATTGGAGAACAAGAAATAATTAGGGATCGTTGGCTGGAAAAAAAATGCCCGACATGAGAGTTGTGAGTTAAGTTTTATTTGGGGCAAAATGAGGACTATAGCCCAGGAGATGGCATTTCAGATAGCTCTGAGAAACTGCTACAAAGAGGTGGGGGGAAGGTCAGTATATATGTGATTTTGGTGAAGGGGGAGTACATGCAGTCAAGCACATATTTTTTGCAGAAGGTATCTGCTAGTCTTGAGAAGGTTACTGCTGGTCGCGAGGAGCAGACATCACCATAAAGGATTTTAGTGCTTTTCTAGACATGAGGAGATGCAAGGCTTGGGATCATAAAATTGTCTCCTGAAAATATCTAACTATCTGAAGACCCGTTCTGCCAGTTTTCCCCCCCCCGCCCCCCCCCCGAGCACAGAGTGCCTCATTTCTGATCTTCACCCTGAACTCCTTTCAGGGGATGTTGAAGGTCAGCAGCTGCAGTGGCTGATAATTTAATCCTTGTAGAGGTAGCTGGCAAGTGCCATTTGTAGGTGATAGGTTTCATTTAACAAAATATGTGCTTAACCTATATCCTGAAAACTACAAAACACTGCTGAGAGAAATTAACATAAGTGTTCATGGATCAGAAGTTTCAATACTATTCAGATGTCAGTTCCCCTCAAAATGCTCTGCAGATTCACTGAAATGCCAGTTAGAACACTTATACTCTCTCTTTTTTTTTGGTAGAAATTGAGCTGCTTCTAAAATTTACATGAAAATGTAAGAAAAAAGAGAAAATACAGGGGAATTAGAATATCCTAAATAATTTCTAAAAAGGAAAACTTGGATGATATACTGATTTAAAGGATTTCCATAGTTATAGCAATCAAGATAGTGTGGTATTAGTATAAGAAAAAAATAGATCAAGGAAATGCAACAAAAACAGAGTAGAAAGTCCAGAAATAGACATACATATTGTGTGTGTATGTGTACATAAGTTGAGAATATATGTATTTTTATTATAATTTTTTTAAAGTACTTGAAACTTTACCTTATGCTATACACAAACATAAATTCAAAATGTATCAAGGACGTAAAAGTTAAAACTAAAAAACTTATCAAAGAAAGCATAGGATAAAAAGGATAAAACTTCTTGACCTTGGTATAGAAGATCTGTTAGGACGCAAAAAACATGATTCGCAAAAGACAAAAGTTGATAATTGGACTAAATTGAAATTTAAACCTTCTCATCAAAAAATACCCTTGAGAAAATGAAAAGGCATGAAGCAGAAGACTAAGATGAAATCGTATGTATGTGTGTATGTATGTGTGTGTGTATTCAACCTATTTATAAGACTAATTAAAAATGGGCGAAAGATTTAACAGATCTTTCACGTATGGGAGTATGTAAATGGCTAATACCTACATGTGAATATGCTTTCTATCACTTACCATTAGGGAAATGAAAAGTAAATCTTCAGCAATATATGACTGCACACCCACTAGAATGACTGAAATTTAAAATGTTGATAATAATGTGTTGGCAAGGTTATAGAGCAACTGGAACTTTCATATATTGTTTTAAAAATGCCAAATCATAACAACCACTTTGGGAAACATTGTGGACATTTTTATACAATTAAATAAATGTACATTTACCATAAACGCCAATAATTCTACTTTTAGGGATTTAGTCAAAAGAAAAGGAAACTTATAACTATACATAGTGTAGACTCTAATATTTGTAGCAGCAAGACTTATAGTAGCGAAAACTGTGAACAACTTAAATGCCTATCAGCAAGTATAAGGATAAATAAGTTCCATTCAGTGGATTGGTACTCAATAATAAAAATGAGCAATGTACTGATACATTCAACAATGTGTATTAGTTTCAAAAATATTAAGTTGAATAAAAGAAGTCAACACAAAAGTTATGTATTATATGTTACACTTATGTAAAATTCTAGAAAAGACAAATCTAATTTATAGTTACAAAGAGCTTATAAATGGATTTGGAATTAGGAGCAGGAATGGCAGGATTGACTAAGGAAGGGGGCGAGGGAACTTTTTAGGATGATGCAAGTGCTTGTTATCTTGATTGTGGTGTTGGTTACATGAGTGTCTACATGGGTCCAGACTCATCAACTGTACCCTTAAAATGGGTGCATTTTATTGAATGTATATTATACCTTAATAAAGTTGATTAAAAATAAAATTAAGAATATATACAAGTATTTCTATTGTTTATGTTACCAAAGAGTAACAAAAGAAAAATTGTAATGAATTTATCATTTTCAGAGAATAAGCCACACAGTGGTTGATAAACACATTTTTCTTTTAAATTGAAAAACAATTTACTATCCAAGAAAAATAAAAACTCCTTGTAACCATGATGGATTTTGCTAATTAATTGAGTTTACCTTAAATTTTAGTTTTAGTGTAGTTTTCTTTTTTCTCCCGGGGGGAGGTTGCTGAAGAGAAATACAGGGGCGTATTTTCATGATGTGAAGAGATACCAATAACTTGAAATAACTAGGTGGAATTCCTCCATAAGATTTCTATAGGCATTACAAACCAGTTATCTAGCTTTCTTTTTTCATATCTTCCTGATGTCTGAATTCTTTTTGTTAGCATTTGTGCCTCTCACCTGTGATCTAAGACCTCCTCTATATTTAATTATCCAAGTCTTTCAGAAGTTACCCTCCTACTAAAGCATCATTTTCCTATGGAATCATTGTTTTTGCATCTACATTTTAAGAATTTCTCTTTGTAAAACCATTTTTTATCTGCTTCTATTATAAAAATGATGTGTGTTTATTATTACAATTAAAAATAAGAATGCATATGAATTAAAAATGAGAGTTTTCCCTGTCCTCTTTTCATTGATGAAGTAAACACCGTTAAAGGTTTGCTGTGTATGCTTTTCTATGTCTATAGAAACATAAATATAGGTGTAACTTGTATATATAGTAGGTTAATAGGTAATCATATTTTATATAGTATTCTGCAACTTGCTTTTTTATTTAACAGTATAAAGTGAACATCTTTCTAATGTGTTTGTGTATAATTGTTTCTCATGGCTGCAGAGTATTTTATAACATGCATGAACCACAGTTTATTCAACCATTTGTCCATTAATAAACATTTGGTTTGTTTTGGTCTTTTCCTCTTTTCTGTTATAAGCAGTGCTGCTCTAAACATTTCTCTACATATATCTTATATAGTCAGGTTTTTGTTTCTTTGCAATAGAAATCTAGACAGATCTGAGCAGGACCCTAAACACCTTCAGTTGTTTGCTCATAACTTTCAAAAATCTGTGTATAAGGAAATAGGGGTTCTTTTTAAAAAGTGCGAACTCTGGCTTACCCACCTCCTACCTCCAATGATTCTGAGATGGAACCCAAGACTTTCTACCTTTAAACAAACATCATCAGTGTCTTTAAAACAGACATTCTTAGAGCCACATTTTAGGAAACACTTCAAATCTTAATTATCTTGGGCAAGTTGCATAGCATTTTTGAGTTTCACTTTCCTCATTCTCCCACACTAGAATGTAAAATCCACCAAGGTGAGTAGTGTTTATCTGTTTAGTTAACTGATGTAGAGCCTAGAACCATGCCTGGCACATTGAAAACACATAATTATTTGATAAGTAAAAGAATAAATAAACTAATGAATAAATCTGTGAAATGGAATTAATACCTGGATAGGATTGTTTTTAGGTTTCAGTACAATAATGCATCTAATACTAAACTGTAAACAGTAAGTATTAACTCATTTTTTTCCCTTAAACTTTCAAAATGCCAGCTACAACTCAATGGATAGTGTTAAAACAACAATAAGTATAATAAAAGAAGGAAAATGAGCTGGCCAGTTCAATGACACAAACATGATATGCTGTATTTTTTTTTTACATCTTTATTAGAGTATAATTGCTTTACAATGGTGTGTTAGTTTCTGCTTTATAACAAAGTGAATCAGTTATACATATGTTCCCATATCTCTTCCCTCTTGCATCTCCCTCCCTCCCACCCTCCCTATCCCACCCCTCCAGGTGGTCACAGAGCACCGAGCTGATCTCCCTGTGCTATGCGGCTGCTTCCCACTAGCTATCTACCTTACGTTTGGTAGTGTATATATGTCCATGCCTCTCTCGCGCTTTGTCACAGCTTACCCTTCCCCCTCCCCATATCCTCAAGTCCATTCTCTAGTAGGTCTGTGTCTTTATTCCTGTCTTACCCCTAGGTTCTTCATGACATTTTTTTCCCCTAAATTCCATATATATGTGTTAGCATACGGTATTTGTTTTTCTCTTTCTGACTTACTTCACTCTGTATGACAGACTCTCAGTCTATCCACCTCATTACAAATAGCTCAATTTCGATATGCTGTATTTTTTTAATGGAAGGGTTATATAGGTCATTCTATACCCTACTGTTTCTTTACCAAAAAATCCATCAAGATGGGAATATTAACTTATTTCAGTAGTTTTGTGGAATGTGAAAAATATGTCATAGAGCGCTAATGTTGCTTGCTATCATAAATCAAACTGAGTGTGTGTTTGTAGAAGCAGAGGGATATTTCTGAGGATAATGGGAGATCTATTTAGTTTTTAGAATTATCTTGACTAGTCAAAATTTAAGGACAAAACATTCTTCCAGATACAGTGAAATATATTATTTTTCCAGATCCTAACTGACATTATTTTTGTCTGGGCTATTTTCCTTTCCATTGTTAACAAAGGAAATGCATTGGTCTAAGAGGTAGACAAAGCTTTGCAAAGTTTTAGGTTTACTAAGTTATGATGGAAAACTTCATCTTCTCATTCATATTAACTTATTGTTTAATTGGTCATTTAACTTCATACTCTGGGAGCTTCTGTGAAACAGTATAGTCATTCATGTAGTTGTAAATACAGTTGTATTGCTGGAAAATTACTGGAATGATGAGTTCCCAAAATAGAAAGTTAAGATTTAGCCTTAAGAGCTTTAGAGACAAGATAAACATAGAATTTCAGTACAACAAATAGGTAGTATTGTACTGGAAAGAGTAAAAGAAACTCATAAGGCATTTTTGTGTGTGTGTGGGGGGGAGGTCAAGTTAATTAATATGTTTTATCATAAAAATAATGAAAGCACTTTCAAAATATCAGCTATTTCTCATAAAAAATTAGACCAGGAAGACATTTTACAAGTGAACATAACACTAAGGTCATATCTTTATAGTGAGTTAAAGTGGAATATTATGGAACATCTTGATGAGGCAGATTAGTTTATTTTGTCAGCCATTCTGAGTAATTGAGGGAGGCTTGGGAAGTTAACATATAGGTAGATCCCATTATGACATGATTGGATGTGATTTCATAGAACTGATGTTTGTTAATATAACAATCTAAGAAAAAAAGGAAGGAGCAGCATTTTTGCCCCAAAGGGGAATATTTCCTATTACCACATGTTTCATCTCAGAGGTGAAAGTAAAACTGACGCAGAGAGAAGGTAAATAACTTGCTCCAGGTATATAGCTACTAAGAAGCACAACCAGAACAAAAAATGTCATTGACATAATAAAGAAATAAAATCCTTGAAATTTCTGACTCAGATTTATAAATTAAACTGGTTGCCAAATAATCTTCTACCATTTCTTTGGTGGAGAATATTACATTAGTCAGCTGCGTGTTGTTTCCTAGACACCTTTTCATGAGGAAGGTGGGCTTATCTGGACTTCATCTGACTCCACAGATGGTGATGGCTAGCTCATACAAGCAGGGCTGCCTTGTACATTTCTGGTATCCAGCTGCCCTAACCACACTGCCTCTTCTGAAACCTATTTTTATCAGGATAAATATCTAGATTTGGATTTGTTTTAGACATTGAGTATTTTGCTCTTTGGCAGGAATTGTGACTGTTAGCAATTTCAAACTCTATGTTGTAGTTTTACCTACGTGAGAAAGAAAGTTTGGCTTCTTTGGGTGCTTAAGTGAATTCCCACATCCGTGGTAGGCAAGCCTAGCTGTGTTCTTTGTGCAGACAGAATGTCCCCTGGGTCCTGTTGCAGATTCTCAGAATGTTCTAACTCCTGGTTACCACCACTATGGTATCTGTCTATTCAGTTTGAACGTGGCTGGAGCAGATTGAGCCAAGTGGGTGGGAACTTGATCCAGGTAAATAAACAGGATTAGATGGTGTTACCAGCGGAGTCGGCACTTTGAACAAAGGCTCAGGGGTGGGAAAAGGAAACTGGAGGAATTGGTGAATCTGTAGTGTCCATGGGTTTGTTTTAATAATGATGGGAGACTTTCTTGAAGGGGGTGGGGCTTAATCTGCCTTCTGTAGATTTCTGAAATCAGCCTGGTTTAACTGTTTCAAAGGAGCCAGGGTTTATTTGGTAAGGAACTGTGGAATTCCTTATCCATCAGGGAGGCATGAACGTGGATAGGGAGCTGGCTGTCCAGTGGGAAATACATACAATTTTATGGTTAAAATAATGTGTTCACTGAGCAACCACAGAGTCAGAAAAAATAATCTTTGATAAAAAAAAGGCGTCCACCTCCAGACTTCAGATTCTCTTCCTTGCATAGTAGCAGATTTCAGTGCAACTTCTTCTCTAAGTAATTAATACATATGAAAGATCCATCAGAGGCACACACTGACTGAATGCATTAGGAGCCATTAAAAAAAAACCAACAAAAAAGACAATATTTCCAGTATGAGGAAGTAGGTATGCTCGTATTTGTTCAATGAATAAGTTAATTAATTAACTGTTAAAAGTTTGTTAGGTGTTTGTTCATCACGTTTGTCCATATTTCGTCGGCAGTAAAAGACAGAGTAAAACTCCAGCAACCAGCTGCATGATGTAAATGAAAAGCTGTCCTCAAAGTGCTGGGTGATATTTTTCTCTGGGATGACCTTTAGCAAGTGTCATGCTGTGTTCTCTAGAAGTTGTTAACTCTCATTACATACTTCACACATCCTCAACATCAAGCTTCCTACATTACTTGTGACACGTCTCCAGTCACAGAATGTTCTTTAAGTAATGCTCCCAACGTTTCAATCTTGCCATCTCTCATGAGAGTTTGACCCAAACAAACATTTTTTCATAAAACAACGAACAGAAATTTATTTAAATCTGTATTTAAAAAACCTCATAAAATCTTTTATTTAAATGCTATTCAGAATGTAATGCAGTTTTCTGAAAAAGGGGGAAGGGAGCTAGTATTCACTGAGGGCCTGCTTTGTGCCAGGGGCGTGTCATGTGTTTTCCTAATCAATTCTCAAAACAAATTCAAGAGGTGGGTATTAGGCTCTATTTACAAAAGAGGAAATTGAAAGTTAGAGGTAAAAACGCTTGTTCAAGGCCACATAGTTAGTTAATGCTGAGGAAGGATTTGAGCTTGAGTCTGCAAGACACCAAACCTCTTCCTCCTTCTCTTACACTCTTGTCAGTCAGAGGGAATTACCAAACTTTAGGGTGCCATGGACTCTACAGCTGCAAAGAGAAGTGTTAAAATATACTTATGTTCAGGAAACAACTAACTTAGTACCTAGCATCTGAAAACAACTGAAATCAAACAACAACACAAAACGAACAACACCACCAAAAACACCAGCCTAATGAAAGTCCTCATATCTTCTGCCAGAGGAGATTTGAGATGTTTTGTCCAGACAGTTTTAAAATACCAACAAGAAGTGTTCAACTATCTAATTTCAGAAACAAAAATATAAAATAATTAAAATAAATAATGTTCAGTCCCACACAATATCCAAAGAGAGGAGAGATTTATATGAATCATTTAGTTTTCTCTGCCAGGATTCATGTAATTATTTAGCATTTTGATAACATTTTCAGTAACTTATATTCTGTTTAATAACAATCACACATGCTGAAAATCCTCAAAGTAACTATGGACACATAAGAAAAGTAAGCACTCTTGTGGGATGTTTTTTTTTCTTAAATGGATGATAATTAAATATTGTGCTAATAAGTACGCGAAAAGCATTTACCGAGTACCTGAGTTAGAGGCTTTTTATGTCAAGACCACACTGCAGTTGGTAAAAGGGACAAGGGTCAGAACAGAGAAGCAAAGGTCAAAATCAGCAACAAAACTTTACCGCATAAGCCCCATATATGAAAAAAGAACAAGCTATTTGACATTAAATGCAAAAGAAAGTTTAGTGTAAAACAAACAAGTTCCCTGGGGAAGGGTTAATTAAAGGGACATTTTAAACTGTGTGCATTCAGACAGGATCTCAATCTCACTAAGCACTGTGTTGAAGCTTTACATGGTTCTATTTCTGAAGGGGTCCATTTTCTCTTCATTTTTCTTTTTATGATGATGGCAGATAAAGATGCACTTCCGGCACATGTGCAGATACCGGAGGTTTTGCTTGAGAGTAATTAGAATTCTCTATTTCCAGTTCAAGACCAGGCTAACAGATGTTTATTTTCTCAGGAAAAATAAGTTTTTGTGGACTTTTCTGGTCACTCAATTTTTCTATGTATGCTTTTAGCCTTTGCAAAGGCCACTGCTATCAAGAAATAAGAGATACTGTCATTGGTTCAATGAAGACTTTTACCTAACTGACAGAATTCAATTGTCTGTTTTTCAAGATTAAAAAAAAAAGTATTTTTAAAAATTATTATTAATGCTATAGAGATTGAATTAATCAAATTCCTAGGTTAATGATGCACTGTTATTGGTACATTTAACTGTTTGCTCTTGTTCAACTTTACCCATTCATTTCTTCTGGCTGCTTCCTTTCCTGTTCTTCCAAAAGTAACCAAGTTAATGTAATCTATGCAAATGTGCATATGTGCATTTTTAATACAAAGGAAATATTTCCTCAAACATAAATTTGGGTGGTACTTTTTGGACTGTGAAATATTTACTGCTGTTTTAAAATTTCTCCAAATTTGTAAAGTAAATAAACTTATTTAATATAAAAAATAGTAAAAATTAGTCTTAATGCAAATTGTATGAAATACGAAACAGAGTAAAATAAGGAAAATGTAATCCATGACCCTATCACTCATTATTAGTATTTTAGGATATTTATATATTCATTCATTTATTATGTCTGTTTAATCTCTCTCCACATGTACGCCTTTTTCAGCACCTATTTTGTGCCAAGTACTGCATAGGAATGCAATAATGAGCAAAACAGATAAAATCCATGCTCTCAGAGCATCCAGTGTGTGTTTTGGGAGAGGGCACAGGTAAATATCAACCAAATAGTCACACAAATATGTAATTGCCACTGTGATTTAGTGCTATGAAGAGAAATATATGACACGATGAAAGATATTAAGAGGAAATATCAGATAACTAGGAAGAAATAAACATATATGATAATGAGATATTGAGGAAAGTGTATCTTATCAGATAAGTTCCTCAATGAAGAAGATTTGAGACAAGATTAAGGCTGAGTGGAAAATAAGAAATAGAAAGTGTGGAGTAAAGAAAAAAGGGAGGAAAAGAACTTCCAGGCAAAGGGAACAACCTATGTCAAGACTCCAAAGGGAAATGCAGAAGGTGCATTTGATGAGCATAAAAAGGTCAGAGAACCTGGAGCACAGAATACAACGATGAAGAGTTACCAGGCACCAGACCATAGTTTTTCTTTTAGGTTGTTATCAATTTTGATCTTTATCGTAAAGGCAATGGAAAATCATTGTACTGTTTTAAGCAAAGGACTTGTATAATGAGATTGGCTTTTTAAAACATCACGCTGCTTGCAAAGCTGCAGAGGAAATTGGAGGAGAGGCCAAAATGGATTCAAGTAGAAAGATTTGTAGGTTTTGATAGTAGTACATAAGAGCTATGACAGTTGTGTAGACCTGGCTGATAGTGGAGAGAAAGAAAATGTGGGCAAGAAGAGATACCTAGAAGCTTAAACAGATAATACTGGTCATGGATTCGGTGTGAGAGGTTAGGGAGATTGCCTTACATTGACCCCTAAGTTGTTGGTTGACCTAACTCAAAAGAAGATAAGTACTGTGACAGAAAGAGTTAAGGTAGTTGGGTTTGAGGGAAGTTTCTGAATTTAGGTTTGAGCATGCTGAGTTGACTGCTTCAGACTTTCACGAGGTATCAGTAAGCAATTGCATGTGGATGTTTAGGGTTCACACAAGTGGCCTATGCTGGTAAGATGTATTTGGGGTTCCTGGGGCAAGATGGTAACTGAAGCTATAGGTATGGCTGGCTATGCACAGCTGGGTTGTTTTTTTTTTTCCTTTTGCTTTTTAAGCCAATTCCTCACTTAAAGTGATAGTGCCAAAAGAATAATGTCTAATAAGCTTGTGATCAGATGTGACTTAATTTTTTCCCATAGGAAAAAGGAGCTATAACTCTTCCTTATACACTAAAGTTTGGGTACAGGATGAAAACAATTAAGGTTGTTTTAAATATTTTAAAATATTTTTGTCCTGTTCTTACGCTGAAATTTGATTACCTCATTTATACTGTAGAGGAAATAGCACATGCCAGCTAGCACATACAAGCTAGAGCACATACTCTATATAATAGTGACTTGAGCACACAAGGAATTATCTTTCTTCATGTAAATGGAGTCTAGAAATTGCTCTCTGGGGTCAGTATATTGGCTCCACAGTCATCAGGGTTCTAGGTTTAGAACATGACTTAGGACCTTAAGGTTACCTTATGATCCAAGATGGCTGCTACACCTCCAGCCATCACACCTGCACTCCTGGCAGCAAATATAAAGCAGAAGAGAAAGGTACTGTCTACCCACAGCTACAAGGGAAGTTGAGAAATACCATCTTTTAAAAGGCTACTTTGCCATCTGAAATAATGTCTATTCTCCTCTTCTGTTAGTGAGGAAGAGGGGGACAAGGAATATGGGTAGGCATATCTTTCTGTCACAGAACATGTGGAGATTGGGTTTAATTCCAGATCCTGCTGTTAATGGGCTTTATTACCTTTAAAAAGCCCTCTGTGAAGAATAAATGGCATACTATATGTGAAAATGTTGTTTAGTAAATGATATACAATCTTAGCCATTGTTATTATTTCCAAAGTGACTAGCTCTGTAGGTACTTGAAAAGTAGTTCAATCTTTGTTATAAATGTTGAAAGACTACTTGGATTTCAAAATTACTGCTCTAGAAATAAAAGTTATTCTTTTAAATGTATGACTATTGCTTTTCCATAGCTATAATAAATATATTTTTGTATCTTGCTTTCCTGTTTAATATTACATTCTAGGCATTGCCCGTTTTCGCATAATGCCCGTAGCTATCAATTTTAGTGGCTGTATAAAACAAAAAAATCATTATTTTGTAAATTTGCTGTTATTTCAGTAATTTTTATGAGTGAAGAGCCCACTTCATTTTTTCTTTGATTCATGCATTATTGCATTCTTTTAATATTCCAGAAAAGAAACTTTTATGGAGTATAATCTATTAACATTTTGAATCACTGTTGTACACTTGAAACTAATATAATATTGTAAATCAACTGTATCTCAATAAAACAATAAAAAGGCAAACGAAAAAATTTCAGAAAAGTATTGAATACTGTAGAAAGTAGGAACTTTTGTCTTTTTCCTCATTTTAAAGGGGTCATTTCTTGTGGTGAGAGTTATTGATTTACTCCTATTTTCTCTAAACTGTAATCTAGCATATTTGTTAAATTTCAAGCTTGTAGCTTCTAATGAGAGAATCATTTAAATTTTGTCTATCAATGTGATATATTTTATTAATGGACTTCCTAATGTTAGATCTTTATATTCTTAGGAGAAATTTACTCTCATAGATAATTTTCTTTCAATGTTATTGAATAGTTTGAAATAATTTTAATTATTAAAAAAATTTAGTTTACTAGTCTATTAGTTACTTGTGGCATGTAATAATAATAAGAACATATGTTTTTTTACCATGTGCCATTTATGATTTCAGCATTTTATGTAATTCATTTAATCCTCTCAATAATTCCAGCACTGGGAATATTGTTATCCCCACTTTGCTGATGAGACAGCTGAGACACTTTCTACCACAGTGGAAATCAGTGTTAAATTAGCTTCATAAAATACATTGAGAAGTTCCCTTTTTTTTAGTACTCTGATATTTCTTAGGGTATAGAGACGAGCTACTTCTTGAACATTTGAATGAACTCACCAGTAAGACCAAATTCCCCCACAACCTTTGGGGAGGAGACTCTTTTAAATTATTTCCATGTCTTTCATAGTTATAGCTCAGCCAACTTTGCTGCTTCATCATGAGTCGCTATTGTATGGCAGAAAGTGGCTACGTGTTTGGTAACTCTGGGTTTCTCTCAGGGAACACGGGATGCCAGCTTTGCTCAGCCTCCCTTGCAGCCAGTGGCCTTCCAGTTAGGCCAGCGGAATGTGGATGGAAATGATGTATGCTACTTCCATGACAGCCTTAAAATGGTCCATGTGACTGACTTCCATGGTTATCTTCTCTCTTGTCTAGATGGCTGTAAGTGGAGGAAGGATGCTAAAGTCACTGCTTAAAAAAAGCTGCCGAGGAGTCAACCAACTCACAGTTTGCCGTGAGTAAGAAATAAACCTTTATTGTTTTGAGCCACTGAGACACATTGCTTGTTACAGAAGCTAACGTTATTTACCCTAATATAGTTGGTAAATAAAAGTTTGCCAGAAAAGTGGACATTTTATCCATGCTTTCAAATTTATTAGCATGGGGTTACAAATTGCTTAAAATTTTAAGCCTCTGTGTTGTTACTTTTCTTTTTTAAAAAGTTATACTTTTCTCAATCCCAATTTTGTCTATTATTTTGCTTATATTTCCATCTTTTCACTTTTCTAAAGAAGAGATAATTTTATAGTTTACTTTATTAGCTTTTAGTGTGAGGCTAGTATGGCCTGTATGCTTTCTCTTTTCTCCCTTCCTTCCTTCACATTTAATGATATTTCCTTTGTGGCAGAATATTTGATTCATATTTTTTAGATATTCCATATAGGCTTGAGAGAATATGTGTATTGTTTATAATATTTGCAGATTTCAAGAGTGACTTAATTCTTTCTAGTTTAAGTGTATTATTCAAATGTTATGTATTTTCCATTATATTTCAGCATGTCAGTATCTTTTAAAATTTCAACCAGTGTTTTAGTCCCTACTCTTGTGTCCTGGATTTACTCAATTTATTCTTTTATTTTTTAATTTTTTAAACATGTTTATTAGAGTATAATTGCTTTACAATGTTGTGTTAGTTTCTGCTGTATAACAAAGTGAATCAGGTATATGTATACATATATCCCCATATCCCCTCCCTCTTGCATCTCCCTCCCACCCTCCCTATCCCACCTCTCTAGGTGGTCACAAAGCACAGAGCTGATCTCCCCGTGCGATGCAGCTGCTTCCCACTAGCTATCTATTTTACATTTAGTAGTGTATGTATATATGTCAATGCTACTCTCTCAATTTGTCCCAGCTTACCCTTCCCCCTCCCCGTGTCCTCAAGTCCATTCTCTAGTAGGTCTGCGTCTTTATTCCTGTCCTGCCCCTAGGTTCATCAGAGCCATTTTTTCTTTTTTTTTTTCGATTCCATATATATGTGTTAGCATATGGTATTTGTTTTTCTCTTCTGACATACTTCACTCTGTATGACAGACTCTAGGTCCATCCAACTCACTACAGATAACTCAATTTCATTTCTTTATATGGCTGAGTAATATTCCATTGTATATATGTGCCACATCTTCTTTATCCATTCATCTGTTGATGGACACTTAAGTTGCTTCCATGTCCTGGCTATTGTAAATAGTGCTGCAATGAACATTGTGGTACATGACTCTTTTTGAATTATGGTTTTCTCAGGGTATATGCCCAGTAGTGGGATTGCTGGGTCATATGGTAGTTCTATTTTTAGTTTATTGTTCTCCATAGTGGCTGTATCAATTTACATTCCCACCAACAGTGCAAGAGACATATAACATTGTTTAAGTTTAAGGTATGCAAAATGTTGATTTGATACATTTATAATTTGCAGTATGATTGCAACTGTAGTGTTAGCTAGCACCTTTATCACATCACATAATTAGCATTTTTCTTGTGGTGGGAATAATTAAGGTCGAGTCTCTTAAGAAGTCTGAAGTTTATAACACAATATTGTTGTCTATAATCACTTCCCTATGCATTAGATCTTCTGGACTTACTTATCTACTAGCTGCAACTTTGTATCCTCCTATATCTCTCCTATTCCCCCACTGGGGAATCATTTTACTCTCTGGTAAACATCATTTTACTCTCGGTTTTTAATGAGTTTGGCTTTTTTTAGATTCCACATATAGCGATATCATACAGTATTGGTCTTCCTATGTCTGACTTATCTCGTTTAGCATAATGTCCTCAAGGTCTATCCATGTTGTTGCAAATGGCAGAGATTTCCTCCTTCTTATGGTTGAATAATATTTCATTGTGTGTGTGCATATCATATCTTCTTTATCCATTCAGCCTTTGAGGGACATGTAGGTTGTTTCCATATCTTAGCTGTTGTGAATCATGCTGCAGTAAACGTGGGAATGTATATCTTTCTTTGGTATCCTGTTTTCATTTCCTTTGGACATATACCCAGAAGTGGAATTGCTGGACCATATGGTAGTTCTATTAATTTTTTTAGGAAACTTCATATTGTTTTCCATAGGGCTGTACCGATTTATATTTCCACCAACAGTACCCAAGTTTTTCCTTTTCTCTACATCCTTGTCGACATTTGTTATCTCTTCTTGATGAGAGTCATTTTCACAGGTATGCCATGATATCTCATTGTGGTTTTGATTTGTGTTTTCCTGGTGGTTAGTGATATTGAGCACCTTTTTACACAGCTGCTGATAATTTGGATGTCTCATTTGGACAAATTTCTATTTAGTCCCTCTGCCAATTTTTTTTCCTATAGTATAGTTGATTTACAGTATTGTACTGGTTTCAGGTATACAACATAGTGATTCAATATTTTTATAGATTATACTCCATTTAAAGTTATTAAAAAAATAATGGCTGTATTTCCCTGTGCTGTACAATATATCCTTGATACTTACTATTTTATACATAGTAGTTTGTGTCTCTTAATCCCATACCCCTATCTTTCCCCTTTCCCCACTGGTAACCACTAGTTTGTTCTCTATATCTGTGAGTCTGTTTCTGTTTTGTTACATATATTTGTTTGTTTTATATTTTAGGTTCTACATGCAAGTGATAACATACAATATTTGTTTTTCTCAGTATGACTTATTTCACTAAGCGTAATACCCTCCAGGTCCATCCACATTGTTGCATATGGCAGAATTTCATTTTTTAATGGCTAAGTAGTAGTCCATTTTGTGTGTGTGTGTGTGTGTGTTTGTGTATAGCACATCTTCTTTATCAATTCATCTGTTAATAGGCACTTAGGTTGCTTCCATATCTTGGCTATCGTAGGTAATGCTGCTATGAACATTGGGGTGCATGTATCTTTTTGAATTAGTGTTTTAGTTTTTTGATGAAGCTCCACACTGTTTTCCATAGTGGCTGAAACCAATTTACAATCCTGACAACAATGTACTAGGGTTTCCTTTTCTCTACATCCTTGCCAACATTTGTTATTTGTAGACTTTTTGATGATAACCATTTTGATGGGTGTGAGTGGATATCTCATTGTGGTTTTAATTTGCATTTCTCTGATGATTAGTGATGTTGAGCATGTTTTTCATGTGCCTGTTGACCATCTATATGTCCTCTTTGGGAAAATGTCTATTCAGGACTTCTGCCCATTTTTAATCTGATTGGTTGTTTTTTTGATGCTGAATTGTATGATGTTTATAAATTTTGAAATGTTAACCCCTTATCAGATATATGGTTTGCAAATATTTTCTTCCCTTCAGTAGGTTGCTTTTTCATTTTGTTGATTGTTTCTTTTGCAGTGGAGAAGTTTTTATGTTTGATGTAGTCCCATTTGTTGATTTTTACTTTTGTCGTTTTGTGCTCTTGGTTTTATATCCAAAAAATCATCACTGAGAGCAGTATCAAAGAGCTGCTTCCCTATGTTTTCATCTAGGAGTTTTAAGGCATCATGTTTTATGTTTAAGACTTTGATCCATTTCAAGTTAATTTTTGTGAGTAGTGTAAAATTGAGGTTCAATTTCATTTTTCTGCATGTTTTTATCTAGTTTCCTCAGTACCATTTGTTGAAGAGACTATCCTTTTCCCATTGAATATTCTTGGCTTCCTTTTCAGATATTAATTGTCCACATATGTGGAGCTTTAATTCTGGGCTCTCTGTTGTTCCACTGATTGTGTGTTTATTTTTATATCAGTACCATACTGTTTTAATTACTATAGCTTTGTAGTATAGTTTGAAATCAGTAAGAGTAGTGTCTCTAGCTTTCTACTTCTTTATTCTTATAGTTTCTTTGTCTAAGCCCAAAGTTGGCAGAAGGAATGAATTAAAGATCAGGGTGGAAATAGAGAACAGAAAAACAATAGAAAAGATCATAGAAATTAAGAGTTGATTTTCTCAAAAAGATAAACAAAATTGACAAACCTGTAGCTAGACTAAGAGAAAAATAAAGAAGACTCAAATAGATAAAATCAGATATGAAAGATAATACAACTAATAGTATAGAAATATATAGGATCATAAGAGACTACAGTGAACAATTGTATGCCAATAAATTAGATAATCTAGAAGAAATGGATAAATTCTAGAAACATACAACCTGCCAAGACTGAATCAGGAAGAAATAGAAAATCTGAACATACCAATAATGAGTAACGAGATTGAATCAGTAATTAAAAACTTCCAACACAAAATAACACTAGGACCAGATAGCTTCACTCGTGAAATCTACCAAAAATTTAAAGAAGAATTAATGCCAATCCTTCTCACACTCTTCCAAAAAATTGAAGAGGAGGGAACATGGGGACCCTTCCAAACTCGCTCTATGATGCTAGTATTACCCTAATATCACAGCAAGATAAGAAGACTATAAGAAAACTTAGACCCATATCCCTGATGAATATAGATGCAAAAGTTTTCAACAAAGTATTAGCAAGCTGAATTCATGAACATATTAAAAGGATTATACACCATGACCAAATGGGCTTTATCCCTGGGGTGCAGGAATGATTCAATGTATTTAAAGCTCTATCCTTGTGCTGCATGTTCATGTAGTCTGTCTCACACATTTGGACCTGCGTGAGAGGTTCTTTGGGATATAAAGCCTATGAGTGGAACTCGTAAGTACTGCCATATTGCTTTCCCTATTGGCTGTTCAAGTTTACACACTCACTAGTATTTTTGGAAGGTGAATTTCTTAATAAATTTTCCAATTAAAAAAAGCATTTTAGAGGTTTTTTGAGGTTCTATATATGTTTTGGCCAGTTTTGGTATTTTATATTTTTCTACACATTTATCCACCTCATCTATTTTTTTTAAAGTAGTTTTATTCATTATTCCCTTATTATTATTATATTTCTTTTGGGTCCATAGTTCCCTTTTTCATTCTGTATTTTATGCAGTAGTATCTTCTCTACTATTTTTCTTAACTAGTCTTGCCAAAGGTTTATCTATCTTATAAATCTTTTCAGGGAACTAGGTTTAGGTTTTGGTTTTGCTAAACTTTTACATGGATTTTCTTTTGTAAGGAATATCCGGGTGTCTGATTTTTTTTCTTAAACTTAATTGTATAACTTTCTTCTTTGTTGCTTCTTTGGCCTATTTTCTTGATTGTCTTCCAACTTCTTGAGTTGGACACTTCACTTATATTTTTAATAATTTCTTGTTTTTAAAACAAATATATTTAAGGCTATAGAATTACTTCTGTGTATTGCTTTCACATATAAATTTTGACATGTAGTGTTTTTATCACAATTCAGCTACAAGTATTTCTTTCTTCCTTCCTTCCTTTGTTTATTTATTTCTTCCATAAGACAAAGATTATTTGGTAAGATGCTAATTTTCAAACATACGTAATTTTTAGCTTTCATTTTGTTATTAATTCATATTTTTATTGCATTTTGTCAGAACACATTCAGTGTGTTCTTGGTCCTTTGGAATGTTTTGAGTTTGCCTTTGTAGCCTACTAGCTATTTTTCTAACTGTTCTGCTGCCGCTCAAAAGCAAATCATATTCTTTGTTTGTAGGATATAGAATTCTCTGTATGTATTTCATACCTAAGATTTACTAATTGTATTGTTGAGACCATTGATGTCTAAGACTATTTTAGTGGGCTTTATAAATTTTTGAGATGGGCATAATATTAAATTCTCCAAGTATATTTTCTGGTTTCATTCTTTTTAATCCTCTAGGTTTATAGGTTGTTGCTTAAATACATTTTGATATAGTCTGTATTGTTAAGTGAATGTTTGTTTATAATAGCCATATTATTGTCCCTTTTTTTTTCCCCTTGAATTTAAAATTGGAATTAGCCTGTCCCAGTTTAGATCTTGATTTCCTTAACACCTTCATGACATTAGGCAATCTACTTAACCATTCTAAGCCACAATTTTCTTATCTTTACAATGGTTATTATAATACCAACCTCATAATGGTATTGTGAAGATTAAATACGTTGATACATCTAAAGCATTTAGAATAGTGACTGGCATATTCTAGTTCTCAGTTAATGGTAGTAATTAGTTATTAAGCATTAAGGTCGATAAAGCATAAAGGACAACTGAATAAAAGAACTAACCACTCAAGGGAGAAATATTGATAAAGTAAATATAAGTAATTTATTAAAATATGATTACAATAACAAATATAAAATAAAAATATCTTTGTCTTGAAAGTTTTCATATTTAAATGAGTTCACTTCAGGAAAAAAAAGAAAAAAACACAACTGGAAGCCTAAGAAAGTCCAGGAAGCTGAAAAACAAAACAAAACAAAAAACTCCAAATCCCCAAAAAATAAGTGTGTTAAATTTCTTGACTGGTAAGTGTGAGATAAAAGTTATTTTGTGTGTTTATGATAATAATGACTATAAATAACTATTTGTGAAAAAACTATAAATCATTAGTAGAATTTTAAATGGAGTATCTCTCTTACAAATTACTATAGAAGAAAAACTTCAACAAAACATAGTCAATTCCCCCCAATTTGTTGAAGAAGGGAGAGATGAGCCCCAGGACAGAGTCTTTGGCACTACAGAGCCACGGTTACCAACTCCTATTTGGTGCTGCATCACTAGGAAACATCTAGTTGTCATAGGTTTTTCTCTAAACTCTCAAAAAGAAGGAACACTGGAGGGACACCGTCTCCTTAAGTTGTAATTTTTTAGCCTTGGGAGTTTAGAAGGGAGAGCGACAGAGGAGAGGATCATCATGCAGCCGGTTTACACCGGGTTTAACAGTGCTTTCATAGTGCTGGGTGGTTCATGCCCATTTCTAAGGTGAAGGCCATGATTACTTTGAACCACGGTAGAGGCCAGCAATGCTGCCAAACATCCTATAGTGCACAGGACAGCTCCCCGCGACAAAGGATTATCTGCTCCAAATGTAATATTTTCTCTCATTATTTACTTCTCTTGGCTATGCTCATTTTTAAAGCACTTTATTTTGGCTTTCATTCTTATAGTTCATAGACGCAATGTCTTCTTGGATCTTGTTAATGCCATTAATGAGGGATTGTTCAAAATATTATGTTGATTCTTGAATCAACTTTTTCATATTTCTGCTGATTTGAGTGAGATATATTTTGTATTTTTATTATTTCTATTGAGAATAAGCATCTCTAAATATATTTATTGTCATTGGTGTTTCTCGTGGATTGCTCATTGATTTTTCTATTGAATTTTTAAGTAATTCTTAAAAGTTTGTGCCACAATGTAGTTGAGTTCATTATTAAGCATATTAAAATATTTTTCGTTTGGCTGTTCATCTAACTTTGTTCCTTTTGTCACTGAAAAGTTTTAAATTTTAGTATGTGCAAATTTATCATTTCTTCTCTCTTCTTTTATGCTTTAAAATTCCTGTTTAAAAAATTGTTTCTAATTTCTATATGGTGAAGATAAGTTTTTCTTCTAAAACATTACTGTTTGATTATTAGATGTGCAATTCATCTGGATTTCATTTTATTTTTGTTTTGCATTGAGATCTAGTTTTATCTATTTTTATATAGATATAGAATATATACATTAAATGTGTATTAATGTATACATTTATTAAAAGTCTACCCTACCCAACATGATATCAAATTCTCACATATTCATAGATCTATTTCTAGGGAATCTATTGTATTTCATTGTCTATCTATGTGTCTCTATGCAAAACCTACACTATTTACTACGGCATTATGACAAATCATGAAATCTGTTAGAGCTGTGCAGCTGGGGGGCGGATACTTGATCATTTTTCAAAATTGCCTTGACTCTTCTTTTGCTTCCATATGAATTCTTAAATTAGCTTGTAATCTATTAGAAAAATATGTTGTTTTGTAAATTAAAATGTAATGAAACTTGTAGATTAATTTGGAAGCAATTACCATCTTTATAATATCTAGTCTTGTCATTCATAAAGAGACCTATGTTTTCTTTTGTTTGTATTATCGTCTATGCCCTTTAATAGAGTTAGAATTTCCTTATACAAGTCTTTATGCATTGTTCATTAGATTTCTTCCTAGGTACCTTAAAATTTCTGTTGTCATTGTGAATGGAATATTTTTCTTTTTCCTTTTTTTTTTTTTTTTTTTTTTTTGTGGTTCACGGGCCTCTCACTGTTGTGGCCTCTCCCGTTGCGGAGCACAGGCTCCGGACGCGCAGGCCCAGTGGCCATGGCTCATGGGCCCAGCCGCTCCGCGGCATGTGGGATCTTCCCGGACCGGGGCACAAACCCGTGTCCCCTGCATCGGCAGGCGGACTCTCAACCACTGTGCCACCAGGGAAGCCCCTCTTTTTTCTTAATATATTTTATAATTGGTTATGAATGTGTCCATATATCTATATGAGCATAAATAAGTAAGAATGTGTATGAATCTCGCCAAATCATTTAAACTCTTCAAGGTTCGGTTTCCTCATACATAAAATTGAGATTAAAAACATATTCACAGGATATGATTCATTAGAATTAAATCAATTCTTCTAGGTATACGAACAAAAAAGATGACTAGCATTTGTTAATGTTTTTAACCTCCCTTTTCTGTAATGCTACATTTTAAAGAAAGAATGCTCAACCATCTAATATCATCACTAAAAAAGATGTCAGAATTAGCTGGCTAATTTAGATACACTTTTGGGATAAAAAATCACAATTTGGCCTAAATTTATCCCTTTGCTTTCGGGAGGCAGCCCTAGAGGACTGATTTTAGAGTATTTAGAAGTGCCCCAGACAAGGTACTGGTGTGGGGCAGAGAAGATAGCTTTAGGAAAATTAGATCATCCGGATTCCAGTTTCCTATTATGCTATTAACTAGTTGATATTAGGCTAGATATTATATACCTTTGAGGCTTAGTTTCTTCTCTTGAGTGAAGAATTTTGATTATCTGTATGATTATTTTCAGCTCTTAAATTTTATAATTTTGTCATATCTTTTTCAAGAAATACCAGTGTAGATGCTTACAATTTGGGCCTATATTAACTTTTCAAACTTGTGGCCTAAATGACTTTCTATAAAGAAGACAAAAGACCAATGTTTTATGAGTCTTTTTATTTCAGCTATCTCAGATCAGAATTTTGGCAATTTAAAAAATCTAATTAATTAGCTTTGTAAAATGGTCACAGTGTACCATGTAAATAAAGATTGTCAAGTTAGATTTAAAAAAAAGACCCATATATGCCACATAGATGCTGTCTACAATTATCATACTTTAAATATAGTGATACAGATAGTTTAGAAGAAAACAATGGGAAAAGGTATACAACTTAAACCCTAATTTAAAGAAAGCTACACTACTATCAGTTATTGCAGACTTTAGAACAAAGAAATTTACCAGGATGAAAGAGGAACATCACATATTTATAACAGAGTTAACTCACTGAGAAGATAATCATAATCCGAAATGTATATGTACCTAACAACAGAGTTTCAAAATAAACAAAACAAACAGAAGAAACAGAAAGATAAATAGAAAGATTCACAATTATATTTGGCGATTTCAACACTCTTCTCAAAGTAACCGGTAAAACAAAAAAGAAAGTCAGTAAAATATTGATGATCAGAAGAACACTACCAATCAACTTGACTATGATTGTTAGATTTCTTCATAGATGCCTTAAAATTATAAAACAACAAAATAGACTCTTTTCTGGTGCATATGGAACAGTTACCATACATATCTTGGGTCATAAAACAAATCTTATCAAATTTAAAAGAATTGATATCATACAAAGTATACTCTCTAACTTGTAATGAAATGAAACTAGAAATAAGTAAGAGACAATATTTGGAAATTTAACAAGACACATAATTTGTAACTTATGGGTCAAAGAAGTCAAAATGGAAATTGGAAAATATTTTTAACTGCATAAAGACAAAATACAGCATACCAAAATTTGTGGAACGAAGCTAAAGCAGTGTTTAGAAGATTTGTGGCATTTAAGTGCTTATATTTTAGAAGACAAAAGGTACCAAATCAATAATCTGAGGCCCCACTTTAATAAATTGGAAGAGAAAATTAAATCTATATCAAACAGATGGAAGAAAATAATAAAGAACAAAAGACATTGAAATTCAAAGCAGAAAAAAATAGAGAAAATGAAATCAAAGCTAATTCTTTTTAAAAGATTAATAAAATAGATAAATAGAAATGGAGGAAACAGTTTCAAAATCTTTAGGAGGCCATAAATACCCTGATAACAAAACAAGACAAACATTATAAGAAAAATATAGATCAAAAGAATTCACGAATATAGATATAAAAATACAACAAAATATTACCCAATTGAATTCATCAATATACAAAAAGACAATACATCATGACCAACTGGGGTTCATCTCAGAAATGCAAAGCTGCTTCAAGAGTCAAAAAATCAGTCCATGTAGTTTATCACATTCACGGACTATAGAAGACAAATTATATGATTATCTGAATTGATAAAGAAAAAGCATTAGACAAAATTCAAGTCATTCTTGATAAAACTGTCAGCAAAGTAGGAGTAGGAGGGAAAACTGTCAGCAAAGTAGGAGTAGGAGGGAACTTCTTTAAGCTGATAAAAGAAAACCTATAACTGACATCATATTTAATGGTGAAGGACTGAATACTTTCTCCCTAAGACTGAGAACAAGCCAAGCTTACTGCTCCTATTAAAGATTGTACTCAGTTGTAATATTGTATGCCATGAGAATAGGTTAAAATATGAAGTCAGTGTATTAACAAATGGATAAAACTAATGTAAAAAATAAGAACTGTGCCTCTTCTTCCTGCTTTATATTATATATTGTGGTGTGAATACATTATGGAGGGAATTCAGCTACACTAAATAGTTTGAGACCACTGAAGCCAAATTCTTTCTAGGGTCATTTTCAGTGCTACAAGTTGTAGTTGTATATGATATGATTAAATCTACATAAACAGTTTTTGCCTGTTCTCAGAAAGAAAAAAATAAAAGAAAAGAATGTACTGGAAGACTTAACCAGTGCATTAAAGAAAGAGAAGCGATAATATGCACACACATGAAAAGAAACAAAAATGCCTCTCTTTAACATGATTGTCAATGTAGAAAATCCCAAGGAATCTATAAAAAAGATCCTACAAATAATAAGGAAGATTAGTGAGGTCGTGGGGTACCATGCTAATATACAAGAATCAATTTTTATACTAAAATGAACAATTGAAATTTGAATTTTATTCTCAAATTACTGCTTACACTATCATACATGCACACACAGAAGAAATATTTGGTAGGATTTTTATGCTGAAAACTAACGTTGATGAAAGAAATTAACAAAGACCTAAATAAATGGAGACAAGGTACTGTGTTCATAGATTGATGACTCAATATTGTTAAGATGTCAGTTGTCCCCCAAATGATTTGTAGATTCAATAAAATCCCAATCAAAATTCCAGTAGTGTTTTAATTTTTTTAAGAATGCAAAATTACTAGAACAGCCCACAACAATCTTAAGAAAAAGAACAACATGGAAAACTCACACTGCCTGAGTTCAAGACAATACAAAGCTATAGTCATTAAGACAGTGTCACACTGGTGTTAAGGAAGGGATTTCAGAAATAGAGATTTTAAAAATAGACCCACACACATTTGGTCAATGGATTTATGACAAAGGTGCAAAGGTAATTCATAGAAAGTGTAGTCTTTTCAATAAATGGTGTGTGGTACTGGAACAATTTGACTTCCCTGTGCAAATTAATTAGTAGATTAAAAATAATGAAAAAGACAGATAAACCTCAACCCAGACCTCACATCCTATAATTAAAATAAATAACCTCAAAATGGATCATGGATCATAGACCAAACAGTAAAATCTAAAACTATAAAACTTCTTTAATAAAACATGGGAGAAAATCTTTATGACTCTGAGTGAGGCAAAGAATTTTTAAATATAACAGCAAAGCCATGATCCATAAAAGAAAAATATGATAAATTACTTTTTCAAAATTTAAAACTTTTGCTCTCTGAAAGACACTCTTATGAGAATGAAGAGTAGCCACAGACTGGGATGAAATACTTGCAAATCTCATATCTGACAAAGGACTTCTATACCCAGTATGCAAAGATGTCTCCAAATTCAACAACAGTAAAACAAAAAACTAGTTGAATAAATGGACAAAAGATTTGCAGACACTTCACCAAAGATAATATATGGATGAGAAACAAGCAAATGTAGAGATACTCAACATCATCAATCATCAGAGGACTGCAAACTAAAATAGAAAAAGGACTGACAATACCAAGTGCTTCAAGGATTTGGAGCAATTGGAACTCTTACCCATTGCTGCTGGGAATGTAAATGTAAGTCTGACAGTTTTTTATAAAGTTAAATATATCCAGAAATCCCACTAGTTTGTATTCACTTAAGAGAAATATGCACTTATGGTGACACAAAATCCTGTACACAAATGTTTATAACAGCTTTGTTCATAATCTTACAAAACCCAAAAACAACCCAGATGTCTTTGAACTGGTGAATGAACAGATGCTCTTTTGTATGCCCATAAATGGGATACTACTCAGCAATGAAAACAGTTGATACATGCCACAACATGGATGACTCTTAAATGAATAATGCCTAGTGAAAGAAGTTAGGTTCAGAAGGTTACCTACTATCATGATTCCATTCCATGGCATTCTGGAAAACATAAAACCAGGGGGACTGAAAATAGAGCAGTGCTGCCAGGAGTTGAAGGTAGAAAAAGAGTTTGTTTACAAAGTAGTAGGATAATGGAATTTTGGAGGATGACGGAACTGTCCTATATTTTGCTTGTTGTGCCTGATACATTATTCTATGAATGTGTCAAAACAGAAACGTTTACCAACAGAGTTAATTTTAGTATACGCAAACTAAAATATATATGATTCTTTAAAAAGATCCCTAAGCATTACTTTCTTTTTCTACATTTGTTTCTAAGAAGTCATTCATTGCAAGATGAACCATTATTTACTATTAAAAAAGGAAAAAAAGCACCCATTAATCTATAGTTTGACAATGATTATAAAATGTATCCTGATTTCATAATCGTCATAATGTGAAAAAAGTATATTTTAAAATATGTATAATATGATATTTACAAATTGGAGCTTATTCTCAGACTTCTATCCAGGGATATTTTCTGAGTCCTGCATAACTCCGATTATTTTTCATTATTTGAGTATGAAGATTGAAACTACTATATTAGTCCATAAAAGTGCTAGTATAGTCATCTTTATATAAGAGAAATTAAAAGGAGAAAATAAACCTCGCTTCAAACATTTTTTTAAAAAGGCCAAATGCAAAACATTAAGCTAGGATTGTCATTTATAAATGTACCTCATTTAAGGGAAATTCAATATATAAATTATCCTAGAAATAGATGAGTTAGAGCAGGTTGCGATGAGGACATCTGATTACTTATCTTAAATAATAATTCATCAGAGCTCCTTTAAATAATAAATGTTCCACTGTGGTTTTAAACACCTCATTTTAGCCAAATTTGATTATCATGTGTTTCTTTGAGAACTTCTAATGTGAGTTTCATCTGTAGATGAAAAACAGAGCTTTGTCTTTGTGCATTTTATCTAAAATATGATAAATAAATTGCTTCACTTTAATGGAGTCTATAGTTGACAGAGATTGCTGTGAACTTCAGAGTGGTTACTAATTTGGGTATGCAAACACAACAAGCTTTGTTCTGGAGACAACAAATACTTGTATCTTGGGAGAAACAGCAGACTGCAGAATTCATAATTATTTCAAAATTAGGACTGATACTTTATGATATTAATAGACTCAATTCATATCATAACCATTAGTGTTTGATATATATTGTGCACACACACAAAGACGGAATGAATAGATCCAATTAAATAAATACTGGAAAAACTACTTAGCTCATAATTTTTTAAGTGATCAATGCAAACGCAAACTGCCATTTATTCAAGGGTGTGCTGCTTTATGACATTAATGTGCTCCTAAAGAGCTCAAGTCAATGTTCTGTAAAATTGTTATAAATCTTGAATGAATCTTGCAATAAAACAATGAAACCTTTTGTCATGTAAGTTTTTATTTAACTGTGTTGCTTGTCTATATGTTGAATGTTGAATTTTCTTCATGGCTTAACAGTATTCAGAGACGTACAGACAGGTAGATACATCAGCTTTTTTTCTTATTTTCAGGGTAATTATCCTGTAATATGTGGCTTTTTCCATGAATACAACTCCTGGAAAAATTTTTTTCAAATTCTAATGAGATACTAGAACTAAACATTGTGAAGAGTGTTCTATCCAGTAAAAAGAGCCTGGATTTTTTATTCTTAAATAGTGGAATGATGTTGCATACATGAAATAAAAAGGCAGAAGATACAATGAAGTATTGCATGTGCTCAATATACATCCATTTATTAATGCATACGCCAGAGGATTGCATTGTACTATGCATTTGGAGACGTCATTAACAAAGCACTTGCTTATCAATTTAACATGAATTAGTGGATCTTACTGTCTGTGTTTTCACACCCAGTAACAGCATGGTTCTGAAAGTCATGATACTTTTCATTTCTGTTCTTAACATATCAGACCAGCTCGTTCACAAAGCACAGTCACTATAACAGGATCTTGTTCCTGCATATGTATGTTGCCCACTAACAGTTATGACCATAAGTTACATCTACAAAGTCCTGTTCTACAGCCAAGTACTTAGGTACAGATTCTAAAAAGTCAAACCATAAAAACAGAGAAAATGCAACTATTCATAGACTATTTCATATTCAAACTCTAACCTAGTTATATTTTTATCTACCGAGCTGTAATAAGTTGTTTTCCTATTGCATTGTATGCATTTTGGGCTTATAAATAACATAAATTACAAAACTGTAAGCAATTTCTTCAGACTTCATTTTACATTTTTCACTAAATAGTTGAAGACGTGACATTTTGCTCCAGTGCAATATATAGTAATGCTGCATTCAGTAAAAACTGTTGAATATTTCTAAAAAGAGAAAAGCATTTAACTGATTATAGCACTCAGTAAATAAGGAGTTAGTCATAACTGTCAGAAGGAAAACACTAACTGTATAATTACTTATCATAGGTAATTTAAGAAACAAACCTTCCATCATACTCCTAAACCATTAGTCGTTTGACTTTCTAAAGAATGAAATTTAGTAAAGCCAAGACATAATGCTAGATGGCAAATGCTTCAACTTACCTTTTTTTTTTTTTTTTTTTTTACAAATGTGATGTGACCTTGGCAGTTTTAAAGAACAAAGTTCTGTTGACATGTCAAACACTGTTAACAAACTATTTAGCATTACTTTTTACAAGTTTGCTTTAAGAGCATTTCTTCACAGTGATTTCAGAAAGGTTGGAAACCGGTTGGCATAAAATATTTCCCACATTTTCTATTTTAATATGTATGCAAAAATCATCACAATATATCTGCAACTATAAAATTACAAATGCTTTCTAGAAGTAACTGCATTTCTAGTCATGATAGAAAAGGGTATTTGTAAGACATCTATAATGAGGTAAGTCTAAATAAAATAGAATTTGAGTAACAGATGCTTTCATATCTACTGGCCATATACACCAATGTAACAAGGACAACTAATGGACCAACTTAAGAGACTGTTTTTTAGTATGTTTAATGGATGAGAAATTGGTAATGAAATAAACATTTTAAAAGATACTCTGGATATTTCACTTTACATCATAATTTTGGCACTTCATGGAACATTTATTTCTCAAAGACCAGAAGTGGTATAAAAGTTCCACAGGTTTTCCACATACCTTGTAGACATTGTTCTTGAGTACTGGCAAACACTGAAACGTAGTGAAATAAACATTCCCGTGTATTTGCACATGCATGCAGTAGTCCAACAGTTATACTTTATGAATTCTCATAGATGCTATCTTGCAGTGTTTGTTTCAAGCACTCTCTTCAGCAGATCTTGTTTCAGATTTAAGTCTTACAAATTCTTTAGCCACATTGTCACTGGTCCTCTGCGAGAGGATTCTAAGGATAGTCAAACCAGTTTCATCCATAGAGACGTTTTTCAATAGGGGATACCATGCCCCGTGGCTTCCTTTTTCTGCTATGTTCTGGAGCTGAATTACTGTCATTCCGATAATCCGATCTTCTCTGGCAAAGCAGTAATCTTTAACTGAAAGGTGAAGTTCATAGGCCCGTGGGCGGTTTTCTTTACTCAGAATGCTGTGTGGATTAAAAATATGGATTTGGAGCATTTTCAAATAGGGATCAATATGGTTCTAATAGACTGTTGAAAATTTTATATACTGCTCAGAATATTATATTGGCAAATAGAGTATCATTGTCTTTGAACTCTGATGCAAATATCCTTTAAATTTTACTTAGATTGTATTTACATAGCTGTCACTGCAATCGGACTTAAAAACTCCTTCCTTCCCTAGATGGAAATAGGAAATCAATCTAAAAATGCTTTACTGCCCTGATGTTAAGGATATTAATAGAAACTGGAATTAAAATATTATGTTGTAAGTAATCATTGGAGGCAAGGTCTCCCCAGTGATACAGGGGTAGGAGGCGTTACTAGGGGTCATGGAAGCTAGGCCAGGGGGGACGGGTACCTTTTGGAAGAACTTCTGTGCCATTTCAACATCCGTTATTACAATTTCTTTTCTTTACCTCAGACTCCTGGATACGCTATTATATCTAGGAGCCTTTTCTCAGGGGAACACACTGCACAGACTATCAAGCACTATTCACAAGATGTTAAATTGCATACAGATCTCCAGAGTAAATCAGTTCCAGCAGAGCCTGGTGCTTCAATGCCAGCTCTTTCCTGTGGCAACAGTTAGACCTGTCAAGATTGGGACTGAGGATGGCCTCTCCTGGTAACAACCCAAGACAACTTAGTGCAGAACTGAACCTAATGAAGAAGGCTGAGTGGTGAAACTCTGAGGATAATCCTTCCCTGCCCCTTATTTTAATTCGTCCTCAGATAGTCCTGACTTTTTAATGAATGCACATCTATTCCTCAGCAGTACAAGCTTCCAAATTCCTTCCTTTTCTAAGTCATTTTTTCTGATCAAACATTTTGCCGAGTCAGACTTTTGTTTTCCAGGTGACATTTGACAACTAAACTGTGTACTTATTTTAAGAGACAATCTGAAATAACATACAAGAAGATGGAATCCTGGGGGGTAAGAATAGAATGGCAAAATATGATAGGATCTGGGTCTTCTTGTGAATTAAAATGAGTCAAAATGCCACCTTTTCCCAGAATTGTGGTCTTGGTAGCTCACAGTGTTGTATCTGAATTTTGCATTATCCAAGTATTCCTAGAACCTTTTGGAAGACTTTTCAATTGGATCAAGGTTTTTGTGTAGTTTGGAGGAGCAGATAGGTGGAATCTTGTGAGCTGGTTTATTAGCAGGCATTATTAGTGGGATTAATCTGTTAGAACCCTTTTAATTGATGTGGTAGGATAGTTAAGTTTTAATGAGTGGTAACCGAGTGAAATATTGAGAGAACAGAGTGCTGCAAGGTCTCTGGGAAATCGAGAATGCAAAATAACAAAGAATCAAACCAGTAAGGGACGGTTTGGTAAGTGTGAATGCGTGTGCATGTGTATGAAAGCCCCTAGGGCTTGGTCCTGTGTCCCTGCTCTCTATCTCTGGGTCAGCTCATGTAGATTTGTAGAATTAATTACATCTATATGCAGATAATTCTCAAGTTATATCTAACTATGTATTTAATATTTCCTCTTGGATGTACTGTAGGCATCTCCAAATTAATAGATTTAAAACAAAATCTTTGATCTCCTCATCGCCTGTCTCCATTTCCCCATCTCAGTAACTCAACAGCTACCCAATTGCTTATGCCAAAAACTAGGAGTCATCCTTGATTTTATTCAGTGCCAGATAGCTTCCGTTTGCTCCAACTGGATCTACTCTCCATCCTTCTTCTTGTACTTTGCAATACAATGCTGACCTGTAAGGACTACACACATTGAGTTTCTCCGTGCTGGCTTCCAGTTGGGTTTGGCCAAAAGGGAGCGTCATTAGAAAATCAGAAAAAATGATGAGAGTGAGGTCAGACTTTATTTCTCTGGCTTCTTGCATGTGAGGCTCCCTCAAGTAGGCTGTTTCCCTCCATTGGAAGGTCACTCTCCTAATAAGGTGAATGACTACAAATGAAGTTTCACAGTCCCGATTTTAGTAACTGCTCTTCCTCTCCTATAGGCACAGGAGGGGTAATAACCTGGCTATTACTAGCCCCAGGTTACATCACTATTGCTCACAGTCCCTCTATTCACACATCTTTGTATGTTCCTTTGTAAATATATGTCTTGAATTAATCTAAATTGAATGTTTTTGGGAGCCTAATTCATATACTCTTTCTTTCATATTCTATCTCCAATCTACTGTAAATTCTATAGGATCTCTTAGAACTCCAAAACATATCCAAAATATTTCCACTTTTTTCCATCTCTTGACTACTTCCTTCCTCCCTAAGACTATCTGATCAGTCACTATTATCTCTTACCTAGACTACTGCAATAGCCTTCTAACTTATCTCTACTTGTTTGGTCTTGCCTTCCCTATAGTTACTTCTCTATACAGCAAACACAATAATCATTAATGATGTAAATCAGATTGTTCAAACCCTCACATGAAAGTACTTCAATGTCTCCTATTGAGCTTAGAATGTGACCCAGGCTCCTTTACCACTGACTTCAAAGCCCTGTGTGATGTAGTACCTGACCACCTCTTCAAATTCATTTTATCTCACTCCCTTGCCCACTACATACTGTTTCTTAAATATGCCAGGCATGCTCCTGCTTAGAATCCTTGCACTCGCAATTTTCCTTGTCCTAAAATGCTCTCAACTCTCTTCCCTACATGACTGGTTCTTTATTTTCTCAGGCTCCTATTTAAAAGGCACATGCTCAGAGAGGCTTCCCTGAACACCCCGTCTAAGCAGCCAACCCACCACTCTATTGCATCACCCTGTTTTAATGCTCTGCTTAGTACTATCATATGATAACTTTATTTATTTATGATGTTGCTTATCATACGTTCTTTACCTCTAGAGAGTAACTTCCATGAGAGCAAAGTCCTCCTTCTACATATATCCAATGCCTATACTATTGCCTGATACATGGTAGGCACTGGACAAATACTAAACAAATGGAAGAGAACTAAAAACAGAGCCTTGTTCATTTGCCTTGGATCAATGATGAACAGGAATCCTTAAACCCATAGGTTTTGCTTTCCTTAGCAAAGCCCAGTGCCATTCCTACCCTGTGAGTCGCTCATAAGTGTAGCTCTACAATGCCTATTGCCTGGTTGAATAAAGGAGTCAGGTCATAACTTACAACTGAAATGTTTCGTTATATTTTGGTGACCATGTGTTGCTTTTTGTCTTTGTGCCTTGTTTTCTCTTCTTGTCTCCGAGGTTGGGTCCCAGCATACAAACTTCCACAAAGGGGCGGAACGTTGCAGTGGTCTGCCAGTTTAAGTCATTAATAGCAATCACTAAAAACCAAAAGGAAAGAGACAGGAATATAAAGTATTAGCAAACCAATGTGTGGAATCCTAGACTCTCCCTTTGATCCTTAGAGTGAATTTTTATTTTTAAAAATGATGTATGAAGTTGTAACTTGCATTTGATAGCACCCTAGCCCCACTGACAAGGAAAAACCATTTACTCTCTGGGCTGCACGCTTGATGGCGCTTTCAGCTCTAAGCCATGTGGCATTGGGATGGCAAATGTTAGCTGTAAGTGAAATGACAATCATTAATACTGAAAAGTTGTGATTCTTGTTTAGGTGAAAAAATGATGCTTTTCATATTAAAATTATATGTTCATCATAAAATATTTAGAAAATATACAGAAAATAGATTTAAAAAATATATAATTTTATCACTCAGAAGAAATGAGTTAATATTTTGGTATGACGTTTTCAATCTTTATATATAGAATGGGATCATAATGTATTGCAGTCTTATAAGTAGCTTTATTTTTTAAGCCCATCACGGGTAGCATTCTAATTTATTATATATTTTCCAACAGCAAATATTTCATTATATGTACATTTCATTCTATATTTACCCAGTCACTTGTTGTTGCATATTATGGCGGTTTCCTAATTTCAGGCATCATAAATAATACTTAAATGAACATTCTCATACAGGTTTGCTCATCCTTTGATGATGATATCCTTAAGGAATTGTCTTACAATTAAATTTGCTAATGTAAAAGGTTGATAAAACTTTTACCATTTGATATGCATTGTCAAAATATTTTTCAAATATATTTAGTGACACTGGAATATATAGTCATGCCCACTTTTCTGTATGATTACCAGTACTGTATATAATCTATTATAGCCCATAGCAGTATTACTTTTATAATACAAAGCTACATCAGGTAATGCAATTTTAAAATATGTTAGAAGGCCATGGTTTTGATTAAAGTAGATATTATTTAAAGTGACTAAGTCTATAATAATATAAAAATAGAACATGGTTCTATTGAGGAAAGTATTAATCATTAAATTATATCTTTGAAATGACCCCTCTTTTCAGATTGTGCTTTTACAATATAAAACCAATTGATTCAACCACCCATTTAAAAAAAATCAAACAGTTGTTGGAAATCACATAGAAAAAGTAGGTAGATTATGTGCATAGTAAGAACATGCTGACTTAACATCTAAAATGTCACTGGCAAGTTGGAGCCAACCACAGCACCAATGTTCAATGTATATCATAGCCTCAACCATAGAGAACATGTTCAATGTATACAGTTTTGAAATGTAATCACCAATGTATTTAAACCATTTAGATATTTCAGGTAATTAAGTACCTGTGCCATTCATTTGTTTCAGTTTTAAATCAAAAGTTCTAGATTCATGAAGAAATTCCGAGCATGCCCTGAAATCATTTAATATACATTTTTAAAGAGAGATTCAAGAAAAAACATTTTTGATATAATTATTTCCAGAGGTTAAAGTCTCATAGGCTGTTTTATCTACCTGGACCCGAAATATACCTTTTATAGTGACTTTATGCTCTCCTGTTCCTGGGGTGGCGGTGATGTCCACATGAACAGATATCTGACCCACTGAATCTCTGGAGGAGGGACCTGCAAATCAGCAAAAGTTTACTGGCCTGACGTTTCAGACCACTTAATAATGGCCATCAGCACTCTGTGCACAAGGGACTGTAAAGTGTGATCATAGAAATAAATGGTTCTTTTCGTTAACAGCACGTAATAGATTTTGATAAATGTTCACTAAATTAAATTTGCTATGCAGGTTTGAGGCTTGGGTATAACCATATTTAGCCCATTTAGCTAAACTTTCATATAGTACTCAGATACCTTAAGGCACACTCTTAGTATTACTATTGTTAAAAAAAAAAAAGGCAGTTGCCTTACTAGGCACTTAATAAAGCTCTCCTCCGTTGATGCTTACGTACAAAGATGTATCATGCCTTTCATTCCTTTGTGAAGTGCTTTTCTTCAGTGTACCACACCAGAGCACCCAGGATACAAAGCTGGCTCTACAGAGCACCTGCCCTCACGAGGCCCACACCAGACCAGGGGAGAGCAACATATACACATATTGCTGTATATAGTGTGATACATTCTAAAATAGATACATTTACAAGGTCGACTGATGGTATAAAAAGGAGTAGTCAATTCTACCCTGATAAACGTTAGTCAAAGGTTAAGAATGTTGTATTGGAAAGTGCCTGTGATTTGGGGTCAGATAAGCTTGAATTCAAATCATAGTTATGCTGCAACTGGTTCTGTGATTGGAATTTGCTATGTTCTCAAGTCTTGGTTTTCTCATTTGTAAAACAGGGATAACTACATCAACTTCATACACACACACTTATCTATTAACATATCATCTATAAGCATGTATATTTTTTTCACAAATAAAAGCACATGCTCTAATTATCATTTACCTTGCCTTTGTCTTTTCACCTAAAAATATATCAAGAAGATCATTCCATTTCAGTATACATAAAGCTAAGCCCCATTCTTTAATATAGTCTGGAATATCACTGCATTAACTACAAAGTCAGTGTTCCCTGAGTACTTGCTTAAAAATGAATCACTAATCTGCTTACTAATGAAAACATTAAACTATTTAAAACATTTAAAATAATGTTTAGCCTTTATTCCATTATACGAACATCTATTATTTATTTAACTACACTTTGGTTGTTTCTAATCTCTCACTCTTATGAGCAAAATGTAACAAATAATTATTTTTCATATTTACAAGTTTATCTATAGTATAATTTTAGAAATGGTATTTATTTGTCAAAGGTAGGTGGAATTCTAATTTTGCCCCATAGAGATTTTAACCATTTACAATATATATGAGAGTAATAAGAATCTTATTTTTGTAAAATAAATGGCTAGTGACCAAGCTGAAAATGAAAGGTTCTAAGAGACTTCCAATTTCTAACTTCAGGAAATCACTGGATTTCAGCCGGAACCTCTTAACAGGACGTGCTGAGAAGAGCTGCTTCACCACAAGCAGCTCTCTCACCCACACCCCACCCCAGCCATTTGATTATAAAAGAATTGAAAGATAGTAAGGGATCACTTTGGGCATTAGCCAAGGGACTGTTCATTGTTCTGTGGGAAGGGAAGAGCGGAAATGTTTCCTTTTCCTGAGGTGAAGGAAAGAAAACTCCAAGAGAAGTACTCCTAGACTCTGGAAGTGCTAGCAAGATGAGCATTTCATTTTTTTTTTTTTTTGCGGTACGCGGGCCTCTCGCTGCTGTGGCCTCTCCCGTCGCGGAGCACAGGCTCCGGACGCACAGGCTCAGCGGCCATGGCTCACGGGCCCAGCCGCTCCACAGCATGTGGGATCTTCCCAGACCGGGGCACGAACCCATGTCCCCTGCATCTGCAGGCGGACTCTCAACCACTGCGCCACCAGGGAAGCCCAGCATTTCATTTTTTAATTGGCTGCCTACTTAGCAGACCTGGACATGGCCCAGTGAGGAACAGCAAGCCACAGAGTATGCCAGTACCTTCCCGTCTGCTTAAAGTCATGGTTGCTGAGAAATATGGCAGATGCCTCCTGAATGGCCTTGAAGTGCCAGAGTTGGGGACAAGAGAGGGATCATGTGTAGGCTCTGGTTTTATCAGGGATTGTCACAGATGTGGTAAAGAGGCAGGCCTCTCAAAGGAACGTGCTATGCCCAGGTGAGGTGCAGCAGGAAAAAGTGGCCAGGTCTTGAGTCTTGGAAGAGTTCATCAATGCCCTGGGGAACTATTTGGAAATAAGTTTCACACCAGCCAGTTCTATCAATCAAGCTTGTACTTTCCCTAGGAGAAGGAGCTGGAAAAGCTCTACCACTAACTGAATAGATAATGACCTTTAAATAGATAATGACCACTAATGGCCACCATTGAAGTTTATTTATTTATTTTATTTTATTTACTTATTATTTTTGGCTGCATCAAATCTTAGTTGCGGCACACGGGATCTTTGTTGAGGCATGTGAGATCTTTCATTGTAGCATACAGGCTCTTTGCTGCGGCTCATGGGCTTCTCTCTAGTTGTGGCCTCCATGTTTTCTCTCTCTAGTTATGGTGCGTGGTTTTCTCTCTCTGGTTGTGGCACGTGGGCTCTCTAGTTGAGGTGCACGAGCTCAGTAGTTGTGGCGCGTGGGCTTCGTTGCCCCTGGGCACGTGGGATCTTAGTTCCCCGACCAGGGATTGAACCCATGTCCCCTGGGTTGGAAGCTGAATTCTTCACCACTGGACCACCAGGGAAGTCCCCAACCATTGAGGTTTAAATAAAGAGTCATCTTTCTCTTTTCTCTCTTTCCTTCCTCCTCAATATCAGGGAAACTACGTCCAGGAGAAAGAGGAAAGGTACACATTACAGAAGCTCATGTCTTCCTCCACCTCCTGCTTCTACTGCTAGAGTCACCATTTCCCCCTGCTTCTGTAGAAAGGAGAGCTTTATATCCAATAAGTGACTAAAACTTTAATGTGAGCAGAACAAGGTCTTAGAACCTGAATAACTTCCTAATAGTGCAAGTAATTAACATGGTACGTACCTGGGTGTCGATATCAACGAGGGAGGTGTGTATGCAGTAGAAAGTAGGGCTCATAAGAGAAGCTGATAACACTTTTTGGAAAAATAAAATAGTTTGATATCATTCCTAAACTGGTGACATATTTATGATATGAAAAATAGAATATATCTTCCCATTATTCAAGTCTCCTTTTGTGTATTTCAATAATGTTTTACATTTTTCTTCACGTGAATATTAAACATTTTAAAAGCTTATTCCTAGCTGTGGTATCTCATCCTATTTTAAATGGGACCGTTTCTTCCATTATATTTTATAACAGGAAGGCTAGTGATTTTTGTATATTTTTTTTATTCAGCCAACTGAATTTTTAATGAAAGATTTACATTTACCCCTTTTGAGTAAATGAAATACAATCATATTATTTTCAGTGAATGACACTTCTCCTTTCCATTTTTTATACCTCATATTGTTTGCCTTGGCTAATTTTATTAGCTTATGTTTCTGATACTATATTCCATTGACAGTGTTAGAAGTGGACATGCTTGTTATCCTCCATTTGGCTCTCCAAATTCATTTTCCACCCTTCTCTACTCTGCCCTTAGATGGACAATTCAATGGTCTCCTCTATACTGTACTGCCGCTGAGAAGTCCTGGCAAGGCAGGGGAAGGAGGGAGTAGAGTCGGGTCAGGTATTTCTTTCTTTAGTCTCCTTCCTGTGGGGTCACCTTTTGCTGGCTGAATCCTGCAACCAAAAATCAAAATTCCCCTCACCAGCCCTCAATAGGAGACAGTCTCTTTCCTGGTTTTAGGAGCTTCTTCCTCCCTTGTTATTTTTGTTGCAGGGAGGTTAGTTTACTATTTTTTCTGGTCTCTTTATATCCAGCACATATCTTTGTCCATAGTTTCTCTGTTAAATCCTTCTCAAATAATCTTAATTGAGTGTGCCATCTGATTCCTACTGCGACCTTGGCTAATAGAGTTAACATCTTTGATTTGCTCATAACTTTAATGGAAATGCCTCTAGTATTTTCACAATATTCTTAGGTCTTGAGGAACATTGAGACAATTTGTTTGGGTGGGGGAGACAGGACATAAAATATGGACACTCACTACTTAACTGTTATCATGATGGATTTTACAGGGGAGAAGATGCTTAAGGAGACTCTTGAAGGTTGAGCTGAAATTCATTTTTTTTAGACAAAGGAGCAGAAAATAGCATGCACCCACATGTGGATGCATAAAACAGAATGGTGTCTCCTGGAAATTTGCAAGGAGTTCATTATGGGTGGAGCAAGCACAGATGGAGTAACAAGAGGAAATGTTAAAGAAAATGTGGGTCCTCTGAATGCCATTTAAAAGTTGTTAGACAAAAATAAATAAATAAATAAATAAATAAAAGTTGTCAGATATTATCTTGGAGATACAGAGAAGTCTGTTAAGTTTTTGGCTATGGGTGGCATAGTCAGACCTAGATTTTGAAAGAATTTGTCTCATCTGTGTAAAAGATAGATCATTTTTATCACCCTATTCCCTTCTGGAAAACCTCCCACTTGCATCTTATTACATCTTGAATCAAATCCTAAAACCCAGCGCCTTGCAAGGATACTTCTGATGACCTTTCCTTCATCTGCACTTCTGGTCCACGCTGTTGTCTTTGGCTTCATTCTTCAAAACTTTCTTCATGTTTTCATCCACTCAAACCACATGTTTGGAACATCCTCCCTCCATTATCTTATGAAGCTCTGTCCAAACACCTCTAGTGTAAAATACTCATCTTTTATTATTCTATAAAAATAATCTGTAGTTATATTCCTGATTTCCTCAAATACTATAACATAGTATAAAAAAAACTGGGCAGTGAAATCAGACTTCCCTGATCATGAATCTGGTCTGTCACTCATTAACAGTTTAAAACTCCATAAACTTGCATTTCCTTATTTGTAAAGTGGGGATACACCTACCTGGCAACATTATGGTGAGGCTAAAAAGGGAAAATTTTGAAAAATATGTAGGATATTATGTGCCTGGCACATAACAGCTATCTGGTAAATGGATCCAAGTTTATGATGATAATAATTCTTAAGAGTATTTCAAAGTTATTAAATACCTCAAAGATTCATAGAAAAATTATGGAGAAAAATCCACTGATGCTATAGTTATCTAAATCAAATACTGCAATAAGACAACATGAGTGACTGGAGTTTTCCCCAACAACTTTGGAATTCTTACTTTCTTCAGTAAGATTTTCTGGGCTGAGTACGCTAGGGATGGAAGGTTTTTAAGAGCCCTCATGTTGAATGTCTATTAGGGAATGTTCTTCCCCACTACGATGTATCAATAAAACCTTTGATTAATCAAGAATTCAGTGAAATGAGTTTTCTTGATTACTAAAGGTTTTTTGTTTGTTTGTTTAACTATTGTTGAAATCAGAGTAAATGAGAGATGGTGTCTCAGCAACACTGAAAATACATCCAGATTGTGTATTTGTCTCTGTTGTTACACCAGGGATCAGAGCCTGCTCAGCACCTGGGTTTGTGGTTAAGACTTTTATGTGTGGTCTAATATGTATTACTATAAATAGTAATGTAGCAATGGCTGGTTTCTGCCCAGAGTAAACATCTAGAAATTATGGTCAGGAAAGTTATTGATTTAACAGATTTGTAACTGAGAAAAGCCTTCCATCAGAGCACTCACCAGGAGGTACCATTTCTTCATCTGAGTTTCTAACCAGAAACTTTACCAAGGTAATTTAAAGGCTTTAACTCTGTTGTTATAGAAATTGATTTTTATTAGAGAATATATAAAAATTGAATAAGGAAAATATGTGGTTTCTGTTTGGTGCTCTTACTTATGGAGGAGAAATTTTATGCTGTTTGAAAACAACTAACGGCTAAAGAAACGTGCCTAAAGCTTTTTAAAAGGTACTCTAAATGCATGGATATGTTTTTCCCTTTCCCAAACTGCTGCTCTCTCGTCCTCCACTTGTACATCCTAACTCTGTGCGCGTGTGTGTGTTTTCTAAAAAGATTTGGAGGGCTGCATTGGTGGGGAAAAGCATGTTGAAAATCAAACTTATGTACTCAGCAATCCCTGAACAATCTTGTGGAACCTCTTGGGTGGAAACATTGACTAGAAAATACACATTTCCTTTTCTAACATAAAATGTGAAATTTACTGCTCAACCAAGTCAAACATAGTCTTGAGAGCTGCCTGCTTAATATGGTACAACCTTAAAAAAGTGGAATTAGGAATGTGACCGTCTTCTGACAATTTTGAGTAGATGCAACTAGTGTAAAAGGTTTTATCGTTATTACAGTTATTGCTTAATAGTCATGCTATTCGTAAGTGTCTCCTGAGAACTGCAGGTTTGTGTTTCCATGGCACAGTGTTTATACCACTCCTAGCACCTATGTTATGCCTAGTATTGTAGTTACTTATGCAGATATTTTTCTTCCTAACTATAGTCCATAATGGCAGGAAGCCTCTACTCATATTAATAATCCATACTTCTTATCTCTAATTCATACAATAAACATAATATTCTTTTGATACATATTAAATGGCCAGTGTATATTTATTCATTGATTAAACATGCAAGCAGTCCTCACTTTGCACGGGTTTTCATGTTCCATGATACGCCTGGATTTCAGTCCCCACAGTTTAGTTAAATAGCACCCATTTCCCACTGACACATTCAAATTTCAGTTATCATGGCCTATTGAACGTGTATCACTGCCTAAAGTACAAACTTTGCTGCTAGTTTCTCAGTCCACAAATCATCATTTAAGTAACAGATAGGTATTATCATCAGCAACCAATGACATCACTTCTTTTAAAGCCTGTTGGTGATTGGTCACTGTGCCCCTGTCCAGTTCACACATAGCCAAGTGTGTAGTTGTGTTGCTGCCTTGTTTTCCAGTGGTAAAAACCTGGATAATCAAAAGAGGGAATGAGCCAGAAAAGAAGAAAGTGCAAAAGAAAGGAACAAAAAGTGATAACACTGGAGTGAAACTTGTATAGAATGTAAATGGATTAATAGAAAAAATTTACTGACCTTGTGAATGTTGACATTACTGCCCATGCCGGGCCCTAGAGAAGCAGACAAGGAACTTAATGAAAAGTGACCGTATTGACATAAATGAGAAAGAAGATGAAGATGTCCTAGTAGAGGTGACATTGGAGAAAAACTTCACATTAAAGGAACTCTTAGATATGTTACCGCATCGAAAGCAGGAAGGATAAACTGCTGGTGACTGATCCAAACTGAGGAATGACAATTCACCAAGGCACAGAAAAGATGCTTGCGCCTTATGGTTATGTGACGAGAAGAAAAAGGCAAGTGCTGTTCAAACTACACTCGATAAGATTTAAAAAAAAAAAAACGAACTGCTTTAATTCTCCATGTTTCTAATGCTTCCAATTACAGCATATTAAATATAGATGTTTTCTCTTTTTTCATTTCCCTGTACATTTATAGCTGACAGCAAAAGATTTTGTTTCTTTTGACAGAATGTTTTCAAAAGTCTTGGTAGAATTATAATTTTCCCCATTAATTAGCAAGATTGCTTTGAACAGTTTCAGTTTGCACAGTTATTTTTATGATTGTACATATTTGAGTTGATTCATTTAATACCTTTGCAGTTGCTGAAACTGTGGAAGCTGCTTAATTGAGTCAGATGTGATCTACATCTGTGCTGCACTGTGCAATAGATTTTTCTTCCCATTTGGTGGGGTTGGTTTGCTATAACCTTGATCTGATCCATCTAACGTTTGCATGGTGAAATCTGTTGACTGCCTATCCCTGAATAAAAATGGTATTGAATAGAAGCATCTTCAAGTTGAAGAAGGTATATATCAATCAAGCAGTTATTTTCCAAAAAGAGAAGAGAAGGTAACATACAAGAGATTTCCACTTGTGACGGAATGAAATATGAAAATAATCTAATATGGAGCTTGTTATTCATCTATTTAACAATTTTTATGAGCATTTCATGAAGATTTAATCAGAGGCTATGCCTGTTACATAATCTTGTCTATTCTAAATCCATAGAAATTAGGCTATTGTGCCTCCAATCAACATCTGGGTCCCTAGAATGTGTCCATTGTCACCAACATTATTGGATCCTGAATACCAAACTCTCTATTCAGGAATGAGTAACGCTCATGTGAGTAAACATTGGCAAAGGGCAGGAGGATGAAAGAACTGATGGTTTAATTTGAAGTTCTCTTTAGAAGAGCAGCTTTTGATAAAAAGCTTTTTGATAATAGATCCTGATTACTATCAGATTATAATATACCATTATATAAGCACCCCTAATAGAGTTAGTCTCTCACCCAACATAATTTTAGTACATTCTGTGAATGAATGATTTAAAAAACATTTAGTAATGATTATTCATGTAATGTTTTAAATAATTACCTCCAAGTCTCAATTAGCATCCTGTAAAATATTAGATGAAAAATATCACAGCTGCTCAAGTCATTTGTACAAGTTTACCAAACTGCTTAAGCCCCTGACAAAGGGGTTTGAATCAGTCCTCATGGGACTTTGCTGGGCCCCTCAAAGGAAAGGTGTGGTGAATTCATGAGGGATGACCACTCTGGCAATGTCATAGTTCAGTATCAGCTGACCTGCCCTACTTCTCCTCCCACCTTCAAGTCTAGGGCTCCAGGTGGGAGTAACTTACCTCCATTCAGCTTTCTAGGTCGTTAGATATCATCAGAGGTGGTAGGAGTAGAATAAACCAGGAAGTGGCTTGACTTAAGCTCCATTCCTTCTCTTATGCCTTTTTTGCTTTCCTCATGTTCCTTCCTTTTTGTTTGCTCATTATCTCCATGTTATTTAAGATTTATATTTGAAGTAATTCATGGTCATGATAACAATTATGGGTACAATTTTTGACTACTTGTGTGTGCCAGGCATTGTGCTGAATGCTTTAAGGATAAGATCTTGCTCTGATATCAGATAAAGGTATCGTGTACATTTTATAGATGGTGCAGTTGGGCACGGATGTTAGTTACCTGTCAAAATCAGTAAATGGAAAACTGAAATTTGACCTCAGATCTCTGACATGCTGTGATGTTCATTGAATAGCTTCTCTTCTACTCTTTTCCCCTCCCCCTTCCTTTTTTCACATCAAAGAGGAGAAAGCAAACTGTCTTGGTGGTTTTGTCTTTTTTGTTGTTGTTAATGGCATTTAAAGTCTTGGTGAACTGAAAGGCAGAAGAAGATGTGAAATCTAAGACAAAGAACATACTGCATAGACAGAAAGCATCTATGTATCTTAAAGTTATTTTTGTGTGTACGATAATATTTAGTTTTCATTTGCAGCTTTTTATATTAAGCCCCATGGTAATCATTCAAATGTATATTGAAATTAATTTTGTGTTCTGGGATGTTTATGGTTTCATAGCTCTCTGTGTTTTATCCTTAAACCTACTATTGATTGAAACATCTTATACTGTTACTTTATATCAGTGAGTTTCCATGCTATAGCATGCTTAAATGTGTGGCTGAAAAATTAATCAGTGATTACTAAGATTTGAAATGTGTCAAATCCTGGAAGTAAGTCACTATGCTAGTTGGGTATCCTTTTAGAATTGTTTTGGAAAGTTTAGTTATCTTAACCTGAAATATTTTAGTATTGAAAAATATATAGTTTTAATGTTAGAACTAGAGTGGGCCTTGGAAACTATTTGATCCGATATCTTTGTTTTAGAGGTAAGGAAGTTGAGGCTAAGTGTCTTGTACAAATTTCCATAGCTTGGCAGTATCAGTGGTGGGTCTTGTTATTTTCAGTGAAGGTCTCTTTCCACTGACAAACTAGCTTGCCTCTACAAAGGTCTTCTGGGGCTTCCCTGGTGGCGCAGTGGTTGAGCGTCCGCCCGTCGATGCAGGGGACGCGGGTTCGTGTCCCGGTCCGGGAAGATCCCACATGCCGCAGAGCGGCTGGGCCCGTGAGCCATGGCCGCTGGGCCTGAGCGTCCGGAGCCTGTGCTCCACAACGGGAGAGGCCACAACAGTGAGAGGCCTGCGTACCGCAAAAAAAAAAAGGTCTTCTGGAATTCACATAATGGGACAGACTTTCAAAGAATAGTAGAATTTGGGAAGTAGGTAGGATATGGATATGGACAGTCACTGCTGTTTTTTCCTGGTGGAAACTCAGAAGTGGCAAAAATCAGAAAACTTTCAGTTTTGACTAGTGCCTAAGAATTATTATTTCTAATCATTATCTATTTCACCTGATCTGTTAGCATCTCTCTTGTTAGATCTTTTCATTAACACCATGACTACTAGCAAACACTACTACATGGAGGAGAATGAGATGAGAAAGATTACTCTCATAAGGCAGTACGTATTCACACCATATAAATCATTGTTGGTAGGAAGAGGCTAGAGTAGGATACGTTTTGAGGGATGAGAGCTTTAGGACATGTCTTTTCTTCTTGGTAGTCACTGAGGATGTCAATAAACGTAGTAGTAGACACTGAGCTAGTTTAGATAAGTGAAGTCAGGCTAGGGGCTATGCACCCCACAGCTTCAAATGATTGGAACTATCAGTAACCAAGGATTTTTGAGATGTGGCTAAGGGTAATCCAGTTTACTTGAATGTATGATGTGAACAGATCTCCTTCTTTGAGGATAAATATACATATAAAATTCAGGGGCTTCTGAAAAAAAAATTCTACAGCACAAGGAAAAGGTAACAATATCTCAAGGACTCAGGCAAAAGCCTATTGCTGGAAGTGATGCTCCTGAAGAAACCACAATGAAAAATGGAGTCATAATCAAACGCATAAGAAAAAGCAAATTTCTTGAGCTTAAAAAAAGCCCTCAACTTTTAAAGAATTCAATTTGTTTTAGAAAAATTAAAAAGCACAAACTATACCCATGTATATCCAGGTGAAAAGGAGAAGAAGAGAAGGAGAAGGAGGAGAAAAAGAAGAGGAGGAAAAAAGGAGGAACAGGAGGAAGAAGAAATGTATCCAAGAAGAAAAGGGAAAGAATTTCAGCTGGCCTGTAGTTTTCCTCACAAAATAAAAATCAGAAGGAAATGAGCAGTGCCTACAAGTTTCTATGTATGAATGAAACAAAATGTAATTCAAGAGCCAATAAAATTTATTTTACACACACACGTGTGCATGCACGGGCGCGCACGCACACACACACACACACACACACACACACAGTTTCCCCAGAGACTATGACTTGGAGACATATTTCAGCCAAAAGAACCTCAGACTGGGGAAGTTGTGTTGTAGAAAGTATGTCAGTAAGCAATAGCATGATTTAGATAAACTATCAGGTGGATATCAAATGGATATACCTTCCTTATTAGATTTGAATTTATTATGGCAAGCGTAGTCTTATTTAGTTTTATATTCCCAGTGTCTATCTCTGTGCATGGCATAGTGAAGGAGCTCCATAAGAGGAGAATGAACAGAAATTTGGATGATGTGTGGATTGAACAGGAAGGCAGGTGTTAGGAAGGGATGAACTCTTCAATGGGAAAGTAATTGAAAAGTTCTCTTCGTTTTAGTGTTTTAGTGTTGTGTAAGTGAATCAGTGGTAAAATAATGAAATTATAGGCGTGCTTAAAGCAGATTTTCCTTATCAAATAAATGGGTATTGATCTATGTCTGGCTTCCATCACACAGAAGTATTCTCTCTCAAGTCACCATCTTTGCAGGAAAAATGTGCAAATAAAAACAATTCATGTGAAGAGATGACTATGGAGTTTAAATTTGCTTTGTAGCAGCTTAGAGATGCTCATGGCAATCCCTTCATTATAGAGGTTCTGGGAGTTTGGGGTTGTGGGTATTAGCTATGGAGCTAGTCTTACCTTGAGTAAAATGTCAAATTTTAGAGATTTTATACATATTTTGCTAAATTTATTTGTAAGTATTCTTTTACTCCTATTTTAAATAGGATTCTTTTTTATTTCACATTCTAATTAGCTATTAGTTTTGTAAAGTTATGCTGTTGAGTTTGTATATTGATTTTGTAGTGAACGATTTCATGGAAAAGCCTTATTTGTTTCAGTAGTTTCCCTATAGAATTGCTTATGCTTTCTGTGTAAATAATTATGTTGTCTGCTTATAAGGACTTTTATTTTCTTTTTCAATTCTCTTGTTTTTGTGTAGAGAACAAGACGATAATCTCCCTAATTAATTTTATATGTATATAACATTGAGACAAAAACTTAATATGGAGAGTATAAAAAGAAGACCTAGCTAAACTAATTTATATATATAATACAAAAATTCTAAATAAAATATCGATAAAATGCAACCCTATCACCAAGTAGGGTTTATCTTAACAAGAAATGGTTGTTTTAAACTATTATCCTAATAAATATCACTAGAAACTTTTCTCATAAATTCTGAAAAAGCATTTGATAAATTTCAGTGCCCATTCATGATAAAATCTCTTAGTTATTCAGATTTGAAGGATGGTTCCTAACTGTGATAAAGAACATTTCTTTTAAAACAACTGACATCATACCCACATGTGAATCATTAGAAATTCCCTTTCAAAATTGGGAACAAAATAAGACTATGCAAAATAAGAATAAATACAGGGTCTGAAAGTTTATGTGGAGGCAATGATTAAAAATAGAAAAGTCAGTATGGCTCCTGGAAATGGTGACGTTATTTTTTTTGCAATAACTAAAATAACAATTTAAAAATTATTTAACAAGAGTGTTTCTTGAATTAATTTGATAAGAGATTAAAACATAATAAACAAATAGTTACATGATTCTGGATGACAGTATATCATTCTCAAAGCAGCCAGAAAAAACAAAATCCCTGAAATAAAGTTAATTAAAGATGTGATAAAACAATGAAATTTCATATAGGCATAAAATAATAATTACATGAAACATATCTGTAAACTTTACAGTTAAGACAGAATGTCTTAAGGATGTCACTTACTTGCATATTTAGTTACAGACTTACTGCAATTTTAATCAGAATCCCAAAGACTTCAATTTTTTTTTTTTTACAGAGTCCAAAGCTCATGTGAAAAGCAGTGACAATAGAAACTAAGAACTTATTAAAAATAGAACTATTAAAAGTAACTAAGAATTTTTAAAAACACTAAATGAATAGTAACTAAGAACTTTCTCTCCTTAAAAAGAGAGAAATGAAAATGTATTATTCTTATAAAATATTAAAATACTTTATTAAGCAACAATAATTAAATCAGTCTAATCCTGGGCTATAAATGGTCAGACAGAATAGGATAAAAGGTCCAGAAACAGAATTCCAATATATTTAAGGTATCAATGGCAAAGGAATCATCAGTGGGACAGGGCAGAATTATTCAGTAATGGGTGGGAGAATAGGTTACTATTTGGAGAAAAACTTTATATCCTCACTGTATATCATATACCAAAAACAAGTTCTGATATATTGTTAAAATTGAAAAATACAACTGAAAAAGGAAGAAAATATAGATGAATTTTATTTGATATTTGCATGTGGAAAGGCTCCTTGGGCTTAAAATTAAGGAAATAAATCACAAAGGCAAATATTTGAAAATATTTGTATGTCAAAAGACATACTATGCAAGTAATCAACTGAGTGAGAAAATGTTTGCAACAAATGTTATAGAGGGTTACTATCCTTAATGTATAAAGAAATCACAAATTGATAAACTCAAAGGCACCATTAAAAAATGAATAAAGGTCATAGACAATTCACAAAAAGAAATATTCAACTAGTTAAGAAATATTGGAAATGTTTATTCTTTTGTAATCAAATTAATGTATATTACCTATTACATTAACAAATATTTTAACAACCACCCAGAACTAGAGATTTTTGGGGAAAAATCTAATATTCTAATCAACTTTTGATTGGAACAAATTTATAGTTGGAAAGCTACTTGGGTATTACGTGCCTTCTAGATATTCAGAACTTTGGATTCAGTAATTCCATTTATGGAATTCTATTCAAAACATAATTCTAAATACAGAAAAAATTTGCCTGGAAAATTTTTAGTAAATGTAATTTAAAATATTGAATGAAAGTGAGAAATAAACTTAAGTATTTTGTAATTGGGGAATACATAAATTATGAATTATCTGTGTGATTGGATGTAAGCATGACACATTGACAAGGAGTTATCATATAAAATACTTACGTTGGAATGCTGTATGAAAGGGATACATAATTTCCTATAAAGTTTCTGAAGTATTTAAAACAAACATAAGATGAAATTGCAAGAAAATATATCAAAAGTTGAATAATTTGTGAATAATCTTTTCCTTTTTAATGCTGTTCTGAATTTTCTATTTTCCAATATGTATATATTACCTTTATAATCAAAATACAAGAAACCTAGTTAAAACAATGTTTTAAAACTTGTGTCAAGAAACTTTGGGGCTTCCCTGGTGGCACAGTGGTCAAGAATCTGCCTGCCAATGCAGGGCACACAGGTTCCAGCCCTCGTCTGGGAAGATCCCACATGCCGCGGAGCAACTAAGCCTGTGCGCCGCAACTACTGAGCCTGCGCTCTAGAGCCCGCGAGCCACAACTACTGAGCCCACATGCCACAACTAGTGAAACCCACGCACCTAGAGCCCGTGCTAAGAGAAGCCAATGCAATGAGAAGCCTGCGCACTGAAACTAAGAGTAGTCCCCGCTCGCTGCAACTAGAGAAAGCCCGTGCGCAGCAGCGAAGACCCAACGCAGCCAAAAATAAATAATAAATAAAATAAATATTAAAAAAAATTTTCTATAAAAAAAAAGAAACTTCGATTTCATACTGGCTAAACCACAAAATTTATCAATAACTAGGAATTTTTAACTCCTGATTACTGATTATAGAGTTTTGAATCAGCATATCCATATATTTTTGCAGAAGAGTTTGATAAGGAGATTAAAAATAGCTTAACCTTTCAGGATCCTACAAGTTTCCCCAGAGGTTAATACTTTTAAAAAAACTCAACCAGCCTATGCATCGACCTTCTGACTTATTTAGATGTTATCTTATCCCTCATATTTAATCATCAAATTTCTTGAATGTACCATCTACACTTGCTCACTTATGTCCAAGCAAGTTTTAAGTCATCTCTTGTGATCGTATAGCATAACTCTACTGGAAATTTTGAGAGTCCCCAATGATCTCTTTTTAAACTATATAAAAATATATTTTTCCCAATTCCTTGCTATTTTCCATGTCCTTGGCTTTGACATATTTGAATACCTCCTTGTAGTCTTATCCCTCTTGACTTCCTTCACTGTCTACTTTCTTGATTCACTGTTTACTTCTCTGGTTTACTCCTTTTCTTCCATCTTTGTAGCCACCTTCTTTCAGCTTTTCGTTATGTGCCATTCCCCCATATCAGTCCTTGGCTCTCTCCTCTCTTTTCTCAATACTCCTTTCCATAGTGTTATAGTTTCAACTTTCATCTTTATTAAGTTTAAAAAATATATTTCTAGTCCTTATCCTCATCTTCCAAATGAACTCCATTTCTAATTGTCTAATAGATACAATTGCTGGATGTTTTCCCTCTTAGTTTAATCTCATCAAATCCAAAAATTGACCTATGGTGCTCTGAAACCTACTCCAGTTCTCAGCTTCCCCATTTCCAACTGGATGACACTATTCTTTCTGCTATCCAAGCTCAGATCACTGAAAACCTGATGGAACTTTTCCTTTCTGCTTTATTTGCTGATCCTAACCAGTAACTAAATCTTTCCCATTCTTTTTTTTTTTTTTTTTTTTTTTGCGGTACGTGGGCCTCTTATGGCCTCTCCCGTTGCAGAGCACAGGCTCCGGACGCGCAGTCTCAGCGGCCATGGCTCACGGGCCCAGCCGCTCCGCAGCATGTGGGATCTTCCCGGACCGGGGCACGAACCCGAGTCCCCTGCATCGGCAGGCAGACTCTCAACCACTGTGCCACCAGGGAAGCCCTTGCCAATTATTCTTTACAGAGTTTATTTGATTCAATCTCTACTTCAACATTCTACTCTCTTAGTTTGTGATCTCATCACCAAATCTGGTATCTCTGTCGCCTTCCAAGAAGCCATTTGGCTTTCATACATTTCTATTATATTTTATATCACTTAGCAGGACTAAACTTCCCAAGATACAAATTTCTTCCTATTACTCTTCTTCTCCTAGAACCAAGGCTTCCTGTTGTTCTGAGGGGAAATTCCCACATTCCCTAAGTAACTCTTGGCTTTAGAAATTCTGCCTCCGTCAATTATGACCAAATTCATCCCTCACTACACGCAACAGTATCCCTTTCTGCAAGCCTTCCTTCCATATATTTAAGTAGTACCCCCCACCTGAACTCTGCCATCTCTTTATGGCTTTCCAGTCACTCCAGCCTATATGGTTGACTGTCACTTGCATCCACTTCTGTGTTCTTATCCATACCACCCATTTTCGTACTTAATATTCTGCCTCATCATGTACTCCTGTGTCTGTTCTACTGATTGACTGAACTTTATTGCATCATGAAGTTACACCAAGATTACAATTGTTTCAATGTTAAATTAAAAAAAACTGTATCTAAATTTTTAAATAATATACGTTATTGGCAAAACTGGTGGGATAACATATATAAAAAATTAACTGGAAAGCAAGTTTTGGAGGCAGCGTGCATAGCAAGTCTCTGGGCCATACTCCTTAGATTTGAATTCAGGCTCCACCACATATTAGCTGGGTGACCTTGGGTAAGTTGTTGAATCTCTCTATATTTCAATTCCCTCAACTGTGAAATAATAATAGTAGTACCTGACTCCTTCAATTGTTGTAAAGATTACATGTTATCACCTGTAAAGAACTTACAAAAGCACCTGGCATATAGAAAGTCCTCTGTATTATTGTTGTGGTTGTTTATTAGAATATTAAATCGTTCCCTTTGACCTAGCAATTTCTTTCCTATGAACCTGTCATACAGAAATATTTGCATAGATACACAAAGAATTGTATGGCTAAAGATTTCATGGCAACATTTTTATAATGGCTAAAAAATTTAGATACAACCTATATGTTTATAAGTAGTAAAATAGTGAGTACATCATCATATATCTTATTATGAGATATTATGAATCTACTCTAAAGGGGGGAAAATCTGTATATAAGACATGAAAAGGTGTGTATGAGAAATCAAATAGCACAATAGTATGCATTGTGCTACTATTAAATGAGAGATCATTTAATATCATAGACTTCGTTGCAGGTCAGAAGGCTAAAGAACTAGAGACTAGTGTTCTAATAGGAAAATGTAACTGTCCCCATCACTTTGAGGCAGTTACTCTGCAGGAGGTGGGCATACATACACAAATTGACTCCTCTGCAGAAATGCACCAGGGCTTGGTAATGTATTGCTCTGAACGTTTTATCAAGAACCGGTCTAATCTAATGTAATTCGGCAAAGACAGCATAACAAGACAGAAGGAATTGTAACGGACAGAATGAATAACATTTGTCAGAAAAGAAACAGAATAGATATGGTTCCACTTCCCAGCAGGTACAGTGAACATAGAGAACTTCATGCAAGAAACCCTCTGTGTTTCCTTTGCTTCTTTCCTTTTCTTTACCTCCTTTAGTCTGTTTTGCTTACTGATCGTTATACAGTACTGAATAAGACTTTGAAATCTGGATATATAAAACTTGAGTTACTGTATAGAGTTTAAAAATAAATGAATTAAACATGGTTTCTTCATTTGGTTACTAATATATTAAACTGGCCACTTGGCTAGGTTTTGTGGGGGCAAAACCCCATGAAATGAGTGCACTGCATTTCCTCCTTATACAGCAGTGGAATAAAATAGATACATAAATAACTCTACTTGAAGATTTTTGTAATTTTAAATCTGAATTTGTAATCTGAAAGATTTGGGTTTGAATTCTGGCTCTGTTGTTTATTAGCTTTGGCCTTGGGTGATCATTTTAATATCTCTGACACTCGGTTCAGCTGTGGAACTGAAAATAATCACATCTTCTTCATAAGATGAAAAGGACAAAATGAGGTTAACATTGGCTGAACTCGCTGTCTAACATATATCAGGTGCTTATAAATGTTAATTCCTTTATGTTTTTTCATTTTAATTTGGAAAGATCTATTTTATTTTTGTTTAAAAAACACATTTTATATTTATAGCAAATACTAATATGTCTTATTTTAAAGGAAAGTACCTTGAATATACTGATTAGATTTTAGCTTTGATTAATCTAGGCCTTAGATTTGATTAAGAAGAAAAATTTTAATATCTACTCTTCAGTAATGCTATTTTCTTCAAAAAATCTTGAACCTCTGAAAAAAACTTGAACCTCAGAAAAGTGAAGAGAAATTGGCTTTTTTTCCCCTAGAGAATACATACTTTTTTAAAAACTGGGATATAGTTGCTTTACAGTGTTGTGTTAGTTTCTGCTGTACAGTGAAGTGAATCAGCTATATGTATACATACATCCCCCACCTCTTGGACTTCTCTCACACTCCCCCATCCTACCCCCCCCATCCCACCCATCTAGGTCACCACAGAGCACCGAGCTGAGCTCCCTGCTCTATACGAAGTCAGAAAGAGAAAAACAAATATCGTATATTAACGCATACATGTGGAAATCTAGAGAATACATACTTTTGAGGAGACTTTATGTTCTGAAGTAAACACACATAAAAATACAAAATCAACTATCTGTCTGAAGCCATCAGGAAAAAAGCCAAAGGCCTTAGAAATAATTCCCAGTGATTGTGTTCTTTATAACTGCCATCACTCTAAAAACTTCACAAGTTCAAACAATGCTGAGGAACTCCATTGTAGGGTAGAGCATTACAAATTATTTTTCCTTTTAAAGACAAGTTTGGATCCGACTCTGAAGAAGGTCAAACATGCATGGAGAAATACAGATAAGGACAGAGTTTTGAAGGAATTTAAATACTGGCTTCCAGTAATTTCCCCGGTCCAATACATCCCTGCACCCTGTGGCTCAGTTCTAACTTGAGAGTTGCTAGCATTTTTACAATTCATTTCCCTCTTCGTTTAAACTATTTAGAATTAGACCTCAGTCAGAGCCTAAAACCGGTTGCATTCATGATGCAGAATTTGCCTTAGAACTGAGTATCACTGCTCTAAAAAAAAAAAAAAAGTCAATTTCAATATATTATCAAGTAAAAAAATAAATACAGGATGTGAAGCTGAAGTCAAAGGCCATTTCCTACAGGAAGCCCTCCTTGACCTCTCCACCAGAAAATAATCTCTCCTTGATACAACTTCATTTATAATCTGTTTAATGCTTTAGTATTTTCTACTTTGATTATAGTTATTTGTACACAAAATGCACATACTTCCAATTCAGTAAACTGTAAACTTCCTAAGGATGGGGATTTTGATAGATTCCTCCATGTGACCACCATGCTTACCCCAGCACTACAAAGTCAAGATGGCCTCAGTAGTGGGGCACAGCAGAGGGCATGGGAACAGGCTCTGGAGGATCCTGTAATAACCTATAACAGAAAATAATCCGAAAAAATATATATACATATACATAACTGAATCACTTTGTTGGACTCCTGAAACTAACACAATATTATAAACCAACTATACTTCAATTAAAAAAAAAAAGATTTAGAACTAGAGCTTATTCTGGGGGAATCAGGGAGACAGAAGGAGAACCCCTTAAGGATAAAGACATCAGTGATCCCCAAAAACTTCTACCACCCCAGTCAAAACAAAGTGTTTACAGCAAATATCCACCTAAACTCAGAGGTGTTGTAGCTGTTACTTTTTTCTGGTATAAGAGTACCTGCAATTTCAAATTCTTAGTTGTTTTCCTTAATTGAAAATAACCAACAAGTGTTAGGATGCATGGTTAAGCACAGTTTAGGCCATGGTAGGAAATTATGCATGCTTTAAAACTCGTACTTTCCAAGATTTTTAAATGACATGTGAAGGTGTTATGTAATATTGGGAAAAGCAGGCCATCTGATGCTATACAATGTGGTGTTTACAAGGTCAGGGCATGAATGACAATGGGGCCAGCCAGTCCAGTGTAGGATTAAGAAAAGGCCAGCTCCATGAAGAGATGGGCAGGGGTCCAGGTCTCAGATCAATAAACTGAGGGTTAAAGCAGCAGAAGCAAATCAAAGGTCCGGAAACCTTGGTATCAGGCATCTGTGGCCTGAGGAGATCAAAGGACCTATGAATAAGTGGGAACGAACACTTGGAATTTGGTAATGAAGACAATGGAAACACTGTATTTAGGAAGTCAGGTAAAAAAATAAATCATGCTCAGGAGTGAGGTTTCAACAAAGTTTATTTGAACAGAGAAGGTCCTTGTGTTTTTACTATTCGTGTGTGACGGGGTTTGGGGTTAGAATGGTTATAGGTCTGAATTGGAATGTTAGCAAGAGAAGTGATTTTCTGCATATGGCTAAGAAAGAGTTCAGTGCTACAAATAGGGTTCTGGTAGCAAATTAACTGTGGATTGATAAACAACCAGATAAGAATCTCTCAATATACAGAATAAGCGGGTTTCCCAAAGTTGCCAGTCACCTGATTTTATGAATATCAAGTATTTTTTCTCATTAAATATACAAGAATCTATTCCTTCAAAGATACATTCCATATGATAAAAAATCATACTAGACTTCCGAGAAGATGGCTCAAAACAGTGTCAGCCTAATTTCTGGATCTTCCTAAATCCGTAAGAAGACACACAGAGCAACTACTTGGTGAAACTACAAACCCAAGGGAAACATTTACCGTGTAACCGGTGCCAAGGTAGCCCATGAATCCCTAATCGTGAGAATGCAGGAGCCACCACCAACAGCCACTAGGCTTTTGTGTAACTGATGGTTGTTTGGAAGAGAAGCATGGGGCCATCTGACAGATTTGAGAACCAGAGTGCCCCCAAATAGCCAATAGGTACTCACCAGATGGTCCTGGGGGCCAATTTGAGATAGCAGCTGGAACTTGGAGGGGAACTGCCCAATCCACGAACAGGAGAGGGCACAGAGAACAGAATGAACATTGAAGGGGCAGGAACACCCCAGCTTCTATGCACTCTCTACACTAATCCTACCTATTGCTTTACCTAAGGGATGGAACTTGAGTCTAGTCAAGCCTCTGGACCCACTAGCTAATTTGTAGGAACATACAAGGATATGCTGAATCACACTCTAAATCTTCTATCAGGAAAATCCAGACTATGGGAGACTCTGAATCAAGCAACCCATGTTCTTCAAAAGGTAAATTGTAAAGAAAAAAGGTGGAGGAGGAACTTACAAATTAAAGGGACTTAACAGGTATCCAATAAAAGTGTGCAAGGTGAAACGCTAGTGTCTAAATAAACTCTCTTGGGTATAAAACTATGAAGAGATGCTAAGAATTACTATAAAAGTCAAGGCAGTGGTTACCTTTGGAGGAAGGCTGAGGGTGTGATTGGGACAGGGAACATGGAGATGCTTCTGCGGTGGCTGGCAAAGTTCTCTTCGTTGACCTCTGTGGTTCTTACATTTGTTTTATGAGGTTCTCTTTACTTATTTTACAATAAAAAAAAAACCTTAAAAAATAAAATCTATTGATACTATAACCTCAAAGTAAAAATATTAAAATATGCTATCTACTTGATGGCGGAACGGTGGTGGCCATTTAAAGGATATTCCTGTGCCTCATTTCTACGAGGCTGGCGGTGGGTGGGAGGATTTTCTTCCTACTCTCAGCTTGCTTTAACCCTGTCTCCCTTTCAGCCCAGTGAATCTAATCTATTGTTCTCAGTGAAAGCTAGAAACAATTGTGTTTATTACTCTGAGTAGTGTGTTAAAGGGGTATTATGGTAATTAAGGTGCTTCAGAAATAAAGTTATCCCCTCCAACTCCAGGCTGCACAGCTCCATGGAAACCACCTACGGCTTTGCTTCCTTTGGATGCTTTCTCGGTCCTCAGAGGCCAGTAAGGAGCTAGTCTGTTCTCCAGAGCTGTTAACTGATGGAGAAAGAATTGCCTCTTGAGTGTAAGCCAGGCTAAACCAGACAAGAAGAGGGCTAGTGGGGAGGGCAGGAATAAGACCGGGGAGCTGGCTGTGGGATCACAGAAGAGAAGTAGGGCAAGGGTGTGAGTCAGCCTCTCACTGACGGGGCAGTGCGTGGGGAGGACTGCAAATCACTGCAATAGACTGCAAAACTAGGCACTTCTATCCTCACTCTTTCCTCACCTTTTCCTGCTTCCACGTCTCCATTTTGAGGGGGAACAGGGCCTTAAATGGTTGGCAGTAGCCCTAGAATGACACCCGATTTTATTGTTGGCCAAAAAGTTTGTTCGGTTTAAAGTAAAAAAAAAAATTCCATGTTCACCAAGAACTTTATTGAACAACGTATTCATTAGCCGAACAAACTTTTTGGCCAATCTGGTATTTCCTTCTGCCTGCTGTTAAATTAATTGAACAGCCCTGACAGAACTCTTTTAAGGTGGGGCTAGGGTGGAAGGCAGATGTCCGGCCCATTCTACCATACCCTCAAAATGAAAGAGCATAGTGGTAATGATCAGGGAAGTCTGGTCCTCTGTGATTACCAAAACTTTACTACTTTTTTTTCCTGCTGACAGAGTTGGTAAAAGCCAAAGTTAATTTTTTTTAGCTGCCTGTAGAAGACAGTGATACAAATAAGCCTAGTGCTACACCACCCTGCCCAATGTTTATGTCTTTCTTTCATTCTCTGCTTGTTGATGACTATACAAATCCTACTCATCCTTCAATGTCAAGCTAGGTCTTTGTTTCTCCCGTGTCTCCTCAGCTCACTCCTACCATCAAATGCTCTCTCCCTTCTCTAAACCCACAGCACTGCCCTGTAATGCTCTGCTAAGCTTGCCCTGGATTAGTAATTTTGTTTGTGGCCTATTCCCCCAGGTTTTCTTCTCCTTGATATTAGAAACCCTATTACATTGTCCTCTGCATTCCCTGTAGCATGTAGCAGAGTTCCTGGCATACAGATTATCAAAATATGTTTGTTGTTTATTTGATTTATTTTACTGATATCCATTACATGACATGCCAACCATGCCTTGGAACTAAAGAATTAATTGCTAGGAAGAATGCAGTAGTTCACTCTAATCTAACCTAATCCATTAGACGGTAGACGACCTGAGAGTAGAGGCTGAAGTATTCGGTGTTGTGTCGCTAACATCTAGAATAATGCACGGTCCATGATAAACACTTAGCTAACGTTAGTCCCGTGAATGAATAGATGATCAATCTATGGAGTTCTCTTAAAGTATAAAAGAGGTGAGTTTTTTTGTTTTTGTTTTTCCCCAAAGAGAGAGGAAAAAAAAAAAAAAAACTTGTATAAGAAAAAAACAAACTGATTAGGTGAGAAGGATGTTCCAAATTCAGAAATGTTGTTTATCAATAAAACACATAAAAAAATAAGGTACCAAAAAGTGAATTGTAGTGAGTATTCAGGTGTTACAGTTGTTATGTATTCAGAAATAGGAAAGTTCTATATGGACAAAGAAATCTAAGAGGCACTTTATAATCTATTTTAATCTACCTGAGCTCATCCTGTTCTCAAACTAGACCTTCTGTTTCTGACCTTCTGGCCTGCTCCCTCCATATCCCGAACCCAGCCTAACTCTTTGCCTTTGGTGATATGATATTGTGTTCATAGAAAGTCCTTGCTTCTCTAAAGCATATGCCTCTATCGAGATCCATCTCTAGACTTCTCTCTGTCACACAGTGCTCCTTGGATAACAACTCTATCCTTCTGGGATTTATAGAGCCTCGCTCTAATGAGATGAAGGAGCAGTCCACGCTAATAAGTGCTGCTTTGAAATGACCCTCTAACGGTCCCATGCTTACCTGTTAGCTCTGGTAAATTAGACCAAGACTTACTCTGGTAGGAGTGGTGTCCATTATTCTCCATGGCTCAAAGCATTTAATAGAAGAAGAGGTTAATAAATGATTATATGTCTGCTATGTTACACCTGTGAAACCTCTTCCTAAAAACAAACAAAAATCATCAAAACACTCAACCACTTTAAAAGCAAGAGAGGAAATTAATCGTTTCACGGTCTCTAACTTAAATAGTATAGATAGTTAATGTGCTCTTCAAGTTTACTTGCAGTGGTTGGGGAGAGACAAGAGAGAAAGAATGAGAGGTCCATTTTTTCTTTAGGGTATAAGTAATCTCAGGAAGAAAAGGAACAGGTATCCTTCATTTCTATTCAGGACAGAAACATAGATAAAATAAGCTTAACACATACCCAGAGAAAATGTGTCTAGATGCGAGGAAGAATTTTTCACTGTACGAGGGACTGAAAACTAATTGGGCCACCTAAAGGAGGTTCTCATAAACAGTGTAGACCAACAGTGTCTCGGTGGTTTACGCATTTGATTACCGTAGGAACAATTGCTCTCTTGAGATTCTCCCAGGGCCCTGGATCCATAATGGTCTAATATTATTGGAGAATCTTATTTTTCAAAACTTGGACAGTTTTACCAGAGTTAGAGAAAAAGTTCTTACCTGTTATACTGTTGTAGATAAAAACAGTAACAATGATTGCAAGGAGATACTGAAGAAATAGAAATTACATTGGTGGTTTATAAAAGAGACAATGTCAAAGCGAAAGCAGGAGTCGTCCAATGCAGAAGAAATTGCTTAGCTTTTCTCTTCTTGATCTGAACCTCTGAGGCTGGCATAAATGCTCATGGGTAGTAAAGAATGTACTGGATGTGGAAACTTGAAGCAGGGATTTGTGTCTTAATCATTAGTGATGGGACTTTGCTTGAGTCTTTTCACCTCTCAGAGCCTCAATTTTTTCGTTGATAAGATAGGAATGACAGTATTTCTCTACCTATGTTTTTGTGAGGATCAAGTAAGATTGTGAACACAGATATATTTAATCAACTCTAAAATCTGCTATTACTGTAAGGTCTGATTATTCTGAGAGGGGTTAAGCGGGAAGAAAGGATTTGGTGAGAAGAATAATAGAATGGACTGTTTTGTTTTTTTTCGCACTAGCACGACTGCTGTTTTTTCATTCAATAAATACTGAGCACCAGGCACCAGGGGTACAAGGAACAGAACAAATACCGCTGCCGTCATTTTTGAAAGAAAACAAACTCTACAAATTCATGAGTATGTGTGTATGCGTGTGTTTTAGTTTAATCAATATTTATACATGGCGTTATGAGTCATCTATACCAAATGGGCTTTGTAAATATAAGAGATTTCTATGAACAAATACATGTGGAAATATTGCACACTAGGTCCTCTTCTCAGTGCATATTAGCAAGTTAAAAATGAGGGAAAACTGCTTAACTTTTAAGACAGAGGTCACAACACTAATTTGACCGCATAAGTTATTTTTTCTTGTTTCTGGATTTTTTTCCCTCATATCTTCTATCGTCATCCTAAGAACAATTAGAAAACACTAAAGTATTCTTTATCTGGTAGCTCTTAAATAGAATAACTCAAGTGACCATTTTTTTTTTTTTTAAGCCTAACAACCCAACAACCCCTGCATCCTCTCAAAGGCTAGCCTCACTGCAACACAGCAAACATCTACTGTGTGTCTGCTCGGTAATAAATTTCATGAATGACATATGCAAGCAGCCAAATCTTTCTAAAGATAGAAGGAAAAATTTAGGAAATTTACTAGAAATTATAATACCAAATTGAATTTTACAATACCAAATTGAATTTTACAATACTTGAGCTAAATCAGGATACATTTCCTAAATTCTTTTAGGAAAACTTTAATAAACTCTTCCTAGTGCTGCTTCCTTTAGCTTGATTCCACAGAACTTCAATCCACCCAAACCATACATAGAATGCACGGAAATGTCCCTGGAGAATATAAAACTGTAGGACTGTATTCAGATAGCTTTTTACTCTGAATTTCTAAAATCCTCAAGCAATCTTATAGAACCTTAGAATTAAAAAGGACCTTAGAGGTTAAAATCTTCCATTCATTGCAGCAGACCTTTCTACAATACGCCTGGAAAGTCCTGACCAGTCTTAGCTTGGCTATTTTCTATCATGCAGACATTACTACATAAGAAGGCATCCCATTCCTTTACCGGATAGCTCCAATGGTTAGTACGTTTTTCCTAATATTAAGCCAAACTCTGCCTTGCAGGAATACATCTAATACCTCAATTTTAAAAAATCATTATTTTGCTCCATGAAAATTAGATATAATTGAAAAATGGCTTATATTATTGGCTAGACATAACAGTATTTTTATACAGTCAGAATCAGAATTTTATATAATGTATCTGCTTTTCTAACGTTTAGAATCATCATTAATGTAAGCAGTTCCCTGTGATATTTCTGATGTAATGTATTAACACATCATTCTGTAATTTACGCAAATGACATCTGGAGTTCTTTTTATGTGTTAGGCAGTAGATTGCCAGTTCACGAGAAGATCAAAATCCAATGCTTCTTTTTAAAATTATTACCTTTCACACAGCTTGGGCACTCTTGCCCCCTTCTGCAGTGCTTCAGGATGTGACGATTCTCCATGCCTAGCAATTCTCCCTCTCCTTCCATACGTCTTCCCCCAGACATATCTGTGGGGTTCATAAACAGAGGGGCCCAAACCCTGGGCTAAGATGAACCCCTTGTGTGTGGAGGGCCTGAAGCAACAGAAACTCTGGTCTGGAGGTGCTGTGGATGCCTTTCTACCAAAGGATGCTGGGTCTTAAACGGTTTGTCCTCCAGCCGTTGTCTCCTAGTGAACCTGGTAGGATTCCTCTGGCTCTTGCCTTTCTCTGGGCACCTAGGTCTGTGTAATGTCTCACACATGATCACACTACTTGTCCCTAGAGACCTTTCTCGTTTGGCCTCTTGAGTTGTTGTTGTGCTTGTGTCTGCACACGTGTGTAAGCAGAGGGTAGCTCTTCAGAGTAAGTCTGGACCTAAAGTCATGTGACATATTTTTATTTAAATTCCCATTCATAGATGAAAAAAAAATCCACAAAACGAAAAACACTATAATTGGTTGGCCTCTGTGGTCAGCTTTCTATGGGGACAAATCATCTAAAATTCACAGGGAGGCATGTTTGGCATGTGTTACAGGAAATATTCTCTTTAATGTAACATTTCTGGGAGAAAGAATGCCCACAGTTGTATTAAGCATGTTTATATGCCACGAAAAGGCAACATTTTGGTAAATATAATCTCTAAAATGGAACTTACACATATTTCTGGTTTGAACTTTCACGCTAAGTAGCTCGACCCCAGTCCAATTCAGCGAGACTCAGTCATATTGGATGTTTGACCAAAACTGCCAGTTAGTTCACTCAAAACACTAAAACCAAACACTCAGTAGGCAACTATAATTGCTACTGAAGATGCTTTATTTATTGAAAGTTCTTAAAGCCATTTTTATATTTAATATTTGTTATGCTGTGAGAAAATCTGTTAGCCACCTAATCATTTTTCAAGAGATGAAGTGAGTAATAAAAGGAATAGAAGATTATCTTTCAATTATCTGGCTACATTTCTATACAATATCAAGTACAAATCATTCAAAAATTGAGTCTGTTCAAATGAGCCAAAGAATGAGACAAAAAGAAGCTGTCCAAGAACTTGAAATTATTTGTGGAGAAAAATGTTACACACTTGTGACGTACTTGCATCACTAAAACCACACTTAGCATAAGGGCTAGGAGATAGATTGCCATAGAGTTTTCTTGGCAAAATAAGAGACGAAAACACAACTGCCTTAATTTAAACAAAAACAATAAAATATCACTAGTTCTATAATTAAGAATCCAGTTATAAAGTACTTATTAAGTATTAGGCATTGTTGTAAGAGCTTTACATATATTAATTCATTTAATCTTCTCACCAACCACACTGGGGGTACTATTCTTATCCTCATTTTACAGATAAGGGAATTGAGGCAAAGAGAAATGAATAACTTACCCAATGTTACATAGTTAATAAACGGCAGAGCCAAGTTTTGAAGAAATACATAATATGACCATATGCACACAGGAGATTTCAATTTACTTGAGAAAATAAATTTAAAATATATTAGCATTTCCTTTGTATTTGAGCAGACAGTGCTTTGGGTTCTAGGGCTAATTGCTGAACCATCTTATCTAGCGATGTCAAATCTCTACAACTTTGATTCTGCCTGATCCAGGAATTAGACAAAATCCATCTTCCTGAGACTACAGTGTTTCACCTATGGTCAGTGCCCAGGACCAATTTTATTATCTTTTGAAACTTGGTATAACAAATACCCTCCCTAGGAATTTGGCTGTCTGCGGAAGGGGGCAGGGTGACATATGCCTCCTGGGATGAACCCCATCCTAACAGAAATGTCTGTAAATTGAGAAGTAGGGGGAGGGTACAGAGGCCTTAAACACGGAAGTTATAAAACTACATCATCTTTTAAAACATTACAAATCCATACTGTGTCCAAATTGCCTTTTACACCAGCCATTTTGAGTGAGTTGTATTAATTGCCTGCTGGTTGTTTTTAAGAACTGGGAAGGAGCGTAGAAAACTCTGTTTCCCACAGTAGACTCTGGGCACATAGGAAACTTCAGGCCGTATAAATATTTCATGGGTTTTCTGAATGGCACTGGTAGAAGGAGATTCTGCCATCTGACATTCTGTCATGTCACTTCATAGCTATCGTATCAAATCAACATGACACAAAAGTCGGAAGTTGAAATCTAGGTTTGAATCCCAATCAACAGACTTACACAATTTACAATGGTAGTAAATGATTGCTGGAAGGAAACAAATTATCTGGGTGGCGTCTAGCCATATGGTGTATAAAATGGATCTATGAATGATTAAATGTTGAGTGAATGAATAAGGGAACTGATGAAAAGTGGCTGTGCTGCTGGTAAATTAATGTTGACTGATGGCTTTAACAGTCGTCTGTCCAACCTAGTTATATCCCTCAGTAGGTGATTCTTCTGTACGTTCACCTTTCTAGTTCCTGCCTTCCCAAAGATTGGGAGGAAAAACTATTTTTTATCTATACTTCCCGAACACTCCACAGTGCAAGGGAAAAGATTCAGGCAATATATAAACATCTGTTGAATTAATGTCTATAGTTACCCATCTCGGTTACTGTTGTATCCACACAAATAATAAGAGGTTCTATTAGACTTTATTACATCTTAATTCTGCTGCTCATATAGATTAGTAATGGTAGGCTAATGACAAGGCGTAATGACTATGGGCCAAAATTGGTTTCACTCATATGTCCAGAGCATTACTCTAAATGTTAGAAAATTCAGCTTTCTGATAAAAGCTTTGGTTAGTGGGCTGGTTAGTGAAAAATGTCCTGTGTTTACAGTTTGAAAAATTTGGAGTTGAGCCCCAGTTCTACTAATTAATACTGATGTGACTCTTACAAGTCACCCAATCCCACCCTGAAGACCTGTCTTCTCATCAGAGAATGCGTATAGTCCCCTGTTCTTTATAGGATCACTGAGAGGATCAAGTAGGATACACAGGTATGCTTTGTATAATGGACATTGGGACCCTGTTTGTCTAGGATTCACTAGCCTTGCCATCTAAATAACTGCAACTTTTTACCTGCTAATTTCCAAACTGGCCTACTCCAAAGGAAAAGAAAAATTGACATTCTTCATTTGCATTTCCAGTACATCCGTCTATTCTTTTGAATTTCTTCATAGAGGCTTTCCTGCCTTTCAGCACCATTTTCTTTCCTTTCTTGAATGATGTAGGACATGATGCCTATAGTTTTGCTCTGCTTAGTTTGATTCTACCTTGGGGGTTATTAGTGCTAAGGGGGATGCTCTATCAAGTTACCTTGTCTTTTCAGTTAAAGAGAATTCAAGGTGTTTATAAACCAAGGGAATGAAATGACTTCCAGTGGAAAATGAAATGAGGCATAACCGCACATTAAGACAGCCATGCAATTTAGAGCTAGAGGATCTAACGTCTTCTAAACCGATCACAAAGTTTTACATTATAAACACATATGTAAACAGCCAAGTTTTCCCATAGAAATTGGCTTTTCAATCACATCATATTGTTCATGAACAAAAACTGAACTGAAAGTAATTGAAAATAACCCCTTTTGTATGGAATCACAGGCAGGAGTCGTTTCTATCTAGGTTCTTCCAGTATACTAAAAAGGCAATGTCATTTGATGTGAAAGCTAAAATATGAGGAGAATGTGAGGAAAATATGCAGGCGCGTGTGTGTGTGTGTGTGTGTGTGTGTGTGTGTGTGTGTGTGTGTGTG